>NC_135312.1:114146104-114467643 GCF_048772815.1 Callospermophilus lateralis | reverse complement strand
ATAAGTTTTCAAAAACGGTAGCAGGAATCACACAGTAAGTGGTTTTGGAGCACTGCATTCTATTCAGCTGATTTAAAAAAATAACTTGCAATAACTTAAGTGAATATTTTTTGGGGGGGGGCGATACTGGGGATTGAATTCAGGGGCAGTTGACCACTGAGCCACATCCCAGCCCTATTTTGTATTTTATTTAGACAGGGTCTCGCTGAGTTGATTAGCACCGCACCATTTCTGAGGCTGGCTTTGAACTCACAATCCTCCAGTCTCAGCCTCTGGAGCCACTGGGATTACAGGTGTGCGCCACTTTTCTTGGTGTAAATAGTTTTGTAAACTCTTTTCATCTATGGTAGATATTTTATTTTATGCATTTATTTCTTTTTGGTTCTGGAGATTGAACCCAGATCCTCATGCATGCTGAGCATGTACTCTACCACTGAGTCATGACCCGGGCCACCATGGTAGATATTTTAAATGTATCATTTGAATGGGCACAAGAATAAATACCAGACTCTGAAGATAGGCATGAAACCAATGGGGAGAATTTCCTTTCCAGAGAGATGCATTTCCTTATTCCACCACTGTATGGCAGAGTAACAACAACCAGCCAATCAACCAAAATAATTAACCAACTCTTCCAAGACCATCTCATTAGTATTCACAGGTAACCTATCTTCCAGGTTCTAGAGATAAATGAAATAACTATGAAAACTTACTTGAGAAACTTCTATTCTTTTCATGATAAAGAGGGCAATAAAACTGACCCTCTGCTGAGTGCAAATGTAATACATATTTTAGAAGGGTAAAGTAGCACGTTGTCATAAACAGAATCAATCAAATATAATAAGGGGGCTCAGATTCTGAGCCAAACCCTTTTCTGTATATTGAGCTATTCAGTTTTGAGACATAGAGTTACCACATCCTATCAAATGCAGAAACCAGTGAGCAGGATAAATTGGACACCTGACAGCTTTCTAGTTAAGCAGTTTTTACAGCTGCCTTCACTGAAACTATCAGGAAATTTCTACTTGAGTTGAATATAACTACAAGAAAGAAATTTTCTGTAAGAAAACATGATTACTTGCTATTGTATCAATTTGGACACTCCTGAGCTCAATGAAAACAAGCAAGGTATCTCCCCCCTGGGAAATGCATTACATCAGACAGTTCATCCCGGTCTCCTGCTTCTTTCAAATAAATAGGTCCTACTGCAACTACGAGGATGCTGGCCACGTCGAATTCTCTGTGAGGGGGGAAACTTTCATGCTTCCCTTTTAAAAAGCAATCTGGAAAGCTTTGACATGTGCTACAATAAAAACGAGCCTTGGAGACAGTATACCAAGTCAAACCAGTCACAAAAGGAGAAATAGTGGCTGATTCCATTCCTAGAATAGTAAGAATCTAGACATAGTAGGATGGTGATTGCCAGAAGCTAAGGGAAGGAGAGGATGGGAGTTAGAGTTGAATGAGTACTGATTTCAGCCAAGGAAGGTGGTGTCCTGGAGATAGAGGTGGCGAGAGTTTGATAACAAAATGAATGTACTTACTGCTATAGGACTACACAATTCAAAATGGTTAAGGTTTCTGGGCACAGTGGCGAACACCTGTAATTCCAGTGACTTGGAAGGCTCAGGTAGCAGGATTGTAAGTTTGAGGCCAGCCTCAGCAATTTAGCAAGATCCTGTCTCAAAATAAAAAAGACTGGGATGTAGCTCAGTGGTACTGTGCTTGCAAACTTGAGGTCCTGGGTTCAATTCTTAGTGGGAGGGGGCAGGGAGAGAGGAAACAGAAAAATTACAATAGCTTTTATAATTCCTTTTTTCTTATTATAAAATTAGCATATGCCGAGCACAACGGCACATTTGTAATCCCAACTTGGGAGGCTGAGGCAGGAGGATTGCCAGTTCAAGGCCAGCCTTGGCAATTTAGTGAGATACTCAGAAACTTAGCAAGGCCCTCAGAAACTTTGCAAGACCCTGGTTCAAAATAAAAATAAAAAGGGCTGGGCATGTAGCTTACTGGTAAAGTACCCCTGGGTTCAATTCTTAGTACCCAAAACAAAAAATAAAAAGCAAAATGGTATGCATGTACATTGTAGAAAGTAATTTTTTTTTAATTAAAATACTACAGAGTTAACCAGTACTAACTTTTGCTCTGTTTTTTTTCTAGTCCTTTTATTATGTATAAAATATGTATTTGTGTGTGTACATAACATAGCCTCTTCCTAAGACTACAGAGCTCCAATGGTCAGAGAATGCTGGTGATTAGCTTAACACTTCTTATACTTTGTTATAGAAGAGGAAAACAGAAGGCTTCATTTATGCATTTCAGAATGTTAGCTGTGGAGAAACTACTGAAATCTAGAGAATCATCCAAAACTATTTTGAAAATTTATACTCCAGTAATCTAGAAAATCTTGAAGATATTAACAAATTCCTAGAGACATATGACCTACCCAAATTGAGCCATGAGGATATAGAAAACTTAAACAGATCAATATCAAATAATGAAATTGAAGTAGCTATCAAAAGCCTTCCAATGAAGAAAAGCCCAGGACCAGATGGATTCTCAACTGAGTTCTACCAGACCTTTAAAGAAAACCTAATACCAATCCTCAGATTATTTCATGAAGTAGAAAAGGAGGGAAGGCTGACAAACTCATTCAATGAACCAGTATCACCCTGATACCAGAACCAGACAATGACCCATCAAGGAAGGAAAACTTCAGACCAATACACTTGATGAACATAGGTGTAAAAATTCTTTATAAAATATTGGCAAACTGCATACAGAAACATGTTAAAAAGATAGTGCACCATGACAAGTGGGTTTCATCCCAGGGGTGCAAGGTTTGTTCAACATATGGAAATCAACAAATGTAATTGATCACATAAATAAGGATCAAAGTCAGGAATCCCATAATTATCTCAATAGATGCAGAAAAAGCATTTGACAAAGTACAGATCTCATTCATCTTTAAAAAAAATTTTGTAATGGACAGAATGCCTTGGTAGATAGACACAATACCTTTAGTTTGCTTATTTATTTATGTGGCACTGAGGATTGAATACAGTGCCTCACATGTGCAGGCAAGTGCTCCACTACTGAGCCACAACCCCAGCCGTGGACAGCATGCCTTTGTTTTGTTTATTTTTATGTGGTGGATTGAACCCAGTGCCTCACATGTACTAAGCAAGCACTCTGCCCCTGAGCTGCCCTAGCCCCCCATTTATTTTTAAAATACTAAGAAAGTAGTGATAGAAGGAACTTACCTCAACATTGTGAAGGATATATATAACAAGCCCAAGGCCAACGTTATACTGTATAGAGAAAAACTGAAAGCATTTCTTTTAAAAATAGGAACAAGGGGCTGGGGTTGTGGCTCAGTGGTAGAGTGCTCGCCTAGCACATGTGAGGCCCTGGATTTGATCCTCGGCATTACATATAAATAAATAAAATAAAGATATATATAAAATAGGAACAAGCAGAATACAACAGTTACTATTATGGTATTATGTAAAAATGTGGATGTGTATCCGATGTGATTCTGCAATCTTTGTAATGTTTTGAATAACCAATAAAAAAAAAAAAAACAAGGATGCGCCCTTACACCATGTCTATTCAACATAGTCCTTGAAACTCTACTATAGCAATCAGACAAGAGAAGGAAATTAAGCGATACAGATAGGAAAATAAGAGCTCAAATGATCTATTTGCTGACATGATCCTATATTTAGAAGACCCCCCCAAAAAAATTTCACCAGAAGACTTGTAGAGCTCATAAATTGATTCTGCAAAGTAACAAGATATAAGATCAACATGCATAAATCAGTCACATTCCTATACTCCAATGGTGAATCTGCTGAAAAAGAAATTAGGAAAATGATCCCATTCACAATATCCTCCAAAAAGTAAAATACTTGGGAATTAATCTGACAAAAGAGGTGAAGAACCTCTACAACTATAGAACACTATAGAACTACAGAATACTAAAGAGAAATTTAAAAAGACCTTAGAAGATGGAAAGAGCTCCCACTTTCTTGGATAGGCAGAATTGTTATTGTCAAAATAGCCATACTACTAAAAGCACTGTACAGATCAGATTTCCCATCAAACTTCCCATCAAAATTCCAATGATATTATTCACAGAACTAGAAAAAGAAGTTCTGAAATTTATTTGTGAAAGTAAGAGGCCCAGAATAGCCAAAGTAATCCTTAGTGAGAAAAGTGAAGCAGGAGGCACCACAAAACCAGACTCAGATTATCCTATGGAGCTATAGTAACAAAAACAGCAAGGTACAGCACCAAAACAGGCATGAGGATCAATGGAATAGGACAGAAGATGCAACACACTAGACAAAGGTGCCCAAAACATACACTGGGGAAAAGATAGCCTTTTTAATAACGGTGCTGGGGAAAACCGGAAATCCGTATGTAAAAGAATGAATTTAACCCCTATCTCTCACCCTGCACAAACGTTAATTCAAAGTGGATCAATCTAGAAATCAGAACAGAGACCCTGCAACTGCTCCAAGAAAATGTAGGCCCAACTCTTCAACATGTTGGCTAGGAATCCACTTCCTTAATAAGACTCCAGAAGTGTAAGAAATATACATACACACAATAAAATATTACACAGCCCAGGTCCTTATCACTTAAAATTAACAAAAATTATCATGTTGTCAAATGAGCTGCTAATTTTTAAAAATATTTTTATTTTTTAGTTGTAGTTGGACACAATACTTTTATTTTCTTTATAAAAAATCAATAAGTGGGATGACATTAAATTAAAAAACTTCTGCACAGCAAAGGAAACAATTAAGAGTGTGAAGAGAGAGCCTACAGAATGGGAGAAGATCTTTGCCACCTGCTCCTCAGGGCATTAATATCCAGGATATACAAAGAACTCAAAAAAGTTAACACCAAAAAATAAAATAACCCAATCAATAAATGGGCAAAAGAACTAAATAGACACTTTTCAGAAGAAGAAATACAAATGGTCAATATGTGAATAAATGCTCAAGATCTCTAGCAATTAAGGAAATGCAAATCAAAATTATATTGAGATTTCATTTCCCACCAGTTCAGAATGGCAATTATCAAGAGTATAAAGAATAATAAAGGTTGGCAAGGATGAGGGGGAAAAGGTACACTCATACATTGTTGGTGGGACTGCAAATTAGTGCAACCACTCTGGAAAGCAGTATGGAGAGTCTTCAGAAAACTTGGAATGAAACCACCATATGACCCAGATATTCCACTCCTCGGTGTATATCCAAAAGATTTAAAATCGGTATATTACAGCGATGCGGCCACATCAATGTTTATAGCAGCACAATTCACAATAGCTAAGCTATGGAACCAACTCAGGTGCTCTTCAACAGATGAACGGATAAAGGAAATGTGGTACATATACACAATAAAGTATTACTCAGTCATAAAGAAGAATGACATTATGGCATCTGTGATAAATAGATGGAGCTGGAGACTATCATGCTAAGTGAAATAGGCCAATCTCCAAAAGTCAAAGATTGATGTTTTCTCTGTTATGCAGAAGCTAATCCATAATAAGGGAAAGGGAGGATGAAATTTAAAAAAAATAGAAAAAAAAAGGAGAGGGAATTTCATCAAAATAGAGGAAAGGCCAGTAAAGGTAGACAAAGGGGATTGAGGAGGAGGAAGAAGGGACAGGAAAAAGGAAGACAGTAAGATGAATCTGACCCAAGTTTTCGAATGTGCATGCATGGATATGGCATGGGGGGCTTGGTGTTGTGTGTATTCACAGGACACTAACTAAAAAAAAAAAAAAAGTAAACTGTAAATGAATTGAAGAGGGATTGGTGGAGTGAAGGGAGAGGGGCAGGGGGAGAGGTGCTGGGGACTGAATTGGAGCAGGTTGTTTTATCCTTTATGCTTTTGTGATAATGTTGGATGTATCCTGGTGTTGCATGTAACTAAAAATAAGTAAATAAAGAAAATGTTGGCTGTGGGGATTGGATAGTAAGGTTTAGGCAGAAGCACACACATAGAACCAAAATTAAGACAATATTCAAGATACAGTTGTAAAGAAAATATTTTTAGCAATTATATGCATAACATCAATATTGATGTGGATGGTTCCCTTACTGAGTATTTGTGTTTTGTGGATCTGGAAAAAAATGTTCTGAATACAGAAATATGATGCAAATAGTATAATGAATGCCCACGTCCTTACCACTTAAAATTAACAAAAATTATCATGTTGTCAAATGAGCTGCTAATTTTTAAAACTATTTTTATTTTTTAATTGTAGTTGGACACAATACCTTTATTTTCTTTATTTATTTTTATGTAGTGCTGAGGATGGAACCCAGGGCCTCACATGCACTAGGTAAGTGCTCTACCACTGAGCCACAACTCCAGTCTATGAGCTGCTAATTTTTAAGAATATTTGACTAATAAACCCTACACTTGAACATGACAGGTGGAAAACCCTGCCAGGCTGTGTTACTTTCCTCTTTTCCATAGGCAGACTCTTTCTCTTTCATGATTTTTCTGTGCGTCCTTGCAATCTGTATTTTTTAATATATATGTATACATTAAAATATATCACATTGTTTTATGTTTCTAAAACTTACATTAATGGATGCATACTATTTGTATGTCTTCTTTCTCATCTTGCTTTTTACACTATAAACTATATTTTTAAGATTGGGTCATGCTAGTAATTCATTCTTCTAAACCACTGATTCTCAAAGGGGGCAATTTTGCTTCCTCAAGGGATATCTGGAATTATCTGGACATATTTCTGGTTGTCACAGTAGGTGAGGGAATGTGCTATCAGGGTCTAGTGGGTACAGGTCAGGAATGCTGTTAACATCCTACACTGCACAGGACAGCTCCACAACAAAGAATTTTCTGGACCAAAAGATTAAATATTAATATTTAGTTTAATATTAATAATTAATATATTAATAAAATATGAATAGTGCCAAAGTTGAGAAACACTGATTTAAACAAGTGATTCTCAAAGTGTGGTCCTAACCAGCAATATCTGGGAACTCCTTAGAATGTAAATTTTTTGTAGGAGTAGGGGGTATAGCTTAATTGATAGTGTGAGGCCCTGGTTTCAATCCTCAGTGACACAAACACACACACACACACACACACAGAGAAAACTTTTGGGCTCTGTCTCTGACCTAATTAATCAGAAATTTAGGAGGTGACACACAACAATCCATGATTAAACAAACACTCCAGGTGATTCTGATGCATATTAAAGTGAGAACCACTGATCTAAACTATTGACTAGTATTTGTGTTAGTTTTCTATTACTACAATGAAATAACCGAGGTGATCAGATTAAAAGGAGGAAAGGTTGATTTGGGTTTACACTTTCAGAGGTTTCATGGTTACTTGGCCTTGTGCTTTGGGCCTGTGATGGCACAGTACGTCATGGCGGGAGTGCATGGTAGAGGTCTGCACACACCATGGTGACCAGGAAGCAAAAAGAGAGACACGAAGGGGCTGGGCTCCCAAGATTCTCTTCAAGGGCACACCCCCAATGACTCAACTTCCTTCAACTGGACTCCACCTCTTAAAGGTTCTACTACCTTCCAACAACACCAAGCTGGGGACCAATCTTTTAACACATGGGCCTTTGGGGCACATTCTAGATCCAAACTACTGCAGTATCCAATTGCATGGAAATGCCCCAATTTATTTATCTTATTGACCGTTTCACATTCATTATGAAAAACAATGTTTTCTCCACTATGAGTGCTCCTTTGTCCTCCTACATTATACCATATAATATATATATATATATATCTTTTAAATTTTTTTTGTAGTTATAGAGGGACAAAATGCTTTTACTTAATTTATTTATTTTTATATGGTGCTAACGATCAAACCCAGTGCCTCATATGTGCTAGGCAAGCATTCTGCCACTGAGCTATAGACCCAGCCCCATAACATATCTCTTAACAAACTATATACATATATACATGTGTATATGATATGCATATATAGATAGATAGATTTTGTGTGTGTGTGTGTGTGTGTGTGTGTGTGTGTGCTGGGGCTTGAACCCGATGGCTCTTCACCACCGAGTTACACCCTTGGCCCTTTTTATTTATTTGTTTATTTATTTATTTTGAGACTGAGTCTTGCTAAGTTGCTGAGGCTAGCCTTGAATTTGCCATCCTCCTGCCTCATCAGCCTCATGAGTCACTGGGATTATAGGTGTGCACCACTCTGCCTGGCTAAAATGATTTTTTTGTTTTAATAATATACAACTATTGAATATTTACTATATGCTTGCCCTTATTCTAAGTATTTTTCATCTGTTAATTACTTGTAACAACTCCAGGAAATAATTGCCAGTATGATTTGATTTTACAGATGAGAAACTAAGTAGTTAAGTAATTTTTTCAAGGTCATGGAACTAATAAGTATCTGGCTGAGCTAGGATTTGAATCCAGGCTATCTGGGACTGGAGCCTGTTTCTTTAATGAGATATACTCCCAGAAACATAGGCCACACTGTTTTGGCTTAATGGCTGGAATTTAGGATAAAGGATTATGTGTCCAAACTTTAGACAAAAAATGAATGTGAGAACGGTGCAGGAGATGGAGTCTAATCTGCACTTGGCCTGTTTCTATCAAGCACAGGATCCACTTATAATACTGAAGGCACCTGCTTTAGCCATATACACAGGCATTTAGATCACTCAAATGTAAGCCTCCACATGAACTTTAGAGGAGTCTGGCTACTCAACATATATATTCCAAACAGGATTTGAAATCAGGTTGCTTTCTTGTCTAAGCAGATGAAAAATAGATGCTCACACCTTAATGGCTTTAAAAAATAAGGAAAGAAAAACCTTAATGCTGACTTTAACATTTACTCTATGGTTTTAATTTTTCTTATTTATTTTATTTTATTTTTTTGTGGTGCACATGTCAGGCAAGCACTCACTCTACCACTGAGCTACATCCCCAGCCCTGGTTTTAATTTTTCGTGAGTGTCACTATCTATTTTCATGTGATATGAAAGGTTTATCTCATTCTAAGATATTTACTGATCACTTTCTGGAAATCTGCAGGATTGTTAGGAGGACAAAGTGTCCACATGCTAAATAGTTAAACAGC
Organism: Callospermophilus lateralis; assembly: GCF_048772815.1. Taxonomy (NCBI): domain Eukaryota; kingdom Metazoa; phylum Chordata; class Mammalia; order Rodentia; family Sciuridae; genus Callospermophilus; species Callospermophilus lateralis. The sequence goes on along the minus strand of NC_135312.1, from coordinate 114,458,515 downwards.
AGTGGGAGGCCAGATAACCTTAAGAGTCTAAAAATGTAACAGATACCAAAGGAGAAAATGCTACTGAGCAGAACAGCTTCTGGCAGCTTCAGATTCTCATCCTTCCAGGTCTTGTGTGTACCACTAAGCCTGCCTTTTTTCTTTTCTTTTTAATGTTCAACTATAGCAGATCTGTCCAGTGGGAATCCCTTCAAGATAGCTCCTGTATCTTCTTGACATGTTCCCATTATTTTTTAAGGGCTTCCTAATGTTCTAATTTTTTTTTTTTTTTTTTTTTTTTTTGGCACAAGATATTGCAGACTCTTCTGTGTCTGCCCTGCTCCAGCCTGGAATCATCCATTTTCCCAAGAAGACCTACGTTCCTTCCAGTAGAGGATAGTAATTAGAAACCAAGATCTGGGGTCAAGATTTGCTACAGTGGGAGAGAGGTTATTGCTTTTAGGCTTTCTCAATGGACAGGAAAATATATGCACACACCTGTACTTCTATAATTATTTGTAAATCTACCTGCACACATGTGAAAACACGAGTTCACATGATTCCCACAATTCTTTTTTTAAAAATTTTTATTATTAGTTGTTCAAAACATTACATAGTTCTTGACATATCATATTTCATATATTTGATTCAAGTGGGTTATGAACTCCCATTTTTACCCTGTATACGGATTGCAGTGATTCCCACAATTCTAATCCAGAACTTGAGGCTCCTCTCTGACTTTCCCTCTTTCCTTTCTAGTAAATGTTTTCTCTAACTTTTTAAACATATTTACTTGTTCACTCAGTTGATTTATCTATTTCTTCCTTGTAACCAGTCCCCAGTACACAGGCTGTCCCCTCTGCCGGCCATCTCCCCTCTCCACATCTCAGTACCCGGTGTTCTTGCTGATGTGCCTCTTCATGGCCACTCCCTTACTCCTTCACTTCTCAGTGCCCCCCACCCCCCCATGCTCTTGGGTGCTATTAGGCATGAGAACACTGCTTTGTAAAGGGGAACTATTGATATTTTAGATGGTACAGTTCTTCCTTTGTAGGACACTCCTGCACAATGTGGTAATGTTAACATCCCTGCTCCCCACCACTAATTGACAGAAGTGTGTCCAGTCATTGTGACTATGAAAAATTCCACCCATTTCTAAATGTGCTCTATTGCCTTGATACTAAAAGGTGACCCTCACACCAGAAACTTAAACATCACCTGAGAACTTATTACAAATACAAAAAGGAGCCCCAACTCAAACCTAGAGAACCAGAAACTGCATTTTAAGATCTCAGGGAATTTGTAAACACATTAAAGTTTGAGAATGAGAGACAGATGACCTGTTGAACACCACTTCCCTACAGAAACTCTTCCATCTGTGCACCAGGAGGCAGGCACAAGAACGTTCACACCAGAGACGCTCCATGTGTAATGCGGACTCACTTGTGATTGAAACTCACTAACTTGGAGCATTTCTGCAAAATGAAACCAACTTCCAGTGGGATGCAGTCAAATGGGAGATGAGTTCAAGACAACAAGATTACTTGAACTCCTCAAAGCATCCTCACCCATAGTCTGTTCCCTAGGTATGGATGTCAATAAACTTGCCTTTTTATTTAAATAGGTTCATGTTGGGTTTTGGTTACATGCAACTGAAAGAGCCCTAAGAAGACAGAGCTGGGCCAGATTATAAACAGTTTTACAGGCATAGGGTCGAATAATGTCAACACATACTCCCAAGTAGGGGTCCAAGATGGATCACCCAAGTGCCAAAAGGCAGATACTTCAGCCTTTCAGATAGCCACATGAAACCTGAGATGGCCAGACACCCCTGTTGGTCACCTCTAATCTTGAGCAACTTTGTGTATTGACCTAGTATGCTAGTGATCATTTTCTATGTGTGCCTCATTGAAAAAAAGATTGGGAATAACCGCTGTCAGCAATGAGAAAACACCGGATGTATATATGTCTTTAAAATGGAAATAAAATACATGTAATATAAGATTTACCTTCATAACCATTTTCAAGTATGTAGTTCAGTTTTGTTTAGCACATCCAAACTGTTGTGTAAATATGCTGCAGGACTCTTTTTGCCTTGTAAAATCAAAGCTTTATATACATTAATCGACTTGTCACCATTTCTCTGTCCTCTTGGCCACTGGCAATCACCACTTAACTTTCTGTCTCTATGTTTTGATGACACTAACTACTTGATGTAGGTGGACTCATACAGTATCTGTCTCTTTGTGACTGGCTTATTTCACTATGTTCTCAGGGTTCATCTGTGTTACAACATGTATCAGCATTGTTTTCCTTTTTAAGGTTAGATAATATTCCATTGTGTGCATATACCACATTTTGTTTATCCATTCAGCTGTTGACAGACACATAGATCGCTTCTACCTTTTGACTATTGTGAACCATGATACCATAAACATTAGTGTGAAAATATCTTTCATGCTCCTTCTTTCAATTCTTTTCTGTATATGTCCAGAAGTAGAATTCTATATCATATGGTGCTATGGTTTGACCATGTCTCCCAAAGTTCATGTGTTAGGAATGAAATCTTCTAGGCAACAAGGTTGAGAAGTGGACCCTTAAAAGTTGATCAGGTCTCAAGGCTGGGGCTGTAGCTCAGCGGTAGAGCTCCTGCCTTGCATGTGTGAGGCCCTGGGTTTGATCCTCAGCACCACATAAAAATGAATAAATAGAGATATTGCGTCCATCTACAATTAAATAAATATTTTTAAAAAGTTGATCAGGTCTTGAGGAGTCTGTTCTTGAGGATGGATTAATATTGTTACTGAAAAAAGGAGTTTGTGGGCTGGGATGTAGCTCATTCTGGAAGCCCTGGGTTCAATCTCAAGTTCCAAAGACCAAAAAAAAAAAAAAAAAAAAAAAAAAGAAAAGAAAAGAAAGAAAAACAAACAAACAAATAAACATGAGTTTGTTACCATGAGTGGGTTTGGCCCTTTCCTGTGCGCTTGCTCTCGCTCTCTCTCTCTCTCTCTCTCTCTCTCTCTCTCACTCTCTTGTCTTTCTGCTTTCTATAATGGGATGACACAGACAGGGACCCCTTGATCTTGGACTTCCTAGCATCCAGAACCTTGAGTAAAATAAATATTATGCTTTATAAATCACCCAGTCTCAGGTATTCTGTTACAGCAGCACAAAACAGAATGAGACATATGATGATTCTATTTTTAATTTTTGAGTAATTCCCACACTGTTTCTGAAAGCTTCTACACCATTTTACATACTTACAAACAGTGCCCATGCATTCCATTTCCCCACTTTTTGTTAACCCTTATTTTCTGGTATTTTTTGATAGTATTCATCCTCATGAGGGGCGGGGGACAAGGGAGTGCTATCTCACTTGGTTTTGATTTGCATTTTTTAATAATCATTGATGATATTTTTTCATGTGCTTCTTCAACATTTTAATGTCTTCTTCAGAAAATGCCTGATTGAGTCCTTTGCCCATTTTATAATTGGTTTTCATTGTTATTGAGATGTAGCAGTTTTTTAAAAAAATCTTTTTGGCTTCTTAAAATAATACATTATTGTTATCTATAGGAACTCTATATTATGTTCTGGATATTAACCCCTTATCAGACACAATTTATAAATATTTTCATCCTGTAGGTTGGTTTCTCATGTGGACAGAAGTTTTAAATTTCAATGTGTCCAATTTATCATTTTTACTCTTTTTTTTTTTTTAAAGAGAGTGTGAGAGACAGAGAGAGAATTTTTTGATATTTATTTTTTAGTTTTCGGCGGGCACAACATCTTTGTTTGTATGTGGTGCTGAGGATCGAACCCGGGCCGCACGCATGCCAGGCGAGCACGCTACCGCTTGAGCCACATCCCCAGCCCTCATTTTTACTCTTGTTGGAGGTACTTCTGATGTTATATGCAAGAAATCATTTTAAACTTCAATATCGCAAAGCTTTCCCTCTGTTTTCTTCCACTGTATTTTCCATAGTTTTAGCTTTTATGTTAGGTCTTTGGTCCATTTTGATTTACTTTTTGTATCACAACTGAAAGTTTTTGAATACATGGAGTAACATAATGTGAGTGTGAGCTAAGGATCTAGTAACCAATAATAATCACAGATGCCTTATTCACACCTCTGATTCTACATGCTAACTACACTAAACAGAATCCTCTTGATCAACATGAGCAATGGTTCTTGACCTCATTTGTCCTGGAATTACCTGGAGAAGTTTTAGAAAACACCGATATCTGGTTTCCACCCTCAGAGGTTTTTATGTAATTGCTCTGGAGTGCAGCCTGAGCACAGAGTCTTGTAAAACTCCCTGGGTGATTCTAATATGCAACCAAGGATAAGAGATTCATAGTGCTAGAGAGACTTCCACCTTGACACAGTTGAACAATAGTTCACTGTGTAGTTATCACAAATACTGTTGCTTATTTGCTTTATTTATTGTTGTAAAAGACTGTAGACTCAAGGGGTAAAATTCCCCATACATTCCAACATGTTTCCAATTCAATGCACTGCCTTCCCCAATATTTAGCAATATTTGAGGGGATCTGACTTCAAGGATGTACAGATTTTTTAAGAACTCTATAGACGGCCTGTGCTATTACTTTTATAACTATTATATGCCTCTGTGGTATATATGGCAAGCACTTTATCTTAGTGGCATCATTCAAAAAATGTATTGGCAGCTGGGTACAGTGGCACGTGCCTATACTCCCAGCGGCTCAGGAGGCTGAGGCAGGAGAATCATGAGTTCAAAGCCAGCCTCAGCAAAAGTGAGGCGCTAAGCAACTCAGTGAGACCCTGTCTCTAAATAAAATAACAAAATAGGACTGGGGATGTGGCTCAGTGGCTGAGTGCCCCTGAGTTCAATCCCTGATACCCCCTACCACTCCACCCCTCTGTAAAATGTATTGGTAAATGACATATGATAAAGAACTCTAAATAAGCCTAGAATTTTTTAAAAATGTAACTTTTTACATTTCAGAACTGAATTTCCAGGCTACAGAGAAAGCCCTTTATTCCTTTCTTAAGCTACTTAGCTTTGAAAATACTGGTGTTCGTCGATGATAGTTTCACAAATCCTGGGTAGGAGCGCGATTAGGAACTGTCATAGATGGTGAACACAGAGAGGCCTGGAGGGAGGAAGTAGAAGCAGGGGATCAAGGAGGAATAAGAAATGCTTCTTGTTTCTGTGTCCCCATTAAGCCCTGATGACTGAGATGTAGGGAAGTAAACCTGATAGACTTAGTATAGGAATTATTTTGGTGTCAGGACATCATATATACTCCTCTGGCCTCTTTTTGCAGACCCAGGGATTGAACCCCGGGCTTTGTCGTGCCAGGCAGAGGTTCACCTGAGCTGCATCCCCAGCCCCCTGCATGCTTTTCTTATGCCAGATCTTACGCTTTTTCACTTTGTAAACTCATAGATAAGCAACAAGTAGTTAAGCCCCACATCTTATTTAGAATTAGATAAATGTGAATTTGTACAAGGGAGAGGTGCCCTTTAATGTATTTCCTCTAGATTTTATTCCAGTGGTTCTCAAATTTTTCTGTGCATCTGAATCACCTGGCAGGCTTATTAAAACATGAGCTGCAGGCTGGAGTGGGGGCTCAGTGGTAGAGCGCTTGCCTGGCATGTGTGAGGCACTGGGTTCCATCCTTGGCACCAAATAAAAAGTAATTAAATAAATAAAATAAAGATATTTTGTTTATCTACAACTAAAAATATATTAAAAAAAATATACATGAGTTGCTGGGCTGTACTCCCTATGTTTCTAATAGTAAGTCTAGGACTGTGCCCAAGAATTTCTAGTTCTAACAGATTCAAAAGTGATTTGGATGCTGCTCTGGGCAGAGGGGAGGAAGAACACTTTGTAAACCATGTTTTATACAGGCTGAACATCCATCCCTATTCTGAATATCCAAAATCCAATGCTCCAAAATTCAAAACTGTTTTTTTTTTTTTTTTTTTGGTACTGGGGATGGAACTGCTCTATCTCTAAGCTATGTCCTCAGCCTCTTTCTAATTTTTTTTTTTTTTTTAATTTTGAGACAGGTTCTCACCAAGTTACCCAGGCAGTCCTCAAACTGGCTGTCTACTTGCCTCAGCTTCCTGAGTAGCTCAGATTATGGGTGTGTACCACTGGGCCCTGCCGCAGTCTGGCTGGGCACAAATCATGAGCCACTGAAGCAGGAACAAACTTTATTTCTGAACTCCACCAGGACACTCCACACACTCTCCCCGGGAACTCTCCAGAATGCCACGAGGCTCCTCCAGGAACCAACAACTGGAAATCCCTCTTCCGGAAATCCCTCCTCCTGCACTTCCCCAACCAATGGGAACTCTCCGGGAATCCCCACGAGAACTCCAAAGTAGCAGGCTGAGGCAAACAGTAAAGGTCTAATATATAACCGAATCAATCCAGCATCATCTTAATGGCTGGCCTCTCAACCAATACTATTGGCAAAATGCCAGGGGCCATTCCGACTCGCTGTGGCTCTCAGCAGGGCCCTGCAAAAATCCAAAACTTTGTGAGCGCCAATGGATTCTATAAGTGGAAAATTCCACACCTCTTCTCATGTGATGGGTTGCAGTCAAAACACTGGTACAGGGCTGGGGTTGTGGCTCAGTGGTAGAGCACTTGCCTAGTATGTGTGAGGCACTGGGTTCAATTCTCACTATCACATGTAAAAAAATAAAGGTCCATTGACAACTAAAAAATATTTTAAAAAAACCACTGGTACACTTAAAATGTATAAATTTATCTTCATGTATAAGTTAACAAATGAATTTCATGTTTAGCCCTGGGTTCCATCTCCAAGGTATATCATTATGTATATGCAAATGTTCCAAAATCTGGAAAAAATTATAAACCTCAAACACTTCTGGTCTCAAGAATTTCAGATAAGGGATACTCAGTTTTATCTTCTTTGACACTAAGCCCCACTGGTCATAGATATCTGGTATTATTCCTTATTCCTGAATTTTTAGTACATCTTTCAGATTGATTTTTATTTGACAAGTGGATTGCTTTTTATCATGCTTCTCTTTAAACATGATTTGAGTCTGATATTTGCTTTTATTTTTCAACTGAAAAAAAAAAAAAAAAAGAAAGTCTTACTGAATGATTCCCACCATTCAAATAGTTGGGTGTATGAATGGTTTTTAATATGAGTTCCCATAGCCCTTAATATGGATATATTCAATTTATAAACAATATTTCCTTTTCTAACTACAACAGTGAATTTTATAGACCTGCCACCTTTTCAATTTTGGATGTGAATTGTGAATTGTGGTAGTGAGGATAGCTGATATGGAAATAAGGGCTAATGGCATCGAGGGAAGTCAATTTTATTAGGATAACCTGTGGATTTCAATTATTCATGCAATTTTATCTTATGAGTAATCAAGAATCCACTGTGGCTATAATTTTCCATTGAAATTTTCCTCTTCAAAAGCTCCACACAGCAGCTTAATTATAATCTCTCATCGCCTACGCAAAGAAACCCCTTGAAACTGGCTGTAGGTGTCCTAAGTGCCTGACTTTAACATGTCATTTTGTAGCTAGACCTGAAGGTAAGGCATCCAGTATAAACCCTGTGTGGTACACAAAGAGGGTGCAATCTGCGAGAAATCTAGAAGAGAATTGGCAAGCGTGCTTAAGGCTCCAACGGTAGACAAATAGAGTCAAGAACAGAGGAAGAGTGGAAGACTTATAAAATGCTAGTTTTTCACTGTTTGGGGTTTTTTTGTTTTGTTGTTGTTGTTGGTGGTGGTTTTTTATTTTTTAATTTATTTTTAAAATAAATAAATAAATAAAATATTTAGCCCTGGTCAGTTTTAGAATGGGTGCTTTCTATGAAGAGAAAAGGAAAAGAAAAACCAAAACCAAATCCCTCAGTGCCATGAAATCTTGGAAGAATATGTTAAAATTAAAAAACAGACAAGTTCACCAATGGTATGGACAACAATCGAAAAAAAGCAATTCTAGGAAAGAGCAAGTAGAGCATCCCTATATTTTAAAGAAGGGGGAAAGAATTGCCTTGTGACCTAGGATCAAGGGTTTATTTTGGAAGCTTAGGGGCTGGTGTGTAGCTCAGTAGAAGAATGCTTGCCTAGCATGTGTGATGTCTTGGATTCCATCCCCAGAGCTCCAGGGAAAAACAAAACAAGACAAAAAAAGATAATTAAATAATTATCAAAAAAAGATAATTAAACCCAATCATGGCTAAATCACCTGGAATTGTGAAAATCTCTATTCTTTCTTTTCTTTTGGGGGGGGGGCGTGTAGGTAGGTGGATACTGGGGATTGAATTCAGGGACACTCAACCACTGAGCCACATCCCCAGCCCTGTTTTGTATTTTATTTAGAGACAGGGTCTCACTGAGTTGCTCAGCACCTCGCTTATTGCTGAGGCTGGCTTTGAACTCGAGATCCTCCTGTTTCTGCCCGCCCCCACCAGCCACTGGGATTACAGGTATATGCTGCTGTGCTGGCTGTGAAAGTCTATTTTTTAAAATCATTTTTTTTTGTTGTCCAAATGGGCTGTTTCCTATTCCTTCAATATGCTTGTCTACCTCCGCACCATAGTCAATATTTCTTTTTCACAAGAAATATCATCTTTACCAATTTGGACCTGTTGGAAATTTACAAAATCCATCAAGGTTTTGGTCAAATAAAATTCTATTAGACCTTTCCAGTTTTAGCCCCATCTAAGTTTCTTTCTTTTAAAGAAAATTCTTTATAACTTTAATTTTATTTCTTTGTGTATTGTGATTAGTAGGGTAGACACATATTTTCCTTACTGGATTATGTGGTAAATTTTGGCCTTGCGTTCCTTTTTATGGCTCTAGGAAGGCCTAATGCAATGTTTGGAAGTTGGTGGGTTCTCAAAAGTATGTAAAATATTAAAAGGAGAAAGAAAGGAAGAAAGAATATAAATGTGGATAAATATGCACACATGTATATATATATATATATATACACATATACACTCGGTGTATCCTTACCTTTACCTTTAAGGCATGCTTATATACTTAAATAAATGCATTTGCATTAATGTTTCATGCATTAAACCAGATACTTCTGGTTCCAGATAAGAGGTGACCCAGGAGTGGATGCTAGGTCTTTCTCTTTCAGAGAGAATCCTGGAGATTCCAGAAAAGACAAATCCCTAACAGTCTGGAATTAAACACCTATGACACGAAGTGAGGTCCTAATGGAGAATCTACAGATCCATAAGAGTTTGCTAAACTTTAGACAACGGTAAAGAAAAATAAGTGTACGTATGGTTCTGAGTAAGTTAGGGATTACTACGCAAAGGTTAAAGACAAAATGCATGCTTCAGACAAGTAGAAGAAAATTTGATCTGTCAAACATTAGGCAACACAGAAAGTATCTGAAAAATAAAACTCAAAAAATATGGCAAGTATAGTTGCAATATATAAAAAATTAAAGTGATATGTGAGTAGATCAAATTTATAAATCTTATAAATTTATAAGACTGAGAATCCCAGGATGTATTTAAAAAAATTGGATCTAGCAATGCATTATTTACAAGTGATAGACTTAAAATAAAAGACAAAAAATAGAGTTATAGAAAATGCTAACCAGCAAAATCTGAATCAGAAGAAAGCTAGAATAATGATTTAAATATGAAGTTTGAATTTAAGGGGACTAAAGGCTGTCGATGGTGGTGCATGCATGTAATCTCAGTGATTTGGGAAGCAGAGGCAAGAGGATCATAAATTTGAGGTCAGCCCTAGCAACTTAGTGAGGCTCTAAGCAACTTAGCAAGAACTTGCCTCAAAAGTAAAAAAAATAAAAAGGGGGCTGGGATTGTGGCTCAATGGTAGCTTACAAAGAGAATCCTGGAGATTCCAGAAAGGACAAATCCCAGCAATTCTCAGCACCACATATTAATAAATGAACGAAACAAAGTTCATCAATCAATAAATAATAAATAAATATAAAGGGCTGTGGATGTGGCTCAGTAAAAAAGCCCTTCCGGGTTCAATCTTCAGCACCAAAAAAAAAAAAAAAGTCAGGGGGGTAAGTTATAAGAGATGGTATAATTCATTTCATGTGTTAACTTGTAGAGTGTTTTGAATGACATTAACATTTAAATTAGCAGTCTCGGACTGGGGATGTAGCTCAATGGTAGGATGCTTGCCTATCATGTGTGAGACTCTGGTTTTGATTCCCAGCATAACAAAAATCAATAAATGAATGAATAAATAAATAAGCAATCTTTGGGTGGGGCAGATTGCCTTCCGTAAGGTGGGCAGGCCTCATCCAATCAGTTGAAGTTAAAAGGCCAGTTTCTGCCTAACTGCATCAACCATCAGCTCCCCTAGGTATGGAGACTTCTGCCCCACTAAAGATTTGGAATTGATAGTCTTCATAATCACACACACACGCACACACACCTGTCTGATTGGTTCTGTTTCTCTGGAGCACTGGAGGGATAAAATGGGTGATTGCTTGTTGGTAAAAGAAATAATAGGTCAAGAAAATATATCATGGGCTGGGGCTGTAGCTCAGTGGTAGAGCGCTTGCCTCCATGTGTGAGGTACTGGGTTCCATCCTCAGCACCACATAAAAATAAATACATGAAATAAAGATATTGTGTCCACCTACAACTAAAAAAAATTTTTTAAAAAGAAGATATATTGTAAACACATGTGCCACCTATAAATGAAGAAATATGCCCTAAACAATATATACTCAAAATACAGAAAACAAAACACTAGTAATATAATGGACATAAATTAAAAAATAACAGTAAATCTAAGAAGACATCTTTTTTTTTTTTTAAAGAGAGAGAGAATTTTTTAATATTTATTTTTTAGTTTTCGGTGGACACAACATCTTTATTTTTATGTGGTGCTGAGGATCAAAACCAGCGCCCCGCGCATGCCAGGCGAGCGCGCTACCACTTGAGCCACATCCCCAGCCCTAAGAAGACATCTTTAAAAAATTTTTTTTATAAGCAATGAGCAAGTAGGTTGGAGATATAGCTTATTAGAACATTTACCTAACACATGTAAGGCCCTGGGCTCAATTCCCTGTGCAACAAAAAATAAAAATATCAATATCAAAATGTTTACATAAGAAAATTAATAAACTTTATCTTCTTTCAATACATCTTTGATGCTTAAAAGCAAATATCCATTTTTTTCAAGTATCCATGGGACATTTATATCAAATTATTATGTAGTGGGTCTCAAAAGAAGCCTCAAAAACCTCCAAAGAATTAGCATCACACAGAATATGTTCTCTGAAAAACAAAGCATAAGCTATTAGTTTAAAAGGTAGATTTTAAAAAGATCTATCAATAAAAAAATTTCTCAAACAGTGAGGATATGAGCCAGGTGAGGTGGCAGCTCATGCTGTAAACCCAGACATGTGGGAGGCAGAGTCAGGAGGATCACAAATTCAAGGTCAGCCTGGGCAATTTAGTGAGACCTGTCTCAAAGTAAATAAAAAGGATGGAGATAAAGCTCAGTACTAAAGTGCCCCTGAGTTCAATCCTCAGGATCAATTAATAAATAAATCACTAAGGGATTAAAAGAAATCCAGTGGGTACAGTGGTCCACACCTATGATGCTGAGGTAGGGGGATCACAAGTTCCAGGCCAGTTTCAGCAATTTAGGGAGATCCTGTCTCAAAATAACAATAAAAGTGGCAGGAGATATAATGGTAAAGCACTCCTAGGTTCAAACCCCAGTATGGTGGTGGTGGTGAGGGATCAAAAGAGAAATTATAATCAATTTCTTTGAATATTTACCTGTTGTAATTCTTTCAAACTTGGTTTTATTTATTCTTTTATTTTGGTGCAGGGGACTGAACCCAGGGGCTCTTAACCACTGAGCCACATCCCCAGCCCTTTTTATTTTTTAATTTTGAGATAGAGTCTTGCTAAGTTGCTTAGGACCTTGCTAAGTTGCTGAGGCTGATTTTGAACTTGTACTCCTCCTGCCTCAGCCTCCTGAGATGCCAGGATTGCAGGCGTGCACTACTGCACCTGGATTCAAGTCCGATTTAAAATGCTTTCTTCAACAGTATTTGAATTGGCTCTAATGGGAAACTACAGACCTAACCAATCCAGCATCCATCTTATCTAAACTTTTGCTATGGGGTATTTTTGTACCACACAGATAATATTTTTCTTTTTATAAAATGCAAATTAACTGAGACATCAAGAAAATATGTGTTTGTGGTTACATGGCTAAAAACATCCTTACAGTAGGGAAAAAGCTCTGTATAACAAAAAGGACTTTCATAAGCCATCAAAGGGAGCACATGCTATAGACGATTTTCTATTTGAAGTGGCTTGTAGCACCAGCCTGTGGGCAGGATCAGCAGAGGGACTGTGGCATTGAACCAAGGCATCTGGGACAGGAAGGGATCCTAGCCATCCTCAGTTGCCAGCTCCTTGCTTTATAGATGGGAGAACGGAGGCCCAGAAAGATGAAGGGGACCACACAGATCATATTAATTCTGGCTCAAAGAGGGATCCAGCTAGTGATTTTCAAGAGAAAGTTTCCTTTCCTTTCCTTCCTTTTTCTTTTCTTTCCTTTCTTTTTTTTTTAAACTTTTAATCATTCCATCTAGAGTCAAGGTTTAAAAAGCACATATCTCCACTGTCTTCCTACTGTGATTTGGATATGGTTTAAGGGTGTCCCCTAAAGGTTCATGTGCTGGCAGCTTGGTCTTCAGTGTGTTGATGTCAGAAGGTGGTGGAGTCAAGAGTTGGGGCCTAATGTGAGGTCCTAATGTGAAGTCCCAGGGACACTACCCCTGGGAGAGATTAATGCTATTTTGCAGGCTAGTTCTCTCAAGAATGGGTTTGCATAGAGCAAGTTCTGCTGTCTGGGGCTCTCTTTCTTTATTATTATTATTATTTTTGGTAAATTTCTAGGCTGGCCTTGAACTTGTGATTCTCCTGCCTCAGACTCCCAAGATGCTGGGATTACAGGTGTGGGCCACTGCACCTGGATCTCTCTTGCTTTCTGTCTTGCCTCTCACTTGCACTCCTACCATGATGCCATTCCCATTCGGTGATGTAACCAGAAGGACCTCACCAGAACCTGACAGATGCCAGCACCATGTTCCTGGACCTCCAACACTGAGCTAAATAAACTTCTTTACTTTATGAAACACCCACCTTAAGGCATTTATTAACAGACAAACAAAATGAACCAAGACCCTGCCTCTGTGGGTTTTCCCTCTTATTCCCCCATTAACTTCCTCTAAAAGTATAAAGGTCCCTTCATATGTAACCCATTGTGACCCAGTGATCAATGGATGATTTTTTAAAAAAGTGCAAGCTCTGACATTCATTTATTTCACATTTTAAAAAACTTGGCATATTGTTCATATACTGTAATTCATCCTTTTAAAGTATGCAATTCAGCAATTTTAGTCACAGAATATATTGTATATTCTCAAGAATGTACAACCTTTGCCACCACCTAATTCCAGAGCATTTTCTTTATACCAGAAAGAAAACCCACATCCATTAGCAGACAGGTCCTGTTCCTCTTATTTTCTAGCTCCTGGCAACCACTAAGTATCGTTCTGTTTCCAAGTCTGGTCTTTTTTGATTCTGAGTATTTGATATAAATATAATCAAAGAATAATATATTTTGTGTTTGGCTTCTTCCATGTAACATAATCTTTTCAAGATTCATCCATGTTGCAGCAGGTATCCACATGTCCCTGGATTTTATAGCAAATAGTGAGGACACACCCCACCTGTTCAACTACCAGCTGGTGGACGCTGCACTGTCTCTGCTGTTTGGCTATCTACTGATGCTGTTATGAATATTCACGTACCAGTTGTGTGTGGATGCATATTTTAATTTCCCTTGAGTACATCCCTATTAGTGCACTTGCAGGGTCACATGACACCTCTGTGTTTAATTACTAGAGGGGCCATCACACCGTTTTCCAATCATGGCTGCACCATTATCGTCTCTCCCACACCCTTATGAGTTTTTGGTACTTAAGTAATTCTCTTACTTTCTAATAATGTATTTAAAAAGATTGCTGGGTGTGCTGGCCCACACCTGTCATCCCAACGACTCAGGAGGCTGAGGCAGGAGGATTGTGAGTTCAAAGCCAGCCTCAGCAACTTAGTGAGGCCCTAAGCAATTTAGTGAGACCCTGTCTCCAAATTAAAATATATATATATATATACATATATATATATATATATATATATATATATAGACACACACACACACAAAAAAAAAAAAAAAAAAAAAGTCCTGGGGATGTGCTCATTGGTTAGGTGCCCCTGAGTTCAATCCCAAGCACCAAATAAATAAATATAAAGTAAAAGGTGAAGAAAATAGCAAGTTATCTCTGTCACCCAAACAACAGTCAACAGTAGAATGGATAACTAATTAATGGAAGACTCACCCAAAGGAATATTACAAATGACAAATAATAAACCACCCATAACTAAATCAACAAGATGGATGAACCTTATAAATCAGTATGCAGACACAGAAGAGCAATTCATATATTTTATTGTTCCAAATACATAAAATACTAAATCAGATAAAACTACTGTGTCATTAGAATCTAGGAGAGTGATAAAAAGGGGGCACAAGGAAGCTTCCAGATTCTGTCTCTTGATACCCCTGCTGATTACATGAGTCTATTCAGTTTGTGAAAACTGAGATGTAAACTTATAATGTGTGCACGAATCTCTATGTGTATTAAAAGGTAAAAGGTAAAAGAAAAAATGGATCCACATTTCAGTTGTGTAGTACTCAGATTATTTTCCCCGAACCTTATTACCTGATAATTCCTATCACATAAGTTGCTCCAGAAAAATAGGAAACGGTCAAAGTGCCCAACTTAAATTATAATGCAGATGCCAAGTCACATAATGATAGTATAAGAAAAAAAGGACTTATTTACCTACTAACATAAGTGCAACATCATCCTAAGTAAAATGTTAGCTAGTGGAATCCAATATCCTACTAAAGAATATCTTATAATCAAATAGAGTTCATATTAGTAAGGTAAATATAATTAAACAACAGAAGACCTACCAAAAACAAAATCAGCACATCATGAGACAGCAACAGAACACCAGAAATTAAAACAACACATGATCATCTCAGACGCAGAAAGAGCATTTTATAAAGTTCAATATCAGCTAATGATGTAAAAATATCTTAAGTTATTCTAAGACTAGATTGGAAGTTTTTCAAAGCACATCAACCCCCAAACTATAAACATCGTTTTTAACAAAAACTCTAGCTGCTCCATTATTTAGGAAAATGTTTGCTATGTGTGAAGGAGACCATAATAACAGTGGGATAAACACACGATGGTTGTTTTCATCTGGGGACAGGAAGTCCAGAGGTGGCAGTGTAACAGTAGTGGTATGTGGCTTCCCAAAGCCCTGTTCTAGGCCGCTTTGGGCTTCGTGCCTCACCAGCCCAGGTGTTCAGCTTTTCTTCCCATCATGTTCAGGTGGCTTCTGCCTCTCTAGTAACCTCAGCCCAGGAGGATGCAGGGGTTGGAGAGAAGGGCGGGAGACAAGCCTGCTGGGCTCTCTGAAGTCCCGCACAGGGACTGCTTCTTCCATTCCTTTGGCTTGGACTGTGTTGCTGCCTTTAGTTACAAGGACATCTGCATTTTGCCACTGCAGACAAAATTGGGGTTCTGGTTGGAAGGTAAAAATAGAGACTTGCAATTGGTCTAATCTACTAGTAGTGCCTGCTTCCATATTCCCTGCAGGTTTGAGAAAAACAGTGATCCCAACTGTGATCACTCCCTTGCAAATTAGTACTTCTGCCTTGGCCATTGCTAAAAGACAAAAATAAACAGGACACATAAGTGTTAGGGTTCTGCTGAAAACTGCAGAAGCCATCCCTAGAGGGTTTAAAGAAAGCAGCTTATTAAATAGCATTGGGTAGCTCACTGAGTCTATAAAGTGGTCCAGATGCAACTTGGAGGCTAGGGATCTAGGAAGAGCACCCCAAATTATATGATAGATCTGCTCCAGTGGAGACACCACTGTTATCACTATTTGCTTCATGCACTGCCAACTCCACCAGCCTGAGCACTGGGCACTGTTGCAGGAATCTCTCGATATCCTCTTCCTCTCCCTACCTCTCTACTAGAATGGTTCTCCATGGGGCTTTCTTGTCTTATCAATCTCCCTTTCAAAGTCTGTGTTTTAGCTGCATGGGAGTCTGAAGGTTTCTGAAATAGGAGGTGGGGACTTACAAGAAGAGAAACCTTTGAATACCTAAGATGAATGATTAAAGATACTGGGTGAGCATGAAGGAGGATAAATATCCATTGAAACATATAAAGTTGGGAAGAAAAGGCATAAATTCTCATTGCTTTCAGATGTTGATCACGTTTGTGAATACCTCTCTGAATTCAACCATTAGAACTAAAAAGAGAGTTCAGCAGAACAGTCGGATACACAATCAATACATAAAAATAGATGGCATTTCTCTATACCAACAATGATCAATTAGAAAGGTTAACATATTAGAAAATGACATTATAAGCATGAAAACCATATAATATTCATAAATTAGGATAAGCAAGAATAAAAAACTATAGAAAAGTAGTATGGCTGGACATGGTAGTGCACACCTGTATTCCCAGTGACTTGGGAGACTGAGGCAAGAGGATCAAGGTAGCCAGCCTTGGTAATTTAGTGAGACTGTGTCTCAAAAAAAAAAAAAAATTAAAAAAAATAAATAAATAAACAAAATAAAGGGCTGGTTATGTAGCTCAGTGGTAGGGGGCCCAAGGGTTCAATCCCCAGTAGCCAAAAAGCCCAAACAAAACAAAGAACAACAAAAAACTGATTCTAATACCAAAATAAAAAAAGCAAAATACCTTGTTAACTGATGGAATGATTTAGCATATTAAAGATTTATTTCCTCCTGAATGAATCCGTAAATGCAATGTAATTCTAATAAAAATTCCAGAAGGATTTTTGGAAGTAAATCAACAAAGTGTTTCTGAAGTATATTTGGTGAATGTCTAAGGGCAATTTTGATAAATAAGCCAAAGTAATGGAAACATCATCCAAGACCATTTTTAAAAATTTTAGCACCACTGAGCAACCCAGGTCCTTGCACACTACTACCAAGCCACATTCCCAGTGCAGAAGATCAGATGAAGGGAACAGGATGGAAAGTCAAGATACAGACCTGTGTATACACGGGAACTTGTTAGAGACACAACATCACAAATTGGTAAAGAAATGATGGCTTATTGGATGCATGCAGAGGTGCACTCCTGTAATCCTATAGATCAGGAGGCTGAGGCAGGAGGCTTGCAAGTTTGAGGCCAGTCTTGGATACTTAGCAAGACACTGTCTCAAAATAAAAAAGTAAAATGGGCAGGAGGTGTAGCTCATTGGTAGAGCACTCTGGGTTCAATCTCCTGAAAAAAAAAAAAAAAGAAAAAGAAAGAAAAAGAAAAAGAGAAAAAGTGTTATTTGGTATATGATAATGGGAAAATCAGCTCACTATAAGGAGAAAAAATATAATCAGATCCCTCTCTTATTTCTCTTATTACATAAAAAATAAATTCAAAAGATGTTAAAAGTCTAAATATCAAAAATAAAAGTAAAAAAGAAAAAATAGAATATTGGGGAAGGATTTCTTTCTTTCTTTTTGGTACCAAGGATTGAACCCAGGAGCACTTTACCATTGAGCCACATCTCCAGTCCTTTTTGTTATTTGAGACAAGGTCTCACTAAGTTGCCCAGGGTGGCCTTGAACTTGAATCCTCCTGCCTCAGCCTTCCCAGTGACTGGAATTACAGGCATGTACTATCATTCCTAGCTGTCATTGTTGTTTTGATTGTATTTCTTATCCCATTATTTTCAAAAGTGAAATTTATTATTTTATTATAATTGTGAAAGCAATACATGTTCACTATAGAACATTGTGAAAATACAGAAAATTATAATGAAAACACTACATCTCTCCAGGAGTTCTGGTACTTCAAGATGATCAGTATTATGGCTGTATGGGTCTTTTCAGCCCTACCTCCTGTCTGTCTGTACACAGGGCTGATGCTAGCCCACACTGCCCTTTTGTACAGTTAGAAAAGACATCCTATCCTCTGGGTTGAACAACCCTGAAGCAGGGAGTACTGCTCAATAAGCAAAGCACAACTAAATCCCAGATCCTTCTTGCCCCCTAGGGCAGGTACTGTGAACAGCCTGTATAACTATTGCAGTCCTGAAGGAACATTTTATAAAACTGAGCCTGTACTATCTGCTAGACTATGTTTGGGAAAGCATAAATTATTTAATTTCTATTAGACAGTTATTAATGAAAATTTTTTTTTATGGTATTGGGGATTGAACACAGGGGAAGTTAACCATTGAGCCACATCTCCAGCCCTTTTTAAAAATATTTATTTTTTAGTTGTAGTTGAATACAATATCTTTATTCTATTAATTTATTTCTATGTGGTGCTGAGGATCGAACCCAGGGCCTTGCATGTGCGAGGCAAGCACTCTACTACTGAGCCATTACCCTAGCCCTCCAGCCCATTTTTTTTAACTATTATTTTTAAATTTTATTTGTTCTAATTAGTCATACATGATAGTAGAATGCATTTTGACATATTATACATACATGGAGGATAATTTCTCATTCTTCTGATTGTACATAGAGTTACACAGATCGTGTAATTACATATGCACATAGGATAATAATGTCCAGTTCATTCTACTATCTTCCTACCCGTTATCATTCTTGCCCCCCTCCTCCCTTCACTCCCCTCTGTCTAATCCTAAGTACGTCTATTCTACCCTCCTTCCTGCCCACCTCCCTTATTGTGAATTAACATCCTAATATCAGAGAAACATTTGACCTTTGATTCTTCCGAATTGGCTTTATTTAGCTTAGCATAGTATTCTCCAGTTCCACCCATTTGCCAGCAAATGCCATAATTTCATTCTTCTTTTTTTTTTTTTTTAAATTTTTTAAAGAGAGAGAGAGATAGACAGACAGAGAGAATTTTTAATATTTATTTTTTAGTTTTTGGCAGACATAACATCTTTGTAGTGGTGCTGAGGATTGAACCCCGGGCCGCATGCATGCCAGGAGAGCACGCTACCGCTTTAGCCACATCCCCAGCCCAATTTCATTCTTCTTTACCAATTTCTTCATCCATTCATCTGTTGAGGGACATCTAGGTTGGTTCCATAGTTTACCTATTATGAATTGAGCTGCTATAAACATTGATGTGGCTTCATCACTGTAGTATGCTAATTTAAGTCCTTTGGGTATATGCCAAGAGTGGGATAATTGGGTCAAATGGTGGTTCTATTCCAAGTTTTCTGAGGAATCTCCACACTGCTTTTCATAGTGGTTGCACCAATATGCTGTCCCACCAGCAATGTACCCCAGCCTTTTTATTTTATGTTTTGAGACAGGGTCTTGAGTTGCTGAGGTTGGTCTTGAACTTTCAATCCTTCGGCCTCAGCCTCCCAAGTTGCTGGGATTACAACCACGTGTTCCCACTCCCAGCCCTCCAGTCCTTCAGAAAATTTTTATTTGAGACAGGATCTTGGTAAATTGCTGGGGTAAAAATTTGATGTTATAAAATCTTGCCGGCATAAGACATGTACATAAATTTTTCTGCCCAGTCACGATTATTGTCCTATGATAAATTCCTAGAAATTGCCTTGAAAATTAAATTTATTGAGTACTTTTTACGTGCCCTGGTCTGTATTCAGATATTCGTTCCCACTCTCTCTCCAGTGATGTAGGTGCTATTATTATGTCTCTTTGGAGAGAAAGCGGAAGCAGGGGAAATGCAGTTCCTTGACTGAGGTCACAAAGCTGGAAAGCAGTAGAGTAGGATCTGAATACATGCTTGGGGGCTGCAAGTGCTGCAGGGCCGGGGTCTTCACTTGCCACAGTGTTCACTTGGAGGGACAAGACAGACAGGTGTGAGAAGAGTTTTAAGAGGAAATGAGCTTCATATCTTCAGTGGAGTAGAGCCTGACCACTTGATGATTTCCATAGGAGACGAGGCCATTCAAAAGCAACGGGTTTTATTAACGTATTTGTTAGGGAGAAGAATTTCTTGACAGGATGATTAATTTTCTAACAGGCTACACATTGTTCGTTTCTGAGCTCTTTTTAAGAGAATCAATTTTAGAAGATAATTTCAATTTAGATTTAATCTGACTACGAATGAAAAAGTTTTCATGTTCTTTTTAGTTTAGATTCCAAGGTACTGGCACAATGGAGGGACAGCTTTGACATCTGCACCTTGGGCCACTCACTTCCCTATGCCATACCTTAGTGTCTGCTTTTTTTTAGATAGATACCTTTTGTCCACTTTCTCACAGGAATGTTAAGATCTATAGTCCTACTAGCAAGAAGAGTTTGTGTCTGTGTGTTATTGATGAGATACTATTCTCCTTTTTTTTTCATATAATCCTAGATAGCTTTTTAAAATTTAATTCTTTTAACAGTTTGAAAAGTGTACAATACAATTTTGACATAGTTACATTTATAAGTGGGAATAAAGGCAGTAAGAAAGAGAGGAGCCTTAATTGGCTTCGGCATTAAAGAAATCTAATTTCATGCTTTAAAGTACTATATGCAACACTGCTGAAGAGGGTAAAAATAAAATTAGATAATGAAAAATACAATTTGGAAAAAGTTAACATTATGTTACTAATCATGTTACTCAGCTTTCCATTTCTATGATATAATACCAGGGATAAATAAACTTAAAAAGAGCAAAGGTTTATTTTGGCTCATAGTTTTAGAGCTTTTGGTTCATGACTGATTAACCCTGTTGCTCTGGCCCTGTGGCAGCACAGGACAACACAGTGGTAGTGCAAGGTTGAGGAACTGTTTTATCTCACAGCAGCCTGAATGAAGAAAAAGAGAGAGGAAGAGACCCATATTCCCCTTTGAGGGCATCTTCCCTCGGGCCACACCTCTTAATGTTACCATTCCCTCCCAGTAGCAGCCAAAGTGAGAGCTAATCCAAACCATAGCCAGATCCAAATGATAGCACTAATATATACATTTACAACCATGTACTTACTTTAATTATCATAATAAGCAGAGGTTAATATTAATGGCCATTTACTGGATGCATGCTGTTTAAAAATATATTGTCCGTAAAGTGCTTTTCATAATTGTTTTGCTTGATACTTAGGGTATTTGCAACTTTTCCGCTGTATTTTATTTTTTGGAACCAGGGATTGAACTCAGGGGCACTCAGCCACTGAGCCATATCCCCAGGCCTATTTTGTATTTTATTTAGCGACAGAGTCTCACTGAGTTGCTTAGTGCCTTGCTTTTGCTGAGGATAGCTTTGAACTTGTGATCCTCCTGTCTCAGCCTCCCAAGCTGCTGGGATTATAGGCATGTGCCACTGCACCTGGCTTCCACTACATTTTAAATAATAGTATAATGACTAACTTACATATACATTGTAAATAAATATTTGAATAAATTCCTAGAAGTGAAAGTAATGGTTCAAAAAGTACATTTTAAAGATTTAGTATAGACTGCTAAAAATTATTGTAATTCATACTTACTTCGGCATGGTATAATATTATCCAAAATTTATAAATTCTAGTATTTGTATGGTTGAACTCTTCTTCTTTCTGTGCTGGGGGTTGAATCCTGGACCCATTCATGCTAGGCAATAGTTGGACTTTTGAAATATATTGGACATTTGCTTTTTTTTTTTTTTGAGAATTTTCTATTTGCCAGGAGTAGCAAGCAAAACTCATTGTCTCTTATACTTTGTGGATTTTTTTTCTGCTTTATAACAAACTTTTCATATTTCAAACTCTTAAACTTGCGAATTCAGATGCTATACTTTGTCTTAGTGAGGAAGCATGTCTTAGAAGAAAGTAGGCCAAGTTAGGTGCCTCTGTTAGACTTCATTTCTTCCATTGCTTTTTTCGGTTGGACTTCCATTTTTTATGTTTTTATTTCTTGTTCTTTCTTCCTGTTTTTATTTTCCTCTCCTTTACTTTTAGTAAGACACACTTCCTTTTAAAACAATATCTCCAGGCATAATGGGTATATATGAGATTCTGATTTGTTGAAATAGGTATTATTTTCTTCACTTTATAAGGTGAGTTTTTTTTTTTTAATGGTACTGCTTAAACCACAAGCTTCAGAGTCCTCCTTATCTTTTTTCCTTCATACTCACCATCCACTCTGTGAGGAAACACCATCAGATCATCATCTCCACCACTATCTCCCTGGTCAAAGGTACTGTGTCTTGGTCCTGGACTATTTTAACAGCCTTCTAACTGGTCTCTGTGCTTAGCTTTTACCATTTACTGTCTATTCTCAACCCAGAAGTCAGAGTGATCTGTGTCAGTTAGCTGTCCCTAACAGAAGACTCAGATCATTAACTTACAAAGAGGAAAGGTTTACTTTAGCTCACATTTTGGAGGTTTCAGTCTATGGTTGGATGGATGACTTGATGGTGTGTGGTGAGGCAGGACATCATGGTGGAGGCCCTGGTGGAGGAAACTTTCACCTCAAGGCTGGGAGGGAGCAGAAGAGAGGAAAATGGGGAAGGGGAAGAGACAGAGAGAGGGAGGAGGGGCCGGTATCCCTCTATTCCATTCCAGGGCATGTCCCTATCTGACTGGAAGGCTTCCAGTAGGCCCTAGTACCCAGTGCTGGGGACCTAGCGTTCAACTCATGGGCCTTTTGGGGACTTATCCCAAGCTATAACATGATCCCATTATAACTGGCCAGGGAAGTTACTTTTCTATACAAAGTTCTCCAATGGCTCCCAACTCATTTACCTGATCTTCATCACCCCTGGTCTTGTTTCTCTGATTTCATTCTCCATTCTTCTGTCACGTCCTCTTGGGTGCTCCTGGTAACTCAGGCATACTCCTGCCTTCAGTATTCATTATGCTTTCTGCTGAGAAAGTTGTCTGCATAGAACTTAGCCTCCTTCAAATGCTTTTTCTTGATCACTCTTTTTAAAAAAGCACCTCTCATACTTCTTTTAAAAAATTTTTTTTAGTTGTTGATGTACCTTTATTTATTTTTATGTGGTGCTGAGAATTGAACCCAGTGCCTCACACTTGCTAGGCAAGTGCTTTACCATTGAACCACAACCCCAGCTCCCTCATACTTCTTACGTAGCCTCTCTGATGAATTCTTCTCAGTGGCATTGTGCATGCGTGTGTGTGTCTATGGGCATCAACCAGGGCTTGGTGCATGCTATCACTGAGCTATATCTCCATACCCATAGGATTTAAAATCATCTGCCACTTCACATATTTTACTTATTTATCACCTGTCTGTATCAGAAAACTATGTTCCATAAGGGTTGAAACTTTTGTTTTTGTTCTTTATTTTGCTCCAAGTCTAAAAGAGTGCCTAGCATGGAAAAAAGCACTGAATTGATACTTGTTGAATGAGTGATTGCCCCACATTCCTAGGGTAGAGCAGGCCCAGGTGACCTGTGCAGAAATTCTTGGTTTCTTCTCTCATCTCTAACTCCCTTGTCTTCCCGAGTTTATACTTAGGAGCCACTTCTTGACGGCACTTGTCACAGGTGAAAGCTGGTGAATCCTGAAAGATATTCTCGGCAAGTTTAATCTGTGTTCCTGCTGCCATTCGCAAGCCCAGCGATAGTGATAGGCAGCTATAGAAGTATGAAGTTTTTACCCTTCAGTTTCTGTGGGTGCAAGAGAGAACATGAAATTAGATCTACCCGATTTGGGTTATATCCGGATTGCCATTCATGAGAACGAAGGCAGGAAGATACTTCCCCCAAAGCAGAACTTGGCGAAGGGTCAGTAGGATGCTGCTGTGGTTGAAAACCTCCATGTCCGCCTCTGTAATCTGCAGCGCAGCCCCACCCGCTCAGATTGAGGCTCACCTCAAGTTTCAGCCACACAACCGCAGGGCCGTGAAAATGCCAAGAGAGCTTCTAACCAAGGGTTTCGATTTCCTCCTCTGGGATTTAAAGTCCAGAAAGCAGAGGCTTGACTTCACGGTCCAAGCGCTTAAAGGGCGTGGGAGACAGAAGGGAAAGCGAGACAGTGTGTACAGCTCGCAGTCCACCGGCAAAGGCAGTCCAGGGCCGGAGGGCCGGGCTCTGGGAAGGGGGTCACCTGCACCCACCTGCACTTCCATGCCCCGAGGAGGTCTCAGTTAGGGAAGTTTCATCTGTGTTGTAAAGAGCCCTACATTTTTTTTTTTTTTTTTGAGAAGGGTCATTGTCAGTAAACCTTTGACACACAAACCCACAAACAAGCCCGGTAGCGCTAAAACTATCCCTTAAAAGCAAAACAACAAAACTGCCACCCTACCTCCGCCCCAGTCCCGCGGGTAGCTAAGTCCCAAGCTTCCCCCTTCCTTCCTTTCTTTTTAACGTCCCGTGTGTGAAGAGGTGAAGTTCCGGCGAAAGGCGAGCCCCCAAGGGTGACGCGTCCTGCCTGGAGCCCCAGTTCAAGTTTCGGTGGAAACTTTCTCCCCGAGGCCCCGCCTCCTTCACCTTGGAAACCGCGCGGGCCGGAGCGCGCGCCGCCGAGTCCTGGCGCACCTGGCGGCCGCGCGTCCGGGCGGCGGGGCGGGGCCGGCGGCGGCGGGGCGGGGCCTGCGCGCTCCCCTGGGCTGGCAGGTTGGGCCCCGCCCCCGCCCCGCCCAGCTCCCGAGGGCACTGGCGGGCGAGGGCGGGCGAGGGCGAGCCCTGGACCCGTGGGGCTCCGCCACCGGCTGACGCACGGTCGGAAAGTTGCGCTCCGAACCCGTGTCGCCGGCTACTTTCTCCACGAGGACTCCTGCTGAGTTTGGACCGAGGCTTGTAGGACCCGGGCCCGGACCTGCGAGGGCAGCCGGCCCGGATTCCTGGGCCGGGCGGGGAGCCGGCTCTGCCTTCCTCGCAGTGCCCAGCGCGGGTGGCGGCTCAGGGGCCCGATTCTCCGGGACCGCGGAGCAAACTTTGTGACTGTACGGGGACGCTGCGCGGTGACGAGGAACCGCGGTGGCCGCAGGTACGTGGCATGCTGACCTGAGCTTTGCGCTCGAAGGGTTCTTTGATTTAGGGCTTTGAAGGAGAGGGGACAGCCCGAGTGGTTCTCCGCGAGCTGGGCAGGAGGAGCAGGTGGGGCTGAGAATGTCCCATAGTGAGTCCGGCCGGGACAGGACGGGAAGGAGGTGGTTCCTAGAGCTGCAGGCTGTGGCACAGGACGTTACTCGGTGACTGACTCCGGGAAAGAGAGGGCCGGCTTGTTTTGACGGAGAAAGATGTCATCAGGTTCTCCACCCCTTTCCTTGGTCCCTGGGGCCAGTGAGCCTGGATCCTACTTGAGGGACTGGCAAAGAGATCTGGCTCTCAGTTTTCATCTCCAGACCTCTTGCATACACAACAGATAAGTGGTGCCACTCAGATTTGTAGCACTTCGCTGGTTTAAGGACTTGTTGGGTGGCTGTTGCTCAATTTCATAAATTCTCTCATGAAACTATTCAGGTCGTGGTTGTTATTGATAGTGTGTGTACATGTTTTCCTTGGCCTTAACAAAGCTCACTTGTTAACCCCCCTTCTGCGAGGGAGTAGAGTTAGCTTTTGTTTTATTTCAAGCCTGCTTAGAGGAGTATTGGTGGCGGCTGCAGCCTTGTTTGCTGGGGATTTTGGAAATCACGTGAGCAGGTCTGATGAATTATGCCAGGTCTGTCCCAGGCTCTGGACCCATACCTTCACAACAGAGCCAGTTTCCACCTTTCTTCAGGTGCCCCATCCCCAGCCATCCAGAGATCGGGAACACTACACTCCCCCTGAGGGAAAGAACCCCCAAACCAAAGAGAGAGAGCTCTCTAGAGGAGGAGGAGGAGTAAACAATGCGTACCAATTGTTGCTTCCCGGTGGGTTGGGCCTACTACTCCCTTTGCTTTTCTGGAAGGCCTTGCTATCAAATTCATCTCATTAGGAAGTCAGCTGATCCCTGCTAATAGTCATAGCAGCCCTGATGAAATTATATAGGTCATTGAAAAATAATTCCCACTTAATCACCTTTATCCTGTTGATTAAGAGAGAAAAGATTTCCTTTCCTTATGGTACACCATGCCTGCTTGTCAGGGTCACCTGCCTGACCTCAAGTTTACTTGTGCTCCTGGCACTAGACAGGATATGGTCCCTGAACCTGCCCAAACATGGTGGACCACAGCCAAATTCCACTTTTGGAAAACTTAAGTAGTCTTCTTTGGACAGAAGTTGAGCCGGAGATTCAGTCCATAAATTTATGGCATATTAGTTGGCTTTGAATAACTTATCAGATAATTAAAGGCTGGTTTCTTTTAGTTCTGGTTAATCTCTTCCTGCAAAGCTTCTAAGAATTGTGTCTGTGCCTGCATTGAAATAAATTAAGTTTGGGGTCCCATTTGTCATTTGTCTTAGAGCTTTAGGAACAGGATTAAACTGTGCCGGGTGAATGGAAAGGGCAAGGGAAACTGGCCATAATCAAATGAACTCAGGGAATGATTTAGAGGGGCCAAATAATTTAGGTCCAACTGCCCAGCTCCTTTCTTCTTACTTTGAACACAGAGGTACTATGTTTAGGCCTTTGAAGACTTTGAAGGAATGAAAAGGGTGTTCTGTTTTTACAGAATCAGAGTAACACATTGCTGGACAGTTCTGTATTCTACCTCCCGAGTTTCAAAATACTTTCTTTGCAAAGTTCTTTCTATAATAGGAAGCTAACAGATAATGACTACAACTCAAGAAACAGATGAACAAATGTATAGAAATGTGAAGGTAAACATTAGAAGAAACCAAATTTACTGCCGAGGAATAAAATTATGATCTTGTAGCACTTTTAAGAAGGAAATTTGATAATGTCCCTTTTCTCTCTGCAAATATAAAGCAAGTTTATTTTCTCTGATTTCTGCTTAAGCACTTGATCTTTATTATGTGTATGTACACTTGTCTTATAGGGATCTGGAACCTTATTCTTGGCCTTGAAACGCAATTTATATCTACTTTACACTTCTTCCCAGTGACTTCCAATTCTTAGTTTTAGCCCAGGTAGAGGAACAATGCTTATGAGTGACTAAACACTCCGGGGACTTTATTTAAAGGGATCTCTTCGACAGTAACAAAAGTGAAAATTTCTATAATGTCTTATGATTAACAAAGTTATTTCACATATATCATATTTATGCCTTGTGATTTAATCATTTCATAGTGAACTCTATTAGACTACACAGGAAGAAAACAGATGACATTGTGAGATAAAAAAGGATTTTTTTATACCTTAATTTAATTTATTTATTTATGTTTATGTGTGCTGAGGATCAAACCCAGTGCCTCACAGGTGTTAGGAGAGTGTTCTACTGCTGAGCCACAACCCCAACCCAATAAAAAGGGATTTTAAGTGCATGCTTTGTTTGGTGGACTCAGAGCAACATTCAGGATTTCTGATTTATAGGCCATGCTTTCAGTTTTTTCCATTTCATTTTGTGAAGTATTTGAATATAAAATGGGATCACCTTTCTTTCTTTAATCATCTTTTTTTTTTTTTTTATTGTGTGGGGATTGAGCTCAGTTGCTCTGCCACTAAGCTATATCCCTAGGCCTTTTAATGTTTTACTTTAAGATAGGGTCTTGCTGGATTGCCCAGGCTGGCCTTGAACTTATGATCCTCTTTCCTTGACCTCCCAGATATCTGGGATTGCAGATGTGCACCACTGCACTCAGCTGGGATCTTATTTCTTATTAACCAAAATGAGGACTCATATGGGGACAGGTCAATAGGACTATATATAAATATGTGCATGTGCCTATGTGTGTATGTGTGTGTGGGTGGGTGTGTATACATATATATGCACATATATGATCTTTATATTCTCTGAGTCTCAACAGTATAACTATCCAATAAAATTGAACTAATGTCCATCACATTTGGAAGGGAAATCCTGCAGGGAGAGGGGATTTATAGATGTCCTGATAGATTAAATAGTGAACTATTGGTAATGTCTAAAATTAAACAAACAAACCAGGAAACAGCAATGTAAGTGTGTGATTTTTCAAACATGGTAGTAATTACCAGAATAAACAGAAGAATCAAAGGACTTATTTTTTTGTGGGGAATGAAATTTAGAGATGAGGCAGAGTCAGGCAGGAATCTTTATTTTTGCAATGTATCTGATTTAGATAAAATTTTATTTTTTGTATGTGTGTTTTGGTATTTATGAAAACCTTTAGAGAGGATAGAGTAAGGGTCTGTGGTCAGGATTTTAGAGTCTCCCTAGCAATTATTTGCGTTCTTCACCAGGCAGATTGAGAATTTCCCCAGGACAGTGGTTCCTCATTTACCTCTCTAGGCTATTCTTTCTTTTCCTTCTATCTGGTTTTTACAGTGTTTGGGTAGGTTATAGGACTATGGAGCCAAAGACATTTATCTCTAATTCCTCCTATTTCCATTATGAAAATGCCTCAAATATCTTTAGAATCCTCAGAACCTGAACCATTTGTTGTTGTTAATTTTGTGATTGCTTTTGCTTAGAATTAGAGACATGCTATTAGAAGTTGACAGTGTTTGCTCAGTTGAATTTTTTGAAAATAATTTAATTTTTTAAAATTTTCATACTGGGGATTGAATCCAGGGGTGCTTTACCAGTGAGCTATATCCCCAGACTCTTTCTTTCTTTTTTTAAAAAAATATTTTTAATTTTGAGACAGGGTCTTGCTAAGTGGGTCTTGCTGAGGCTGGTCTCCCACTTGTGATCCTCCTACCTTAGCCTCCTGAGTCTCTGGGATTATAGGTGTGTGCTACCATGCCTGGCTGCTCAGATGAATTTGATAAACTGGAATCTGGGATGTACTTTTATCTTGAGAAATAAAGAAAGAACACTAAAAGGACTTTTTCAGTATTTGTGTGTCACTTAATTTTGAAGTTTTGAGAGTGAGTATGCTATTGTCCTCCCAAGGAGGTAGAGACAGATAATATTTCAACACTATTATTAAAAAGTTAACACCTTGTTTTCCCTTTTCTTTATAAATAAGACTCCTACTCCACTTCCAGTTATGAAACTTTTTTCTTTCTGATTATACATATAAATATATATATTATTAAAAATCTAAACATTACCAAAATATAATGTTGACAGTTAAAATGCATTATGATCTTATGTTCTGAAGAAACTGCTATATATTTATCCCCTCAAAATTTTTCTTTATATAAAGCTATGTTTATTTATCATTTTGGTTGTTAATGACAAAGAAGAATAATACCATGCAACTTTCAACTTGGTATTTATATATTAATTTATTTTTGGAGTAGGAATTCATAAATCTAGGTTCGAACACTGAGCTACATCCAGCCCTTCACTGTTTTTTTTAAAATATTTATTTTTTAGGTGTAGTTGGACACAATACCTTTATTTAATTAATTTATTTTTATGTGGTGCTGAGGATCGAACCCAAGGCCTTGCATGTGCTAGGTGAGTGCTCTACCACTGAACCCCAGCCCCACTTCACTGTTTTTTTTTTTTTTTAAATTAAAATTTTTTTTTAATTGTATGTTATTTATTCATTTTTATGTGGTGCTGAGGGTGGAACCCAGTACTTCACATGTTAGGCAAGCATTCTAACACTGAGCCATAACCTCAACTCTCCAGTCCTTCTTTTTTTTTTTTTTTTCTTTTTGTAGTTGTAGATGGACAGAGTGCCTTTATTTTATTTGTTTATTTTTATGTGGTGCCGAGGATCGAAACCAGTGCCTCACGCATAATGGGCAAGTGTTCTGCCACTGAGCTACAGTCCCAGCCCCTAGCTC
Organism: Callospermophilus lateralis; assembly: GCF_048772815.1. Classification (NCBI taxonomy): domain Eukaryota; kingdom Metazoa; phylum Chordata; class Mammalia; order Rodentia; family Sciuridae; genus Callospermophilus; species Callospermophilus lateralis. The sequence continues at coordinate 114,428,722 of NC_135312.1, read as the reverse complement.
TTGGTTTTTATTTTTAACTTGACAATATGTTTTGAAAGTGTTTCTCTCTTCATACATACAGAACATCTCTAGTTTTCTTTTTTGACTGGCTGTAGAGTTCTGTGTCAAATAGATTTATTATGGGCTAAATAGTTCCTTCTCGTGGAATTTGGATTATTTCCCATTTCTCAAGAATAATGCTTAAGAAACCATCCTTGGGCTGGGGATGTGGCTCGGGCGCTCGCCTGGTATGCGTGCGGCCCGGGTTCAATCCTCAGCACCACATACAAAGATGTTGTGTCCGCCAAAAAAAAAAAAAAAACTAAAAAATAAATATTAAAAAATTCTCTCTCTCTCTCTCTCTCTCTCTCTCTCTCTCTCTCCCCCCCCCCCCCCTCCCTCTCTCTCCCCTCTCTCTATCTTTAAAAAAAAAAAAAGAAAGAAACCATCCTTGAAAAGAGTATCATTGTACACGTGTGCGAGTGTTTTCTGTAGGAAGGTTGGTGAAAGTCACAGATGTGAAAATGTCACACTTCTCTAGTTTGCACTTCTGCCAGTCATGTCACCGTCAGGTCATGCCACTTCACTTCTTGTTGTGTTAGCATCCTTTTTCCTAACGACCGAGATTGAAGATCGAAATTATCAGCATACAACCAGGAGAGGTCATGATAGCGCTAAGCTTTCAGGTGGTGCTCACCTCATTTCTTCCCATTTCAAATTCTTTTTGGCTTTAATGTGTTCCCCAAAGAGGGGATAGTAATTGATAACAGCTATAAAAATACTCTGCAGTTGTTGGATGATCTGCTAATTAGTTTTTATGAAGCATAGTTTCTTTTTTCACATTTTCTTAAGAACATTATTCTAGGACATGCCATTAAGGAGTTCAGAAAATCCATGAGGTTTTGCAGAATGCAGGAGTGTGGGTTTTTTTTTTTAATTTTTTTTTTTTTTTTTTTTTTTTTTTTTTTTTTTTTTAGTTGTATATGGACTCAATGCCTTTCTTTGTTTTTATGTGGTGCTAGGATCGAACCCAGTGCCTCACACTTGCGAGGCAAATGCTCTACCACTGAGACACAACTCCAGCCCCAGGAGTGTGTTTTAACTCCTTTCCTTGGATTGTTAAAGTTTACTTCTGTTGGAAATATTGGTCAGAGGTCAATTTTAGGATTTGGGAGCTTGTAGAAAGTGTTAGAAACTGATTTTCATCTCTTGTATGCAGAAAATGTGAAATAAGATATGTTGGCTAGATTGCATGACTCAGACTCACTGAGGAGGGACATTTCAGGAATTCCTGTGGCAGAATTTTTACTGACCAAAGAGTTGATTAATATTTTCACTTAGTCTAAAGTTTTTTTCATAACCATTCTATTAAAGCAGTATGTTTTATTCCTCAAAATAAATATTTTCTGATATTTTTTTGGTATGTGTGTTCATGGGACTTGGAGTTGGTCATTTTAGGTTCATTTTCTTTGTAACATATCAGAATTGGAAGAATATTTTTACATATATATATCTGTATACACACTCGCATCCACTTACCCACACCCTGTATCTATAAACATGTGTAGTATGTAGAGATACACATTGTCTTAAAAATAAGATCTTGAGATGGGTATGGTAGCACAGGCCTGTGATCCTAGTGACAGAGAAGGCTGAGGCAGGAGGATGAAAAATTTGAGGCCAGACTCAGAAACTTGGTGAGATCTTGTCTCAAAAATAAATTTATTTATAGATGGATAGAGCTGGGTGTAGCTCAGTGGTATGGGTTCAATTCCCAGTGACCTTGTTTCAAAATGAAAAATAATAAGTAGCTTACTGATAGAATACCCTTGGTTTCAATCCCTAGTACTGCCAAAAAAAAAAAAAAAGGATCTTTAGCAGGTCATTTAATGGAAAACTTTGTACATCCTCAAAATAAGGATGACATCTGACCAATTTATTTTATTAGGAAAAATGTTTCTGATTTTTTAAAATGTTTTTCTCTTTAGTTGTAGATGGACACAGTACATTTACTTTATTTATTTTTATGTGGTGATCAAACCCAATGCCTTATATATGCCAGTTGATGTTCTACCACTGAGCCACAACCCCCAGCCCCTGATATTTTTAGTATAAAAACTTTCTTAACATAATAAGAATTTTGGGCTGGGATTGTAGCTCAGCGGTAGAGCACTTGCTTAATGTGTGAGGCACTGGTTTCGATCCTCTGCACCACATATAAATAAATAAATTAATCAAATAAACAAGAATTTCTTAAGACATGTTTACATATGGTCATTTAGATCTTTTGTGTGGGAAAATGCAACATATCTAATATATTATTCTTGATTATTGTCTTTAACATGAAGTCACTTTTTTGATCAGTTGAATATTTTAAATATAATTTGTACATATTCCAAAATGTTTGTACCTTTGGCTTATTTTAAGCAAGATGTAGAATTTAAATGCTGTTGAAAAATCTGATTACAGGACTTTTCATTGACCTTGATTTGCTTCAGGAAGTACCAAACTCGTTGATATTTACCTGCTGCTTGTGTTAAAAACTTAATGGTTAATGTTAATTTTTTATCAGTGTGATTAGATTTGGCCTCTGAATTTCTTGTACTCACCAGCGTATGACTGTTTAGGACTTTGCATGTCCTATTTGAAAACTGCACCCTGGAATTGCTAGAGATAGTGAGAACCAGCTTGCAGCATTTTGGGACTGGCTGCTTTGGTGCCCCCTTTTTTCCTTAAAGTAATCCTACCTCTTGGTCATGTTTTAGGGTTGGGTCATCACCAAGGAGTGGTCATTCCTTCACAGTGAATCACAAAATGAGCAGGTGTGACGGAGTCCTGCCTAGGCTGATTCACACAACCTGCTGTTCTCCAGGCTCCTGTCAGTACAGGTGTGCCAGGAATCAACTCTTAACTTGTGCTTAACTCCAAAATCTGCATCCTCATTGCTGACCTTCAGAACCGTAGGCTTCCTTCTCCAATTCCTTAGTGTAGGTTTATGTTTAGATCCTGACATCAAATTAAGTGACAGGGAGACAAGTAACTCCACGTCTTAATCACCCAGCTGAGTTCCTTGCATTGAACAGAATCCTGTAAATGTTTCTAGTGGATGCTCTGACTCTTATTACCAAATATTCTCTTATTATCAAATATTCTAATATTCTATTATCAAATATTCTAATTAGAATATTTTTCTTTATTTCTATTTGCAATTTTTTATTCTCCTACTCTGTTTTCAGGCCACATTGGATTTTGCTTTTTTGTGTTGCTCTGTGCTGTTAAGCATTCTACCATCAAGTCACACCGAGACCCAGTTTGATTTCATCAAGTATAGTTTTGCTTATGTCACCAATAATGGCCTTACTTGCCTACTAGGGAGTGACTCAATTTCAGGTGTGTTGGTTAATTTTATGTGTCAGCTTGCCTGGGCTATAGGTTGCCCAGATAAACATTCTCGGTGTGTCTATGTGAGTTTCTGAATGAGATTAGCATAGTAATTCAGGTTGCCCTCCCCAGTGTGGGTGGGCCTTATTCAATAAGTGGAAGAACTCACTAGAATAAAAAGGCTGAGTAAGCAAGACTTTGCTCCCATTCTCTTTCTCCCTCTCCCTCTCTGTCTCTCCCACTCCTCCCTTCCCTGTGTATAAGTTGGGAATCGGCCTTCTGTCTTCAGACTCACATGGGAACTTATGTTTTTGGTTCTCCTGCATCTCCAGCTTACTGACTTCAGATGTTGGGAATTCTCAGACTTTAGAATCTCATGACCAATTTCTTATAGTAAATCTGTTTATATGCATATACATAAAAACAGAATCGTCTCCTACTGCTTCTGTTTCTCTCTAGAACCCTAATACTCAACTCATCGATGACCTAGTGTCCTGAGCAGGTCCTCTGCTTTGGCTGTTAGGTGGGTCTGAACTTCATTCCTGAACACACCCTCCCTCTTTCTTTTTCCTCTTCTCTGTTGGGACTAGTCCTTTCTCTTTCCAGTTATTTCAGGGCTGTGCATTCATAAAACCTAGTTCAGAGCCCGTGTCCTCCATTCATTCATTCATTCTCAGCTGTCTCTTCTTATAGCAATTTCCTAACATCCAAATCTTGGTACAGAAAGTTTAGGGCCTTAGCCATTGGTTGTATTCAGACGTTGTCTTTCATTTGTCCTTCTCCTCAGCTAGATTATAAACTCCCATAGGATCTGGGCCAAACTATACTTTCAGCTCTCGCTGTTCCTGGGTTGCCTTTCTTTCACTTAGAAGGTGGCCAGTGTGTGTTTACTGATAATTTGAAAGCCCTAAGATTTACCTAGGGCAGGCAAGGCCAAGGAGGGTCTTGTGTGCCTGCACTGTCCCCTTTAAGGCCATGGCAGAAGCATCTCCTTCATTCACTATGGGGCCCTGACCTTTTGGCTGGGGCAGTGCTCCAGGGAGGGCCTGCAGGTTGCTTGAGGTTGTTACTAGAGGTGAAACTTACATAGCGTCCTTGACCTAGAGCCATCTTTTCCCAAGGAAAGAATTGAGTTGGATTTAAAGTCCTGTTGAATTTGTCCCTTCTCCAGGAATTGCTTTGCACCTGTTCTTGGTCTCATCTACTTTGCCCTTGTCTCTTGTAATTCCCATTGCTCTGCCTCTGGCTGAGTCTTTTCCTATCATCCCCATTAAATATGCTGCATTAGCACATTTAGGTCAAAAATTTTGAACAAAGGTGAAGGAGAAGAAATGTAGAAAGGGAGCTGTATATTCCTAGGAAATTTGGATTTGTCAAATTTTATGCAAATTTCCTTCAAACACAATGTGACTTTGTTTTTCCTGCAATCCTAATGGAACGTAGTTTTTGAGAAACATCATTTGGAATCTGACCTCCTTCCCTCCGATTGGTCTTTAAGTTCAGACCCTCTGCACTTCGCATTCCTCTTACACTGTTCTCTTGCACTTGTCTTTTAACATGTTATAGTTTACTTTTTTACTGTTATCTTTTTTTATTGACCATATAACATATAGATTCTTTGAAGGACAGAGATGGTTGGTTGTATTAGCTTTGGCTAAGTTGGTTTTAATATCTTGAGACACACACCAGTGCCCAATGCTCAATGTTATTTGTTGAATTGGATGGGGATTTGCTAACCTGGGGACCTTCCATCTCCACATCCCCTTGTTGCTTCGGCTTCCTGTGGCAACCTTTCAGACCACTTTCCTTTTCCTTGTCGCTGAAGACCCCTCATAACTATACCTGGTGTAATTTTTTTCAAATCATAATAACTACTTGCTTTCCAGGTCTATGCCTTTGTAATAGCCACATGGAGAACAGAATGATTTACCTTTTCTTGGTAGTTCATGGTCTACAAAGTCCTTTCACATGTATCTCTCATTTGGGATATTCTCTAGTCTGTGGCTGCAATGGAATGTATTTTTCTTTTTTTTAAAGAGAGAGAGAGGAGAGAGAGAGAGAGAGAGAGAGAGAGAGAGAGAGAGAGAGAGAATTTTAATATTTATTTTTTAGTTTTCGGCGGACACAACATCTTTGTTTGTATGTGGTGCTGAGCATCGAACCCGGGCTGCACACATGCCAGGTGAGCGCGCTACCGCTTGAGCCACATCCCCAGCCCTGGAATGTATTCTTTAGGGCCTGCCTTTCTCCAAAGTATGCAAGTTGCCCAAATCTTTTCCTTCCATGGAAGCAAGCATTTTTCAGTATGTGCTGGCTATGCTGTTGTCAGATTATGAATGACAGTGTGCTGCTTTGACAGCATCTTCTGGCTTACTGGGAACAGTCATGTTCCCCAAAAGAGTGCCTGTATGGCAGGCAGTAAGGTCCTCAAGTCAAGTGATGAAAATAGATAAAGAAGGGGGATGGGAAGAAAGAAACACTACTGGCAATAAACATTTGTGGATACTTTTCAATGGAAGGCACTTGGTAGGTGTCACAAAAACCTTTGTTGTCCCCAAGTTAATTTTTTAGCAGGAGCTCCATGAAGATCTATGCTCCATGGAGATGCATGTGTGGAACTGAGAAGGTTGCCTCCAAGGTTATGATCGTTGGTGATGAGCGCTGGTGGCCTTCAGGTTCTTTGCCAGTGAAATCCCATCACTGTCTTCCTAGCCCTTTCTTCCATGAGCTATGGAGATGGAACCATTTTCTTCCTGAAAACCTCTGTTCTTGCCTGCAAGCCATGGGAGTGCTCAGTAACTATTAGTGTCTAATGATGACACAGGGATATTCCTCTGAGCCCTCGGAGAGCTGTAGGTGTGTCACACATTGACAGGTGCTCACAAATCTCTTTTTGCTGTTTTGAAATATCACTGCCAGGGGAGTTGTATACAACATGTTCTGACAGAGTGGTCTTAAATATTCATTTCTTTTCCCCATTACTTTAAGAGAAATGTCAGTGTTTAGTCTTCAGGTTGCCAGTAGCAATTTTGGAGAAATTGTATTATAACTTTTTCAAAAGACTGATTTTAATGTAGCTCGTTTATTTATACATTAGTTGATTACTGTGATTATTTATTTATTTAGTTATGTTTGGTGCTGAGGATTGAACCCAGAGCCTCACACATCCTAGGCAAGTGCTCTACCATGGAGCCACAACCCCACCCCTGCTGTGATTATTTTTGATGATGGAGGGATATTCACTTTGGGGTAGTGGAAATTCAGGGGTTAAATGGAGGTTTTGGATCTATTATGCCTTCTGGTGAGTTAATTAGCAAGGATTTATTATGGTGTTAGGCTACATGGGCTAGTGATACAATTTGGATGCAAATGTGGTTCACATCCCTGATCTCCTTACCAATTAGTAAGTGTGTGACCTCAGACAAATTGCTTTTCTTTGATGAACCTTAGCTTCCTCATCTATAAAATAGAGTCAGGTGTGGTGGTGCAGGCCTGTGGGCCCAGCTGCTCAGGAGGCAGGAGGATCTTGAGTTTAAGGCCAGTCTTGGCAACGTAGTGAGACCCTGGATTTTATTAAAATAAAACAAAACCAAACATGTCTACAAAATTACTCTTTTGGCCTGGGGTTGTAGTTCAGTGGAATAGTGCTTGCCTAGAATGGGTGAGGTGTTAGGTTTGACCTCTACTGCTGCAAAATAACAAAAGACATAATCCGCATCTCAGGGAGTCTCTGTGAGGGTTAACTAAGATGCTCAGGCTCCACTTGAACTCTTTTAGGGACCATTGGGAGATTCAGAAGGTATGTAAGATACATATCTGCACAGCTGTGAAAGATGGGTAGCTGATGCACAGAAAATCAGGACAGTGTAATAAAGTGTTATTTGTATAGAAAGGAAGTGCAAGAAACTGGAAAGGTAGAGGTCACTACCTTGAAGGTAGAGTCTTCAAGACTCTCTATGGGGGCTGTATTGGGATTCCTGAGCTCTCAAATTATAGAAATCTGAACTGTAGGCCTGGGTGTAGCTCAGTGGTGGAGCGCCTGCCTGGGGTGTGCAAGGCCCTGGGTTCCATCCCCGGCACTGCAAAAATGAACAATGAACGAATTGTGTTGAAGGGAGACTTCTTGGTTCCCATGGCCAAAGTATAGGAGAAGTGGGTGGGTCTCAGGGAAGCCGAAACAGGGAGCTCCTGTACCATCCTGTTTCTCTGTCTCATACTCTGCGTCAGTTTTCTCTTCTTGGCTTGGGGTGTGGCTGCAGCAAGCCAGGCAGCAGCCAGAAGAGGACCTGACCTCCTTCGTTTAGTTTAAATTCTCAAAATCTCAGGATTGGTTGGCCTCACTTGATCGATGTTCCTGTTCTTGTGCTCAGGGACACAGGTTCAGTACCTGGTAATTGGATCCCTCTCTGGAAATACCTGTTTGGGCTGGGGAAGAGGAGCAAGATTTTTTTTTTTTTTTTTTTTTTTTTTTTTTTTTTGGTACCAGTGATTGAACCCAGGGGCACTTAACCACTGAACTAAGACCAGCCTGTTTTTTATTTATTGTTTGTAGATAGGGTCTTGATAAGTTTCTAAGGCTGGCTTTGAACTTGCATTCCTCTTGCCTGAGTTGCTGGGATTACAGGTGGGAATGTCTTGGCAAAGGGGAACAGTTTTAAAAAGAAAGATTGTGCCATTATTAGAGGAGAGGAGAGGTGCTGGACAGCAAGAGTTGGAGATGTGTTTATTCCTGAGGGCACAGGGAAGAGATGGAGCTGGTTGCGGGGCTGGTGTGCAGAACACTGAACCAAAGGCAGAGAAGAGCAAATGGTTTGTATTAGTGAAACAGGATAAAATAGGCATGGGAAGATGACATGAAGTAGTTTATTGAGGGAGTGGAAAAACCCTGAGACTAACATCGGATTGTCATTGTCCTACCAGTGCTGGCTTCGATTCTTTAAAATAGGTTTTTCATATTGTAGGCCAGTTATTTGAGTTGGTAAGCAGAGGACATAGGCATTTGAGTAGTTGAACTGATTGATTATAGACAGATGGTCTTCGTCATCAAGAGAAGATATCCACTGCCTTAAAAATGGATGCTACGAAGCGCATGAGCAAGATGCTATCTTAATTTTCCGGTAGGCCAAAAACAACAATAAAATAGATGCATCAGATACAATCTTGCTTTTAGATGAGTTCTAACTAATAAATGGACAATGAATGATAGAAATAAAATATTGCCATTTTACCACCCTTAGTGAAATAGTAGATCTAGGGAATGACCTCAGTGGCTGCTGAAACTGTTAAGGAGTAGGGTTTAATACTTAGCATCCCCCCAACACCAAACCAAACCCCAAAAGCTATTAGGTCAGAGTCTCATGGGGACTTTATGATTGACAGGTCAGGCTTATTACCCCCTGATCTATCTTACTATTATAAAAAGAGAAAGATGCACAAATGACGTGCCTCCTAGTTGATTCAATAGGAAATACACAGAACAACCTGTGAAACTTCTTGCTGGGGGAAAAAAAACACCCCCAAAAACCCAAAAACGAATGTGATATTTTGAGGGGATAAAGGAATGATAGTAGTGTTTTTGTTTTTTAAAAAGTTCTTATTTCTTGAAAAAAATTTTTTTCAGTTTATGTGATAGTATATCAGTTTTCTAAGGCTGGTATAACAAATTACCACAAACTGGGTGGATTAAAAACCAGAACTTCTTTCCCTCATTGTTCTGGAGGCCAGAAATCTAAAATCAAGGTGTAGGCAGGGCAGAGTCTCTGGAGGAGGATCCTTGCCTCTTCCAGCTTCTGGTGGATGTCCTTGGCTTGTGGCTGAGATTCTCTGCCACCTTCACTCTGCATTCTCCTCCCTGGGTCTGTGGTGGATCTCCTTCTGTCTCTCTCTTACCAATGATGGCATTTAGGACATTTTTGGATAATCCAAGAAAAACTCTTCCTTAAGATTCTGAATTTAGTCACACCTTTTTGTAAGTAGTATTCACAGGTTCTAAGAATTAGGAAGTGAAAATATCTTTGTGGGGGCTGGGGATATGGCTCATATGGTAGCGCGCTCGCCTGGCATGCGTGCAGCCCGGGTTCGATCCTCAGCACCACATACAAACAAAGATGTTGTGTCTGCCGAAAACTAAAAAATAAATAATAAAATTCTCTCTCTCTCTCTCTTTCTCTCTCTCTTTAAAAAAATGATTTAAAAAAAAAAAGAAAATATCTTTGGGTGGGGCATTGTTTTGCTTATTGCCAGTATGACATATGAGATTTGTTTTAAAACAGTCCAGCAGGGGCAAGGAGTAGAAATGGGAAATGGTTGGTAACTGGCGGAATCCAGATTGGCCAAGCAGAGCTGGCATGGCCATTGAGTCTGTGATTCTCTCTATTTTGTATTGGTGTGAACATTTCCATAATAAAAAGTAAAAGCCCAGAAATGAGAAAGGTAAAGTCAAATACCAGGATTCTTTAGTTATCACTTCATCTCAGATTCTGGAAAATACCATGTTACAACTGATAAATACAAAACTCAGTTTTTTTTCCTATTCATAAAAATTAAATAAAATACTTATAATATCCTGGTTAATCTTTCTAGTTCTCACCAGTTTTTTGTGCATATTTCTTTTTGTTTCTCAAGAAAAATGAAGGGTGAATGGAAATCCCTTCATTTGGAAGCCTCAAATTGTTAAATGACCTGAGGCTAATACAATAATCCATTTTTCTTCCTTACTATATTGGCGACTGTGTGAAGTGGTCATGACTGTTTGAAGATTCCTTGGCAACACTTTGGTCAAGCAGATGAAATCATGGAAGGGTCAACATTTTCATTATCAGGAGGGCTCTTCCATGTGTTTTAACGTGATCATGAAGTGTTTGAGTAAGCTGCCGCGTGGCACACAGAGATCAACCACTGGTGTAGCTATGTGACAATAATTTTCTGCAAATTATCCTTTTGATAGTTCTATAGTCTTAAAGGGCTTGAGATTTTAATTCCTAAACTCAATCTATTTTATTGTTTTTTTTTTCTTTCCTTAAAAACCACAACTATTGAGTGTTTTTCCAATTTTCTCACCCCTGTGCTGGAAAGATTTCAAGGAACAATTTAAATATAACCACAAAACGCAGAGCATCGCATCTCTCAGAGAGTGAGCGTGGCATATCAGAAGTTTCTTTCTCACAGTACCAGTGTGTGTCCAATTGAGGCTTAAGCATATATGTTATAAATGATAATGATACCATATAAATGGTACCCTTATATGCTAGTCAAGTTATTTCATATATACCTTAGTATTTATGATTTTTTTTGGAGGGGGAAGGAAAACAGAAATTAATATGCAGAATGACTGTTTAAATAATGCCTGACTTGTGACTTAGATGACTAAAAGCAACACACAGCCTTTAGAAGTCAGCTTATTGACATACTGTGGTTTTATGGTTTTATATTGGTTACATAGTACTGTGGTACTATGGTTTTATATTCTCTGCTTGGAAATTGAATTTCTTTCAAAATCCAAAGCTGCATGTTGTAGGTGGGGTGGTATAAACTCTAGTTGGAAATTCAAAATAGACTAATTCTTTTTATCTCAGGGAATTGGAATTTAGATGGTGGTTTGTTGTTGATATATGAGACTAGTAAAAACCAGCTCCCTCTTTTGTTTGTGGTGAGCTGTTGTACAACTTGTTTTGTATAAGTCAGACACAAAGGTGGCCATTTCGGTATAAAATTAGATTTTTTTGTGGTGTCTGTGTTATAAGAAAAACACTCCGAGGTGTCCTAGATTTAATGACAGAATGGAGGATGGAGGGGGGGAGAGAGAAGGGAAGTTAACCAGCTCACAGCATCTGGGCGGCTTCACCATCCCGACTAGAGCCTTGCCATGACCACCGGGCCAGTCCCCTCCGGGCACTGCCGTGCCCTGTGTATGTATCAGCTGTCCAGTCAGTGAACCCCAGCCTACTGAGTAGCAAGAACTGTTTCTTAAATAAGAAGCATCCCCAGATTCCTCATGTTTTGAGGAGTGTGCTTTGTGCTTGTTTGTGCTTTAAGCCCTTCTCTGTCTATAAAGTCAGCCCCCTCTGCTCGGACCATCAGAACACCTAAATTCCATTTTTTGGAATGAAGTGTTGCCAAGTCTACTATTCAAAATAAAGCCAATTACAGAAAAACAAGTATCCCACCCCTCTTATCAATAGCCAGTGAGATTCAATATCAACGATTTTTGCTTTCCTGACTCAAATTCTCATTTATATAACTGCTCTTGGCTCTTGGGTGGTGGATGCATCTCCAGCTGCTCTCTAACCTGTCTGCTGGGGGTTGTGGGAACCTGTCCTAGGACCAGGGTTCTATTTCTGGCTACATTTATAAATGGCTTAATCAACTCCTTTATTTCAGAGAACCTTGATTTCATGGTTTGTAAGGCTGACTATCTTTTGAAGTTATTACATGTGTCAAAGGGCAAAGTTACAACTTATTTTAATCTTAATTGGCTTATTTTCTTTTAATTTTCAATTAAAAATGTACATAGTTATTTGATAATTCAGTACATGTATATAATGTGTGATTATCATATCAGGGTAATTGGCATTTTCATCTCCTTAACTTCTATCATTTCTTTGTGCTGAGAGCCTTTGGACTCTTCTTTTATATTCTTTTTTTTTATTGGTTGTTCAAAATATTACAAATCTCTTGACATATCATATTTCATACATTAGATTCAAGTGGATTATGAACTTTATAAAATATGTAGTAAATTGTTGTAAATCATAGTCTCCCTACATAGTCACCAGTAGCACACTAGAACAATTATTCCTCCTATCTAGCTGTATTTTGGTGTTCATTAGCCAACCTTTCTCTCTCTCTTCTCTCCCCTGCATCTTTCATAAGTGGTGAGTAATCACTATTCTACTTTTCTGAGATCAACTTTTTAGTTTCTATGTATGAGTGATAACATTGATAGTTGTTATTCTATTCTTTTATTTTTTTTGGTATTGGGGATCAAACCCAAAAGTGCTTTACCACTAGCCACATCCCCAGCCCTTTTTTGTGTTTTATTTAGAGATAGGGTCTTGATGAGTTGCTTAGGGCCTCACTAAATTGCTGAGACTGGCCTTGAACTTGCCATCCTCCTGCCTCAGTCTCCTGAGACGCTGGGATTACAGGCTTTTGCCTTTGCACATAGCCCAATATATATATATATATTTTATTTTATTTTTTAGTTTTCGGCAGACACAACATCTTTATTTGTATGTGGTGCTGAGGACCGAACCCGGGCCGCACGCATGCCAGGCAAGCGCGCTACCGCTTGAGCCATATCCCCAGCCCGCCCAATATTTTTTATTCTGTAATTGGATTTATTTTGAATTCTAAACTTGGGCAACACTTCATTCCAAAAAATAGAATTTAGGTGTTCTGATGGTCCAAAGTTGACTTTATAGACAGAAGGGCTTAAAGCAGAGACAAGTGCAAAGCAGATTGGTCAATTCAGAGTTTCATTCCTTGTAAGATGGGGACTGGGGGACAGAATAATAGGAGAATTACTGATAGTTAGCTTTGGGTTGTATCAGGTTATTTCTTTCGTGCAAGGATTAAAGCAGGGAGAACTTTATTACCATGCTGATTGAAACTGGCCTGTTTGAGGACTGTGGCTGTTAGCTCTCTAATCCAGATTTCTTTGAAGGTCAGGGAAGGTGAGATGAATACCTCCAGTTCAGCTTGGTGATGGGGACTCCAGTGTGAGGGACTCTGTATTGATTTTTACCCTAGTCTGATCGGGAGCTTTGTCCAAAACAGTGGTTTCCTGTAATTTTTAATTTAATCATTGCTGTGACATTGTAACACTGAAGCCCAGATTTATGGAAAAGCTGCATTCTTTGGAGGGCGTGGCCTGGGAATTGGCAGGTTGTGATGTAGGTATAAAAATGACTTTCCCCTGAGGCTGGAGCAATTGGTGAAGGATTAGATCTACATCCTTGCAAGCTTCTTGGGCATTCTAGTTGCTTACTAAATAGTTTATTATGAAGCTTGATGGTGATTATTAAATTTCTCAGCCTCCTATCCTAAGGAGAGGTGCTGTGTATGGAAGTAGTTAAGCTAGTGGTTTATTTTTCACTTGATGTATCATGATGATCGGTTCTGCACTGTTTAATCTATGCTTTTGTGCAAGGAAGAAATATTTACTCACTAATATTTCTGAATGTATGCAATGTTTTATTACCCAGGTTGCTCAATTTTTCAGGAATGCACATTTTTACATAAAAATGAAATACTTCTTAAGTTTTTCCTCTTTGCTTTTTCTTCATCCCCTAAAGTATGTTTCAGAAATATCATAATAGGATGCAGAGGATGACTGAGGAAGAGCCCTAACATTTGTATGATGTTTTTCAGTTTGCCAGTGATTAAGAAACTCTTAGGCGAAACCAAATAATGAATGCAATAATGAATGCAGAGTCCCCCATCTGAGTCTGTACTGCCTTCATACCCTTGTGTCCCTCATGTCTTTGCTAACTCTACCCTCCCCCCCTCTTCCTCCTCCCCTCCCCTCCCCTTCCTCCTCTACCAAGGATTGAACTCAGGGGACACTTAGCCACTGAGCCACATCCCCAGGCCTATTTTGTATTTCATTTAGAGACAGGGTCTCACTGAATTTCTTAGCTCTTTTTGCTTTTGTTGAGGCTGGCTTTGAACTTGCCATCCTCCTGGTTCAATTTCCCAAGCCTCTGGGATTACGGGTGTGTAGCACCGCACCATGCCCAGCCTCCTTTTTTTTTTTTTAAATGTTTATTTTTTAGTTGTAGTTGGACATAATACCTTCATTTCACTCATTGATTTTTATGTGGTGCTGAGATTCGAACCCAGGGTCTTGTACATGCGAGGCGAGTGCTCTACCAATGAGCTACAACCCAAGCCTGCCCAGCTTCCCTTCTTGTTGTTACTGTAGCCTCTGGTCTTCCTGCTCCCAACCTGGCTGCTTGCATTGGTTTGCCGTCCATCATTGGGGACAGTTGAACAGCGTAGATTTCATCATATCATCCTCCCCCTCTACTTTCCTTTCCCTTTGAAATCTGGAGCTTCTCATCACTCTTAGGGTAAATAATCAGTGATGCAAAAGCCTATACTAGTGAAACCCAAGTCGCGCAAAGAGGCTGTGGGCAAGGGTCTCCAACCATCCAGGTTTATCTCCCTTTGTCACTATCTCTCAATCTTTAAGGACCACTGCCTATCTTCAAGATTTTTCAGTGTATCATACCTTTTAAAAAGCCACAGAGCCTTTGCACATGCTGTTCACTTTGCTTGGAGCACTTCTCCCATTACTTTCTGCATATATCCCCACTGTAGTCCCCTATGGCTGTTTGCTCCTGCTTAGTTTCAGCTCGACCTCATTTTCTTCAGGAAGCTCTTTGCACTGGTTGGGTTTCACTAGTATAAGCTTTGTGTCACTGATTATTTTTTCTCCTTCATTGGGCTTAGTGGTTATAATTTATATACTTGTAAATTATTTTCCTACCTGACTATAGACTTCTTTTTTTAAAATTTTTATTGTTGGTTGTTCAAAACATTACATAGTTCTTGATATATCATATTTCACACTTTGATTCAAGTGGGATATGAACTCCCATTTTTACCCCGTATACAGATTGCAGAATCACATCAGTTGCACATCCATTGATTTACATATTGCCATACTAGTGTCTGTTGTATTCTGCTGCCTTTCCTATCCTCTACTATCCCCCCTCCCCCCTCCCCTCCCCTCTTCTCTCTCTACCCCCTCTACTGTAATTCATTTCTCCCCCTTATATTTTTTTCCCCTTTCCCCTCACTTCCTCTTGTATGTCATTTTGTATACCCCTGAGGGTCTCCTTCCATTTCCATGCAATTTCCCTTCTCTCTCCCTTTCCCTCCCACCTCTCATCCCTGTTTAATGTTAATCTTCTTCTCATGCTCTTCGTCCCTACTCTGTTCTTAGTTATTCTCCTTATATCAAAGAAGACATTTGGCATTTGTTTTTAAGGGATTGGCTAGCTTCACTTAGCTTAATCTGCTCTAATGCCATCCATTTCCCTGCAAATTCTATGATTTTGTCATTTTTTAATGCAGAGTAATACTCCATTGTGTATAAATGCCACATTTTTTTTATCCATTCGTCTATTGAAGGGCATCTAGGTTGGTCCCACAGTCTTGCTATTGTGAATTGTGCTGCTATGAACATGGATGTAGCAGTGTCCCTGTAGTATGCTCTTTTTAGGTCTTTAGGGAATAGACCGAGAAGGGGAATAGCTGGGTCAAATGGTGGTTCCATTCCCAGCTTTCCAAGAAATCTCCATACTGCTTTCCAAATTGGCCGCACCAATTTGCAGTCCCACCAGCAATGTACAAGTGAACCCTTTTCCCCACATCCTCGCCAGCACTTGTTGTTTGACTTCCTAATGGCTGCCAATATTACTGGAGTGAGATTGTATCTTAGGGTGGTTTTGATTTGCATTTCTCTGACTGCTAGAGATGGTGAGCATTTTTTCATGTACTTGTTGATTGATTGTATGTCCTCCTCAGAAATGTCTGTTCAGGTCCTTGGCCCATTTGTTGATTGGGTTATTTGTTATCTTATTGTCTAATTTTTTGAGTTCTTTGTATATTCTGGATATTAGGGCTCTGTCTGAAGTGTGAGGAATAAAGATTTGTTCCCAGGATGTAGGCTCCCTATTTACCTCTTTATTGTTTCTTTTGCTGAGAAAAAACTTTTTTGTTTGAGTAAGTCCCATTTGTTGATTCTAGTTATTAACTCTTGTGCTATGGGTGTCCTATTGAGGAATTTGGAGCCCGACCCCACAGTATGTAGATCGTAGCCAAGTTTTTCTTCTATCAGACGCCGTGTCTCTGATTTGATATCAAGTTCCTTGATCCACTTTGAGTTAACTTTTGTGCATGGCGAGAGAAAGGGATTCAGTTTCATTTTGTTGCATATGGATTTCCAGTTTTCCCAGCACCATTTATTGAAGATGCTATCCTTCCTCCATTGCATGCTTTTAGTCCCTTTATCAAATATAAGATAGTTGTAGTTTTGTGGATTGGTTTCTGTGTCCTCTATTCTGTACCATTGGTCCACCCGCCTGTTTTGGTACCAGTACCATGCTGTTTTTGTTACTATTGCTCTGTAGTATAGTTTGAAGTCTGGTATCGCTATACCGCCTGATTCACACTTCCTGCTTAGCATTGTTTTTGCTATTCTGGGTCTTTTATTTTTCCATATGAATTTCATGATTGCTTTCTCTATTTCTATAAGAAATGCCGTTGGGATTTTGATTGGCATTGCATTAAACCTATAGAGAACTTTTGGTAATATCGCCATTTTGATGATGTTAGTTCTACCTATCCATGAACAGGGTATATTTTTCCATCTTCTAAGATCTTCTTCTATTTCTCTCTTTAGGGTTCTGTAGTTTTCATTGTATAAGTCTTTCACCTCTTTTGTTAGGTTGATTCCCAAGTATTTTATTTTTTTTGAGGATATTGTGAATGGAGTAGTTGTCCTCATTTCCATTTCAGAGGATTTGTCGCTGATATACAGGAATGCCTTTGATTTATGCGTGTTGATTTTATATCCTGCCACTTTGCTGAATTCATTTATTAGCTCTAATAGTTTCTTTGTAGACCCTTTTGGGTCTGCTAGGTATAGAATCATGTCATCTGCAAATAGTGATAATTTGAGTTCTTCTTTTCCTATTTTTATGCCTTTAATTTCTTTTGTCTGTCTAATTGCTCTGGCCAGTGATTCTTGAACAGAAGTGGTGAGAGAGGGCATCCCTGTCTTGTTCCAGATTTTAGAGGGAATGCTAGCCTGAGGCTTAGCATAGATTGCTTTTACAATATTGAGGTATGCTCCTGTTATCCCTAGTTTTTCTAGAGTTTTGAACATAAAGGGATGCTGTACTGTGTCGAATGCTTTTTCTGCATCTATCGAGATGATCATATGGTTCTTATTTTTAAGCCTATTGATGTGGTGAATAACATTTATTGATTTCCGTATATTGAACCAGCCTTGCATCCCAGGGATAAATCCTACCTGATCATGGTGCACAATTTTTTTGATATGTTTTTGTATCCAATTCGCCAGAATTTTATTGAGGATTTTTGCATCTAGGTTCATTAGAGAGATTGGTCTGTAGTTTTCTTTTTTTGAAGTGTCTTTGTCTGGTTTAGGAATCAGGGTGATGTTGGCCTCGTAGAATGAATTTGGAAGTTCTCCCTCTTTTTTCTATTTCCTGAAATAGCTTGAAAAGTATTGGTATTAGTTCCTCTTTAAAGGTTTTGTAAAACTCTGCTGTATACCCATCCGGTCCTGGGCTTTTCTTAGTTGGTAGTCTTTTGATGGTTTCTTCTATTTCCTCAATTGATATTGGTCTGTTTAGGTTGTCAATATCCTCCTGACTCAATCTGGGCAGATCATATGACTTAAGAAATTTATCGAAGCCTTCACTATCTTCTATTTTATTGGAGTATAAGGATTCAAAATAATTTCTGATAATCTTCTGTATTTCTGAAGTGTCTGTTGTGATATTGCCTTTTTCATCCAGTATGCTAGTAATTTGAGTTCTCTCTCTTCTTCTCTTCGTTAGCGTGGCTAAGGGTCTGTCGATTTTATTTATTTTTTCAAAGAATCAACTTTTAGTTTTGTCAATTTTTTCAATTGTTTCTTTTGTTTTGATTTCATTAATTTCAGCTCTGATTTTAATTATTTCTTGCCTTCTACTTCTTTTGCTGTTGTTTTGCTCTTCTTTTTCTAGGATTTTGAGATGAAGTATTAGATCATTTATTTGTTGGTTTTTTCTTTTTTTAAGGAATGAACTCCAAGCAATGAATTTTCCTCTTAGAACCGCTTTCAATGTGTCCCATAAATTTCGATATGTTGTGTCTGTGTTTTCATTTATCTCTAAGAATTTTTTAATTTCCTCCTTGATGTCTTCTATAATCCATTGATCATTCAGTAACCTATTGTTCATTCTCCAAGTGATGCATGATTTTTCCTTACTTCTTTTATCGTTGATTTTCAGTTTCATTCCATTATGATCAGATAAGATGCATGGTATTATCTCTACTCCTTTATATTGTCTAAGAGTTGCCCTGTGACATAATATATGATCTATTTTTGAGAAGGATCCATGTGCTGCTGAGAAAAAAGTGTAACTGCTTGATGTTGGGTGATATATTCTATAAATGTCAATTAAGTCTAGGTTATTAATTATGTTATTGAGTTCTATAGTTTCCTTATTCAACTTTTGTTTGGAAGATCTGTCCAGTGGTGAGAGAGGTGTGTTGAAGTCTCCCATGATTATTGTATGGTGGTCTATTAGACTCTTGAACTTGAGAAGAGTTTGTTTGATGAACATAGCTGCACCATTGTTTGGGGCATATATATTTATGATTGTTATGTCTTGCTGGTGTATGGTTCCCTTGAGCAGTATGTAGTGTCCCTCTTTATCCCTTTTGATTAACTTTGGCTTGAAATCTATTACTATAGACTTCTTAAGGCAGCAGGTAGTGGGCCTGGTTTTGCTCTTCATTGTATCCCCAGCACTCAGTACAGCACCTAGTATGTATTTGACCGAATGAACAACATGAAAGAATCAGATTTGGCTGTTATCCAGTTGATTAAGTGCACAAACGGTGCTCCTATCCTTGACACTGTAAAAAATAAAACTTGCCCTTCAGAGAAGTCATCTAGGGGGGTTCCTGCTCACGCACAGCTGCTGTTGCGATAAAGGAATTTTGGAAAATTCTTAAGAATTGTCTTTTGATTGGATGCCATGGCACACACCTGTAACCCCAGTAATTTAGGAAGCTGAGGAAGGAGGATCTCAAGTTTGAGGCCAGCCAGGAATTTAGCAAGACCCAATTTCAAAATATAAAAGGGCTGGGATGTAGCTCAGTGGTAGAGAGCCCCTGGTTTTAATCCCCAGTATTGGGAGGGGAAAAAATGTCTTTAGAAGTACATTTGTCCTCAGTATCTACTGGGCCTCAGTTCCAGGACCCATCAAAGAGGCCAAAATCCACAAATATTCAAGTCCCTTATATAAGGTAGCATGGTATTTTCATGTAACCTATGCACATTGTCTTAAGTTAAATTGTGTAGAGAGTACTTATAATACCCAATACAACATAAATACTATGTAAATAGTTGTAATATTTAGGAAGTAGTGATAAGAAAAAAGGTCTGTAGGCTTTAAAATTTTTTTCTCCAAGTATTTCTGATCTTTGCTTAGTTGATTTGAAATCTGTGGCTAGGGAAGCCATCTGCATTTGTTTGTTAATTCTTTTGGTACCAGGGATTGAATCCAGGGTGCTTAACCACTGAACTACATCCCTAACCCTTATTTTGTGTTGTATTTTGAGTCAGGGTCCTGCTAAGTTGCCTAGGGCCTCACTAAGTTGCTGAGGCTGGCTTTGAACTTGCGATACTCCTGCCTGCCAAATCCCTGGGATTGCAGGTGTGTGTCACCACACCTGGCCCAACTGTGGTTTATAAGCCATTTAAGAAAATTACTTATCCTTTTGATTAAAAATGATACCCAGCTTGAGTGTTCTCTTTATTTTCAAAAAGAACTTTCAACTCTGAGATAACAAATTTGCTTTCAAAGAACAAAATTTGCCACAGTTGAAATTTTTAAAAGAATGTTTTATACATGAAGAGGGTCCTGAAAGAGCTGTTCTGGACTCATTTTGAGCATTGGCGAGTGCTTTGGTCATGAGTGTGTGGTCTTTGAAGGGACCGTCCCTCCTGTGGGGTGTGGGTTTTCCTGTTTCTGTTCAGATCTGTCCCAGAGTCCTTCTCCATGCAGAAATGATGTTGCAGCTTTCTTTTGGCCACAGGGTGGAGAGATGCCATTTAAGCTTTAAGTCATTCACTTCATCTTTGTGCTTTTTGTTCTCTGTGGGCAAAATAAATCTTGCAGAATTTTTTTTTTTTTTTTACTAGAAAGGACTGTATTAGGGGATCAAGTTAATTATAAAGTGCTTTAAATTCCTCAGATGTTGAGCTCTATGTCTAGGAAAATTCCTTGTGAGTATGAGATCACAGAATTGGGGCCACGTTCTTCAACTGAAAAGCATCAAGGGATTCTTGCCAAGTTCTGTTATTCAAGGTTATTTATTCAGTACTGCTGTGGACTCAGCTAGTAGTTCTTTCCCTCTTTTGTGCTAGGTGCTGTCCTTTTGCCTGCGGACTTTGGAAGACAGTTACTGTGTGGAGTATTTTTCTTCAGCAGCTTAAATCAACATTTTTTTTTCTTTTCTTTCTTTTTTTTGGTACCAGGGACTGAACCCATGGGCGCTTACCCATTGAGCCATATCCCCAGCACTTTTTAATATTTTTAACTTAGAGACAGGGTCTTACAGAATTGCATGGGGCCTCAATAAATTTCTGAGGCTGGCTTCTAACTCAGCCTCCCGAGTATCAACACTGATTTTTAAGCAGGAGTAACGAGTGTGAAATAATACATATATGTTTGCATTTTAATCCTTCGGAGCACTGGAGCACTGTTAGATACTCTGAACTGACAAAAGCAACTATTGAAGATTATCTTAAAGCAGGACAGTTGTCACAGCTCTCTTCTGATCACTGGTCACTGCTGGCACCATAGTTTTTCACTTTTCACCTTTGAGGAAACATGCTCTAGTCAGCATGACTTAGAGGATTCAGAATAGCAGGGGCTCAGTAAGCTCCCATGGTGGGAAGCCTTAGGTATGTGGCTGTGACAAGAATTTTTTTGACCTTTCGTTCTGGTGTCCTTATTTGCACCTGAGCAACAGAGGCTTCTTGCATTTGCCTTTTTTTCCCGTTTACTGCTTGCCAGTAGGAGTTACATTCTCCAGCTGCTTCAGTTTGCACAGTTTCTACTTTTGCAGATGCATTTTTTCTGTGCCCTGCAATAGTATCAATATTTGTGAGAAAATCATCTTTTGAATCTGATCTTTTAAAGGGGGGTTCTTTGCCGAATCTCTTCTTTGGCAGGTCATTGCTTTTTGGTAAATAAGGCTGGTGGAAAAAAAACCTCTTACTGTGTGTGAGGGAACCTCACTGTGTTCTTTCCCTGTCTGAGTCCCCATGCACCCAAATGAAGTTGAGTCACCACCTCTTACCTGAACCTGATCTTTATATGCATGAGTACTGTCTAGCCACTCCCTGCCTCAAATTGAATTGTTCCCCAGAGGGATTTGACTAATGTCACATGCATTTTGACTGAGATGCACTTTTAGTATTTGCATTAAGCCCTTTATTATTATTCTTTTCAATCATCCATTCTTAGGCTGCCACCATGGTATTATCCAACGTGTTTAATAGGTGCAGTTCATGAGCTCACCCCTTACCTAAGAGTTGGGCTATTTCCTGTGTGGATGTTAAGGGAAAGAGAATCACTCTTCTTTGTGACAGGGTGACATCTTGGGAAATTATTTTGCTGTGGCTCCAGGAAGAGCTGGGAATGATGGCAGGAATGTGCCGGGGTTACTTATGTCCTCTGAGTGAGCACTGAGATGAGGTCATGAAAAGAATTAATGCCTTGTAAACATAACTGCTGTTTCAAATAACGACCTACTCAAGGTGAGCCATGTGAGTTGGACAACTTAAAGCTGGTAAAGAAGGGATGATAAAGGATTCGGGACTGACCACTTAGCTGTGAAGGAAATAGACTGGTTTGCTTTACTCATCTTTTGAGGAGGAAGCTGTAGTGAAGAGAAGTTAAATAATTGCTCAGTGTCATGTCAGAAATCAGTGACAGAGATAAGATCAAAGCCCAGACCCCCAATGGTGCAACTGGTGACTTTGACTACTCTTCAGGGCCATCTTTTCTCTGGGAGGGTGTCATTGTGTGCCATAATAAATAATCCTGACTCCTGGGCTGGGCTGGGCAGTGCTGTAGCTCAGGGGTAGAGCCTCTGCCTAGAGAGTGGGAGCCCCCCTGGGTTCCATCCCCAGCCCCAGCCCGAGCAAAAGAAAACAAGAGACCAGAACCCCCAGACAACTCATATGCGTGAACAAGTGAAAACAACAACAACAACAACAACAAAAACCCAGGCCCTTCTTTATTGAAAAGGTGAGACAAATTCAAATTTAGAAATTAGTAAATTACTTGAGCTTTTATTAAACCAGTGTCAATGTAAAGTAATGACTTTGCTTTAAAGGGAGTAAGGCAATAGTTTATTCTGAGCCAAATATGAGTGACCGTGGCCCGGGAGCATTAGATTCAAGTTACCCTGAATGCCATGTTACACTATGGAAGAGGTTACGTGAACTTTGAAATCACCGAACAAAATAAAGTCCTAAGTCAATACATCCTCAATGACATTGATGGGAACTTTGGGTAGCCGGTATGGGGGGGCGAGGGGGGGCGGGTATCTCTTTAGTAGGTTCCAGATGATCGGAATCTTATAGCATTCTTAGGTTTAGGGTCAGTGGAGGCTACAGGTCTGCTAAGCTTAGTGATACGTTCTAAGAATCTGTCACGAGGCTCTTGGGTCACATACAGAAGTTAAGGTGATTGTCTGTTAAAGGGCTCCAGATAATTCTGGCTCTCCACCCATAACTCTCCATCTGTCCACAGTGACAGTGTTCTCCTTGGCCACAGCAGTCTGAAGGCTCTTCAGTACAGATACAGCTTCTTCAGAGAACCTTCTGTGCAGAGAATCAGAGTTATTACATTGGGTTATTACATTGCAGGGATAGCCAGACTCTGTCCTTGCCCTGGAGGAGGAGACATAAAGCTGACTGTGCGAGGTTCCGTAGGTGCCATGATCCAAGTACTACTATGCTCAGAGCACTGTGGAGCGGACGGTGGGGAGCTTCAGGTCCTCCGGAGGACTTGGAGGGCTCACTCTGCAGTGTGCTTGCAGGACCAGCTTAGAGCTTAGGTGGGAACAGGGAGCAGCCTGCAGGTGAGGCCAGACAGAAGAGGGACGGCGGAGAGGTGAGGCTTACCCTCTGGAGGAACAGCGCTAGTCAGCTGAGGTTACTCTGGGGGAGCGGGGAAGATGTCCTTGTATCCTGCAGAGGTGAAGGGAAGGGTGTCCTATGGTGGCATGACTGGGACAGGTTTTACAGCTCGGGGTGCAGGAGGGAGAAAGCCAAGGGAGTAGACATGAAGTACCAGCTTGCCTCAGGAAGTGGAAGGGACTCGGTGGAGGTTTTTTAGTAAACTGACATGGTCACAGCACTAGGAATTCATTCTCACTGCAGTGTATAAATAGATTGGATGCGGGGAGAGGTGGCTGGGGGCAGTTGTGAACCGCCCGAGGTAATAGAGTTCTGAACTAGGACGTGGATGTGGACCCAGGGCTGAGAGTGAGGTGGGGGATGGCAGTCTCCTGGTGGGATATGGAAAATTAGGGAGAGGAAGAAGAAGGTGACTCTAGGACAGCATACAAAACACCTCTGTGACCTTGATCCTCATGGGATGTCACTGGGAAGTTCTTTCATCCCATCTTTCAGTGCTGTCTGCTAGAGCAGATCGTTCTCAGTGAGTGACAGGAAACAGCTTGGCTTCCCTGGAAGAGTGCAAGTGTTTGTTCCTGGTGGAATCATAACTAATTGTGTTTACATTTTCCCCTTGGCTGCCACGAAGCATGGAATCAGATTCTCTACTCAGCTGCAGAAACAGGACCTTATGTCCTCATATTGAATTCAACTCCAGTTTCTCTTATCCTGGGCAGAGTCTTCCTTTTCCACTCTAATTTGTATTTTCCTGAGTCACAAATTTTAGTTTTCTTCTGTAATACATGCATTTTTTCCTAAGCCACTTCAAATTTGTTGGAGAATTAGACGTGGGTTAAATAAATAATGCCACCATGCTGCTTTCTATGAGATATTCTCAGAATATTTTGGATCAGTACATAAACACAAGGAATATTTAAAATTTACATTTTAAAAACATTTTTTCTATGACTTTTTTCTTCATTGCTAGTTTTCGGGCCAGTGGTACCACAGACTGTAAAAACTTAAATGAAAAATCATGCAACAGCGAGAGCCAAGTTCATGAGTAAATATTTGTGTATTGACCAAGTCTACTTGACTCTTGGTTAGGTGTATGCATCTGCAATAATAATAAAAAAGTTTTTTTGGTAAACCGTTTCCAAATACTAATAGTTGGTCCATTTGGAAACTTAGAGTTGATTTTATTAATTATTAATAAATCATATTATAATTAATCATAATTAATCATATTAGCTTAAAGTTGATTTTATTTATAATCAATTTATGCAAACCCTGCCTCAGAACACTGGGTAGTATTTGTAGATTGTTTACTATTGAGTAATTACTAGGTAGCTGATTAGTTAAAAATAATTGACCTCTTGCTGTCTAGATGTCTGTCCTATAAAGAAAGATTTTTTTCCTTCTGTCCAAGGAAACTTCTGCTTTCAGTGGTCAGATCCCTTTAAAACAAAAAATCTTTTAAATTAAAATAGCCAAGTAATTTAGGAGAATGTTCATGGTGACTGGATTTGTCCTCTATTAAAATTTTCCCCCAATTTTAAACTTGACAAAGTATCCTTTCCCTAAGGCCAACTTTTCAGTTCTGATGGCACAGAAGAATATAAACCTGAGCTGACACAAATCTAAATGGTGCCAAAAACCTCAAAACCAAAACCAAAAATCATTTTCTTTTAGAAATAGTAATTCCTAGATGAAAGACTGACAGCCTATTTCCATTTACTATGGAGTATCAAAATGTTGACCCCAGAATGTTTTTGTGATTCAGTTTGTATGAGAAAAAGCAAGTGAAATAACATTATTGCATTTACTTATTTAGACCCTACAACTATTCCACAGGAAGAAATGCTTTCTGAATGTGGCAGCAATATCTCACTGTCTTGCTATAGGCATTAAGCTTATAGAGACAAGCCCTGTTGTGTCTCCATATTAAATTGCTTGGTTTTCATTAGAGCTTCTCACCCTCAATCTTACCTATTTGTTTTAAAAAAAAAAAATCGTTTTAGGATTCTTACTACATTAAACAGAATCTTCTATTAGGAACCACAGGGTACATTTCCTTCTGATCTCAGTATCTAAAATATTTGTTCTTTCTCTATGCAACTGGCTTGTTTTTACCCTGTGGACATTGAATCTTAGAAGAGATCATTTCCCCTCTGCGTGTCAGCTGCGTTAAGCCTGGAGCTCCACCTTCTTCCCCCAGGTCTTTACAACACTGCCTTTCTGGCTCTTGCTGTACTTGTGGCTACAGTTCTTGGTACATAGATTTTATCCAACTAGTTTAAAGGCTGCTTGAAGACAAGGATTCTACTACTCCTTATTGTATTCTTTATTTACAGTGCATTTGGGTACTCAAATAATGGCTGAACTGAGTATTAGTCATTCAGAGTATTTTCTTGGCTCAGGATGTAGCACGGTGGTAGAAAGCTTGCCTAGCATGTGTGGGGCCCTGGGTTCTACCCCTATACTGCCCCCCCCCCCCAAATGTTCATGTTGGGCCCTCCATGATGATAAGGATAAGGAGAAAGATTGTGTGTTTTAAAATATGATACCATGAAATGGGATCCTCATAGGTTATTTTCCTCTGTGTCATTTCTACCAATAATCCATGAATTCAGTTATTATTCTATATTATTAAATTCCAGTACAACTGCACAGAGCCATGGGTGGACAGTTCCATGGAGTGAATTTTATTTCTTTTCTTTTCTTTTTTTTTGGTACTGGGTATTGAATCTGGGGGCACTTAACCACAGAGCCACGTCCCCAGCCCTTTTTTTGTATTTTATTTTAAGACAAGGTCTCACTGAGTTGCTTAGGACTCACTAAGTTGCTGAGGCTGGTTTTGAGCTCTTCTTGCCTCAGCCTCTCAAGCCACTAAGATTAGAGGCATGTGCCGCCACACCCAGCTCATGGAGTTAATTGTAATGGCATGTGGCACATAAGCAAAATGTTTTAATAGGAAAGTCCATTGAAATGAAAAGGTACCTCCTTAACTGAAAGCAAAGATCATCAACTTTTGACAACACAGTTGATAATTTTTCTTTTTTAGTTGTAGGTGGACACAATACCTTTATTTATTTTTTATTTTTTGAGAGAGAGAGAATTTTTTAATGTTTCTTTTTTTAGTTTTCAGCGGACACAACATCTCTATTTTATTTTTATGTGGTGCTGAGGATCGAACCCAGCGCCCCGTGCATCCCAGGCCAGTGTGTTACCGCTTGAGCCACATCCCCAGTCCCAATTCCTTTATTTTTATTTGGTGCTAGGGCATGAACCTAGTGCCTCACATGTGCTAGGCAAGCGCTCTACCACTGAGCCCCAGCCCTAGCCCCAGTTAATAACTTTTAATAATGCATTTTACAAAATTGATATTCAACTGTGTTGAGAAGGGTAACTTTTAGTTTTTTTTTTTTAATTTAAAAATACATTTTCCGGGCTTGGGATGTGGCTTAAGTGGTAGCACGCTCGCCTGGCATGCATGAGGCACTGGGTTCGATCCTTAGCACCACATAAAAAAATAAAGATATTGTGTTCACCTAAAAAAAAAAAAAAAAAAAAAAAAACCTAAAAAAAAATACATTTTCCTTAGCGCCTGTCTGAAAATTAAAAAATAAAACCGGGCTGGGGGTGTAGCTCACCCTTGGTTTTGATCCCCAGCACCTCGTACACAAAAATTATGAATACAAACTAGGAATAAAAATATATTTTATGAGTTTTATCAGTTAACATACACTGCATGTTTATTGGTAAGGATCATGGTTCTAATAGTAGAACTTTATTTATCATATGCTTAAAGTAATACCAGAAAAAGAACTTAATTTTTTTTTCATATTTCTTTCTCCTTTCCCCATTCCAAAGACTGAAACATATTTAATTAAAAACAACAAAAACCCAAACTTGCCTTATCATAATTTCATTTTTAAAAATTTTGAAAATCAGAGTCTTTTAAAAAATTTTTTCTGTTTAGATATACATGACAGCAGAGTGTATTTTAACATATTATACATACATGGAGTATAACTTCCCATTCCTGTGGTTGTACATGATGTGGAGTTACCATGGTCGTGTATTCATATATGAACATAAGAAAGGTATACCCACTTCATTCTACTGTCTTTCTTATTCCCATACCTCTCCTTTCCCTTCATTTAAGATCTGAGTCTTGAAAAAGAGTATCTTTTGTAATAATATGTTGTTGAAAACCTATTCTTAAGGACCCTTTATTGAATTAATGACATCCCAATGTATTTAGCATAACACTGATTATATAGTTTCAAGTTTTCTTCTAAAGCAAGTTTTCTTCAAATGAAGTTTATCTACATTCTTGATGTACAAATATGCTCTCATTCAACTAGACTCAAACAAAGAACTTAGTTTTCTAATTAATGATAGAAATCATGTTTTATGAAGGGGGTGACTTGGCTGTTGCAAGCATTGCCTCAGGGGGTTGTTGGGATTATTAAGATTATTATTCATGACAAAATAGTGCCTGGCATGAAGTAAGTACTGTAATATAAATATTTGCTGTTTTTATTATTACTTTTATATGACTTAAGCCATTTATTTGTGTAATTAAATTTTTTTTCATTGCATTACCCTCAAAAGGATGTGATCTTCTTCTGAAGCAAGTGGAAGGAATTCTGCTTTTGGTAGAAGTGACTGAAAATCTAAAAAGGTTTCTAAGTTCCCTTTTGTGCCCAGCCGACTTTTGCTCTAAGATGAAGTTATTTAAGTTCTGTGAGCCTCCATTTCCTCATCTGTAAGATGATAGTGTAAGATGATACCTGTAAGATGACAGTTCCAGGGTGATGGACAGGTCTCTGATATCTCTTCAGACCACTGATTCTCTGATCTCTCCTTCTGCTTAAGTAAGAATGTTGGGGTTATTTGTGTCAAACTCTTTGATCTGGGGGTGGTAGAATTTCAGAACTGGAAGAGGCATTAGGCAAATACTCCACTCCTTGGAGAACTCATCTCTTCTTTTAGCTGTAGTGTGTGTGTGTGTGTGTGTGTGTGTGTGTGTGTGTGTGTTCTTTGATCTTATATCTTTGTTTTTTTTAAAAATTTTTTTTCAAAGCAGTTTTTACACACTGCACTGTATGTTTACTTACTGTGTTTGTTATCTCTGTCTCCCTGCTTGAATGTCAGCTTCACAAGGGCAGGGATTTTTGTCTTTTTGTTTAACTACATGATAAATATGTACTATGGTAGGTGCCAGGTGGGGGCTCAAGAAATATTGTTAGATGAATGTATGAATGAACGGGTGATCTTCTAGTAAACATTTCTACCAATTGGCCACTCCTGATTCTTTTCCAAAACAATTCATGTTTTTCTGATTTCCGCCAGTGATGCTACTTTCATACTACAAAGAGCAAACTCCTAGAGGCAGCCACACCTGAGACTGCAGGTGAGCTTTTTTTTTTCAAGAGCATTTAGTCACATAGCTCTGGACATGGAAATAGTGATGGTAGTTTCTCATACAAGGTAGATGGAACTGAATATTCTCTGACAGAACCTTACAAGCCAGAACTGGGGGTAATTGGCTAACTGTCCAAGAAATTAACTACCAAAACTTATTACTAGCATGTTAGCTTCTGCTGGTTTAATATTCTGATATGCTTCCTGTGGCATGTTAATTCCATTGGAGACTGACACCTTGTTGCTTCCAAAGTCCCAACTCTGCAGCTGGCATCCAAAGGATCCCTAGAATCTACCAGTTCTGTCTCTCAAGAATGTCGTGGCATTCCTCTACCCAGCTGAGGCCTCTTCCTGAGCGCCTCCTAAAATATTCTTGTTTCTTCTTGAAGTGCCATTGTATAGTCTGCACTGCTGTTTTCCTCCTGTGTCATCTGTTGGACCCATGCTTTATAACTGAGGGAAGCTTTTCAGCCCTTACTTACTTGAACCTACCTACCCCTGTCATGTTTTGGATTCCTAAACACTGTATTATTATTAACTATTTCACTAGTGTATTGTTGCCTTCCTTACTTAAGATAACCTTTTGGCAAATGCAGTAATGGAGGCGGGATTAGTGAATGAATTACAAATCATAACTAAAGTCAAATTTGCTGAACTGTGGTACAAAATCATCTAATATATATTCAAAGTCATGGGGTGTAGAATATTCTGAGATCAAATCCTTCCTACATTTTTTTGGTATTAAAATACCCTTCTTAAAAAAATGGATGAGCTGGGTGCGGTGGCACATGCCTGTAATCCCGGCTATTCAGGATGCTGAGGCAGGAAGATCACTTGAGCTCAGGAGTTAGAGAGTAGTTGGTAGAACTTAGAGAGAACCTATCTGACAAAAAAGAAAAAAGAAGGAGGAGTTATAATTATCTTGTGACAGCAGTGGCTTCAAATGAATTACCTGTGCTTGGAAAAAATAGAAAACAGACAATGGAATTGTTGTCTGTATGTGCGCACACACATACGTTTAAGGCAATCTGACTGATCTGTGAGGTCAGAGAGACTGAGAAAGACAAGTGTTGGTGGTTTCGAGTCCCAGGAGCACACATATGCACCTTTACTGCGATGGCCACTCCCCTGCTCTGCCTCAGCACTGTTTGTTGTTCAGGGTGTTTTAGGTTTAAGATTTTCATGCTGGGGTTTGGCCATCATTATCCATCCAGGAGATGCTTGAAAGTCAGCTTTCACATATGTAAAAGAGTTACCTCCCCTGTATGCAAACGAGTTTTCTTCCATTTCTTGAACTTCAGAGAGCATTTTTTTCTTGTTCAGTGTTGATTAATCTAGGCAGTGGCCTTCTGTGTCCTTTCCAAGTGAGTCACCTTTCTGTAGAAGAGAAATTCTCCTGGCTTTCTAACTTTTCAGGCTGATTAAAGAATGCTGTGAGGATACACAAGACATTAATGTGCTCATTTTCTTTTCCAATCTTGAGCCATTTGTTTGCCTGTTCCCTGTTGTAAGGCAAGTTAACATCTTCTCCTTTTCCTGATTGTTCCACAGTTTCAAGTTTTCATTGAATGTTTCATCAAATTTATTATGATTACCCTTGGATTTTGACATGTTAATTATTAGGGAGCATTTGATTACATGTAAATGTAATGATGTTCAACAAGACCACACTGCTCATGTTTGTACGGAGTGCTGACAGAATGACAGCCTGCAGGAGCCAGTGCTGTGTGCTGCACAGCTGATTAGCCAAGGGACAGGGGGTGAGCCCTGTTCAGCAGGACAGGATTGCTTGCTCTGTACTTCCAGACATCTGATACCTGCTGTGTGAATAAGTTTATTGGTTGCAAAGAGCAGAGAATCTCTCAAGTTAACTCAAAATCCCCCAGAGCCTTAAAAATGCAGGGTAGATTAAACAGCCAGTCTCAGTGACACTAGTAGATCCTCAGGGACTATGGCATGGGCCAGAAAGTCAAGCATTCTAGTCCCTTGTTCTTCTCTCTGCTTCTCTCTTCCCTCTTTCCCTCATGGGTCAGCATACTTACACCTGATGGTATCCACATGACCTTTTAGTTTTAGGCACCTACTGGAACCTATGTTTTTCAGGAGTCAGATTCTGAAAAAGAGACAATTTGGTTGGCTTAATTCAGCCTGTGGGATCGACTCCCTGGGACAGGTGTCATGGTGTCATTGATATTTTGGGGCTGGGACAGTGGAGGATTTACCTGGTGGAAATTGAGCAGCTTTTAGTTGGATACTGCATGCACCATCTGCATTGGTTCTTTATTTTAAATCGATTCCTTCACGCATCCTGTCCTTTTATCTGTTTGTCACCACATTTTGAGAGACGTCCTTACTGTTATCTTATAGTACTTATATTGAATTTTTATTTTGGCAATCATATTTTATTGTTTTCCATAATCATTTTATTTTCATTGTGCCTTGTGTAATGGTTGCACTATCCTTAAACTTTGAGTTGGATTGTAGTTATTTCTTTTTAAAGTTAATCTTCTGTTTCCTGAATTAACTTTTTCCCTCAGGGTCAGTTTTCTTTCTCCCTGTGTTCCTGATTTTCCTTACATGCTTGGTGCCTATTTATAATAAAAAATGAAGGACTATAGCATTTCCTCTACTCTTAAAAACATCTATAGATAGCCAGGTGGTGGAACAGGTCCAGAATCCCACTGGTTTGGAAGGCTAAGGCAGGAGGACTGCAGGTTCAAAGCCAGCCTCAGCAACTTAGGCTCACAGCAACTTAGCAAGACCCTGTCTCAAAATTAAAAAATAAAGAGGGCTGGGATATGGCTCAGTGGTTAAGCACCCCTAGGTTCAATCCCTGCTACTTAGAAAAAAATAATATATATATATATATATATATATATATATATATATATATATTTTTTTTTTTTTTTTTTTTTTTTTTTCTTTTTCCCAGTTGCACCTCTTCCCTGAGTGGAATCATTTTATACTTTATTATTGTTATTAGTGTGTTATAATTACATATGATAATGGGATTTATTATTCTAGTTAACATGTACTTAACATCATTTGATCAATCTTTCTTATTCCCCAGAACCTTCCTTTCTCTCCCCTCCTACCTCCCTTGATCTGCTTACTCTACTGATCCCAAACAATTATTATTATTATTATTTTGATTGGTATGTTATGAGATATATAAAAATAAATACACACACATATACACACATATACATGGGATTCATTGTGGTATATTTGTACATGAATATAGCACAATTGGAATTGCGTAGATTTCATTTCCTAGTGTTCCCCAGGCCCTTCCCTTCTCCCTCTCTCTTGATCCTTTTCCTTTACTCTGTTGTTTTCCTTTGTATTTTTTCTATTAAAGTGTAGATTATTTATTAGGAATCCTGATATGTAAAAAATTTAAATATTTCTAAAGAACTGAGTCCTGCTGGGTGCAGTGGTACATGCCTGCAATCCCAGGGACTCAGGAGGCTGAGGCAGGAGGATTGCAAGTTTGAGGTCAACCTGGGCAACTTAGCAAGACACTTAGCAACCTAGCAACACCCTGTCTCAAAATGGAAAAAGAGCTGGAGATGTGGCTCAGTGGTAAAGGGCCCCTGATTCCATCCCTAGTACCTAAATAATAAATAAATAAATTTGAATCCTGATCACTGGGAGATATTCATTTATCATCAAAGAACATAAAACAACAACAAAAAATTCTTAAAGTTCCCAATATTAGTGAGATGTTTTTTGACATTTTATAAGTATTTATTATTTTACACAAAAGTTTAATATAATTAATATGTTCATGTGTATTTATGTGTTAGAGTTTTGTACAAAAACACATCACTGGAGGCTTTTGTGTTATATTTAACTTAAAAGATTTTACTATGGAATATGGCATTTTAACAATTCAGAACGTTTGATGAGGCTTACCCATTACAATTTGGAAGTTTAGGACATTTTTAACAGAAGTGTAAAATGCCCTTGAGGAATGGGTTTTACAAAGTTCTCTTGAAGAGGCCCTTTTGCCTCTCTGATTAAGTTTTGGGAGCCCTGCTAATGGAGTAGTATAAAAATGAAACTGACTATAGCACAAGAGGATTCAATACCCCTCATCCAGAGTGCTTGGGACCAGAACTCCTTCAGATTTTTTAATTTTTAAAACTTTGGGGGGTATTTACATAGACTTCACTGATTGAGCATCTATTTCCTTCTATTTTTGTGAGATGACCTCTCTCCTCCTTTTTCCTCCCCCTGTCTCCAGCTTCCACATACGAGAGAAAATATTCCACCCTTTACTTTTGGAGTCTGGCTTATTTCTCATAGTATGATATTCTCTAATTCCATCATTTACCTGCAGATGACATAATCCCATTCTTTTTTATGGCTGAGTAAAACTCCATTGCGTATATATACCACATCTTATTTATTTCTTCATTTGTCTATGGGCACCTAAGCTGGTTCCATAACTTGGGTATGTGAACGGTGCTGCTATAGTCTTTAGTATGCACATATTACCACATGGTATGCCAATTTTAGATCTTTTGGATAAATACCAAGGAGTGTGATAGCTGGGTCATATAGTAGTTCCATTCCTAGTCTTTTGAGGAATCTCCATCTGCTTTCCAAAATGGTTATACTAATTTTACAGTTCTACCAACAATGTGTGAGTGTTTCTTTTTCTCCACATCCTTGCTAGCAGTTATTGTTATTCGTATTTTTTTAAAATATTTTTTTAGTTACCAGTGGATTTTTCACTTTATTTATTTATATATATGTGATGCTGAGGATCGAACCCAGGGCCTCACACATGCCAGGCAAGTGCTCTACCACTGAGCCACAATCCCAGTCCCTGTTATTTGTATTTTTGATGATTGCTACTCTAAATGGGGTGAAATCTTAGTGTAGATTTGATTTGCATTTCCTTGATTGCTAAAGATGTTGAGCACTTTTTCATGTATTTATTGGCCATTTGCATGTTTTATTTTGAGAAATATCTGTTTAGATCATTTGCTATTTACCGATTGGGTTTTTTTCATATTAACTTTTTTGAGCTCTTTTTCATTTTTAAATATGTTTTAGTCGTCAATGGACCTTTATTTTATTTACTCATATGCAGTGCTGAGGATTGAACCCAGTGCCTCACAGGGCAAGTGCAATACCACTGAGCCCCAGCCCCAGCCCTTGAGTTTTCTTATACATGCTGGCTATTGATCTCCCATCAGAAGAGTAGCTGGCAAAGATTTTCTTCCACTCTGTAGGCTCTCCCTTTGTGCTTTTGTTTCCTTTGCTGTGCAGAAGATTTTTAATTTGATGCCATCACATTTATTGATTCTTGATTTATTTTTTGAGCTCTAGGAGTAATTTGGTGCCTGTGTGTAAATGTTGGAGTGTTGACTCCATGTTTTCCTCTAGCAGTTTTAGTGTGTCTAATCTAATTTCTAGGTCTTTGATCCTCCTCGATTTGATTGCTTTGGCTACTTTGGGTCTTTTCTTCTGTATAATTTTAGGACTACTTTTCTACTTCTGTGAAAAATGTCTTAGAAAAATGTCATATTTTGATAGGGATTGCGTTGAATCTGTAGATTGCTTTTGGTATCATGGCCATTTTGACTATATGTATGTGGGTGTGTATATATATATATATAATTATATACATATGGTTGTCAATGGACTTTATTTATTTATATGTAGTGCTGAGAATCGAACCCAGTGCCTCACACAGGGTAGTAAGCACTCCATGTGGGGAGCCACAACCCCAGCCCCCATTTTGATAATATTAATTCTACTTATAGGATGTTCTTCCATCTTTTTGGGTCTTTAGTTTCTTTCTTCATTGTTTTCTAATTTTCATTGTAGAAATCTTTCACCTCCTTAGATTTATTCCCAACTATTTTTTTTTTGAGAAAAACCTGTTATGAATGGAATTATTTTCCTGATTTCTTTCTCAAGAAATTTCATTATTAGAAGTTAGGAAAGCTATTGATTTTTGTATGATGATCTTATATCCTGCTTTTTTGCTGAATTTATGAACTCTAGAAGTGGAGTTTTGGTGTTTCTAAGTATAGGATCATGTCATCAGCAAACAGATTATGTGATTTCTTCTTTTCCTATTTGTATCCCTTTATTTTCTTTCTTTTGCCTAATTGCTCTGGCTAGAGTTTCAAGACCTATAATGAATAGGAGTGGTGAGAGTGGACATCTTTGTCTTGTTACTGGTTTTAGTAGAAATGCTATCAGTTTTTCCAATTAGTATGATGTTGGCTTTGGGTTTGGCATGTATAGTTTTTATGATATTGAGGTATGTTCCTTCTATCCCTAGTTTCTTCAGTGTTTTTAATATGAATGGGTCCTGGGTTTTGTTGAAGGCTTTCTCTGCACCTGAGCAGAGCTTTATGTGTGTATGTTTGTGTGGCACTGGTTTATCTGTTGGCCGCTTTGCTTCACTCTGACAATGCCCCAGTGAGGAATTTACCCTGAGTACCAAAATTCACATCTCACTCCCTCCTGCCACAGTTGGTTCACTGTCTTTAGTGAACCCTGAGAGATTTGGTCTGTCAGTACCCTTGGCCCCGCTGCCTGAGGGCTTTGCTGAACGAGGAGAGGGAGGAGGGGTGTCAGCAGGGTCACTGCTTCCTCCTCCTATTTCCTGCACCATGTCATCCTCCTCTCTGACACCTGTGGACTCTGAGCCAGGAGCCTCCTGGGAGTTCTGGTGCCTCCTGGGTGGCCCTGGAGTAGCAGCTTTCTCCTCTCTTTCACCTGTCATCACATTCCTCCTCTCTGTTTTCCAGAAATTGGTTGAAAACTCTTGTCCATTTAAAGTTCTCTTCCAACCTGCTCTTTTCAGTTTTATGGAGTTCTTCGGTTCTGTCATTTGGTGCTTTTATTTCATTAGGGACTTCGGAGAGACAACCGTGCTGCCAGCTAAGAACTTCACGTCGCTAAGCTTTGTCATGAAGTTCTTTTTAAAAATAGTGTTTCGCTTTGGTTTTTATCTTAGTTTTTGTTTTTTCTAAATGAGAAATATACATATAAAATACATATAAGTGTATGTGCAATTGTAAAAATTAATAAAATGAACTGTAGTTCCTATTACATCACTTAAGAAATGGAAAATTATATTCCCAGTACCTGGACACCCCTGTATGTCCTCTTTGGGTTGCATTCCCTTTGTCTCCCTGCCTCCTGTGGTGTCTTACATTTTTTAGTCATTTCCTTGCTTTTTAAAAAAATGGATTTGTCTTTTGTGTATTTATCTACAAACAATATAATGTTTAAATTTATCTGCTTTTGCTCTTTCTACCAATGGAATCATATAACACGTATTCTTAACTTGCTGTTTTACTCAAGATTATGTTTTTGAGATTCACACATGCTTATTCATGAAGGTATATACATATACATGTACATACATAGATTATCTATATTTTTTGGTACTGAAGAATGAACCCAGGAGCACTTTGCCATTGATCTACACTCCTAGCCCTTTTTTTTATTTTTATTTTGAGACAGAATTTTGCTAAGTTACTGAAGCTGGCCTCAAACTTTTGATCCTCCTGACTCAGCCTTCTAGTCACTGGGATTACAAGTACATGTCATTGTGCCTGGCTTATGAAGCTATATTTTATTTATTTTTGCTGTTTACATTTTGTTGATGTTTTGTTTTGTAAGAGTACACCACAATTTAATGATCTTTTAAAAAAGCTGACAGCTAAAATTATTTTTTATTTACTGTGTATAACATGATGTTTTGAAATTGATTTACATTGTAGAATGACTAAATTTAGCTAATTACCATGAATTATATTATTTTTGTGGTGAGAACACTTAATATTTACTCGATTGGCACTTTTCTTCTTCTTTTTAATGGTAATGGGAACGAAATCCAGGGCCTTGTGCATGGACTGAATTACACCCCCAGCCTAGCATTTTTCAAGAATGCAGAGTATTATTAAATGTGGTCACTATGTTATACTATAGATCTCTGGAACTTATTTCCTCCTAACTGATGTTTTCATCCTTTGACATCTAGAGAGATGTCATCTTTTTTAAAAAAAGTTTTTGTAGTTATAGATGGACAGCATACCTTTATTTTATTTATTTATTTTTATGTGAGACTAAGGATTGAACCCAGTGCCTCACACACGCTAGGCGAATGCTCTACCGCTGAGCCCCAGCCCCTGCCCTCTAATTATGTTTTTAAAAGAGGAAAACAATTTTTCCTATGCTCACACAGGACACTTCTGATGTCACATTAATGCATTTTCCAAATACTACGACCAGGTCTTCAGTGCTTGGCTGGTGCTGACTGTCCTACAGCTCAACTCAGTGCCCCAACTGCCTGGAGTTAGTGCAGACTTCTGTCCCCGCTTCAGATGCTGATCACAAGTAGTGGGTCCCCAGGTTACCCATGACTTCCTTCCACTTGGCCACCTGGCTGAGGTTCCCATGACCTCCTCCTGAGGTTCAGTAATCTGCCAGGGACAGTTTACTTACTATCTTCAGTTTTTTAAATGAAGGGTACGTTAAAGGATACAAATTGAGCAGTCAGATGACAGAGGGCCAGGTCTGAGGGGACGGAGCCCAGGAGCTTCTTTTTGTCTCTGTGGAGTTTGGGGTCTAACACCCTTCACAAGTGGGTGTGTTCTTGTTCACCTACCTGGAAGCTTTCCAAACTGTTGTTCAGGATCTTTATAGAGATTTCCCTACAGAGGGGCTGGGGGTGGAGGAGTGTGGCTGGACCACAAGTTTGAGGGCAACTTTAGCAACCTAGTGAGACCCTGTCTCAAAGTTAAAAAAAAAAAAAAAAAAAGGGCTGGGAGTGTGGCTCAGTGGTAGGACACCCCTTGGTTCAATCCCCAGTCCTGGGGAAAATAAACAACTTTTTTTTTTCTTCACCCTCCTAATCTGCTACACCTTGTGTTAAAACAATTCCAGGTGAGAAAATACCCTTGGCTTCAAGTACTCAATGCTTTCCTTGGATGCATTCCACTTGTAGCATTGCCCTTGTAGCGGGGCTCGTGATGCTTGCAGCGCACTGTGCTTGCGGCTGCTCTGCTGAGAGGTCAAGGTGTCGCGGGGCCTCAGCCCACAGGCTGCCCTGTACTTGGGCAGGTAGGGGAGTGGGCACGAGTGCTGCCCCACACCTCCCATGCGAGCTCCAGGGTTTTCCTTGACTCTCATTAACACATTTCTGAAATTTAATGGAAAAGTAAGTTGGCTTAATAGGATAA
The DNA here is from genome assembly GCF_048772815.1 of Callospermophilus lateralis. Lineage (NCBI taxonomy): Eukaryota > Metazoa > Chordata > Mammalia > Rodentia > Sciuridae > Callospermophilus > Callospermophilus lateralis. Next base: position 114,390,763 of record NC_135312.1, on the reverse strand, counting down.
TAGCATTCATGGGTACCATTCTATTCTCCATTTAACATTTATCCTGAAGATAGCCTTTCCCTCCTTCTCTCCAGGGTCTTGTGCATGGACTCTACCACTAAGCCATATCCTCAGCCCCAGGAACACTTTCTTTTCAGTGGCGACATTTCTATAAATAAAAAGCAAAATGGTTAAAATGGTGAATTTTATGCTTCACATATTTCACCACACTAATAATTAAATGAAACTCAAGGCAGCAATAAATAAAACTGTATGCAAAAACAAACCCCCAAACCAACACAATTTTTGGAAGACTTCTTAGGACTCTAGCAGAGTGCCTCTTAAGTAGTGTGTCTGGTTTTGAATGCAGGGAGGTTTTCCAAAGGTCACTTCAAAATGCTGAGGTCCAGTGACTGACTAGCAGCACTTCTTTACATAAGCTGCCTGTGCCTCCTCCGGATGGTTCTGTTTAGAAGGAACCTTTTCTTTGGAGTTCTTATAAAAATTTGGAATGAATTTTTCAGGATTCTCTTTCCTTTTGTCTCCTGTCCATAGTATTGGCTGTCACTTAGCTGGGAGGTACTGGGCTATGTGGAGGTAGTGTTAAATCATGCTGTATCGTATTTTGCTTTTTGTTGGAGTCATAATATGTGAAAGTCCATAATATATGTTTAAACATGCTTTTCTGGGATGGTCTTTAAAATACAGTTAGCCTCTCACACTCATGGATCTGCATTCTTGATATATAATGCATTTTTTTTTCTCCTAGTAGTGGGGATTAAACTGAGGGCCTCACTTGCTGGGCAAGGGCTCTATTGCTGAGCTTCAACTGCAACCTTGTAGTAAGTTTTTGAAAATATGCTTTTTTGTGATGGTCTTAAAAATATGCTTAGTCTTCTATATTCATGGATTTCATATTGTTGGATTTAACCAACTTCAGGTTGAGAATATATGGGGAAAAAATTGTGTGTCTATAAAGAATATGTGTGGACTTTTTTTTGGTCATTATTCTTGAAATAATACAGTGTAACAACTATTTACATAGCATTTCATTATGTATTGTAACTAATATAGAGAAGATTTAAAGTATATTGAAGGATGGGTGAGAACACTACACTATACATATATAATGAACTTGAGCACTCTTGGATTTTGTATCCATGAGAATTTTGGAATCAGCCTCACATGTTTTACAGGGATGACGGTAAAACATCTGTATGTGACTTTTTGTTCTCAGAGTTTAGAAATTTCATGTGTTATTAATCCTAAATATTGAGTGCTTTATTCTTTTACTCAAAAATCCCTCCAAATTTTAGAGTTTACAAATTAAACATGCTTTCTTGTTAATAGGGTATTATGAGCAAACATTTCATAAAAGGCTTAAAATGTAAGTTTGTGGGCTGGGAACATGAAATCCATAAAGTGGCTTCTAAAAAAATAAATATAAAGAATGCACACATTGGTCTGGGGATGTGGCTCAAGCTGTAGCTCGCTCGCCTGGCATGCGCGGGGCGCTGGGTTCAATCCTTAGCACCACATAAAAATAAAATGGGGATGTTGTGTCCACCGAAAACTAAAAAAAAAAAAAAAAAAAAAAGAATGCACACGCACATTGTAAAAAGTCCAGAAGTATGGGAAAGTGTAAAATAAAAAGTAAAAATGAAACCTATAGCCTCAACTTAATAGTGTGTTATATATTCCCTTTCATTTTACTCAAATTAGATCATGTTGTAATAGTGTTGACCCTTTATTAAGGTCTTTTGAATATTTCTCCTTATCAATGCTCATAGACATACCTTATATTTTTAAAGACTGACTTGTGTTCTGTTGTATGGCTAAACCATAATGTACTCAGTCTGTCTTCTAATGAAAATTTGGGTTGTGTACTTGTTTATTTCACTTGTTAAACCATGCTGCAGTGAACATCCTGGCCTATGTATCTTGGTGTTCTTACCTTGCTGTATATAGAGGGTGTAAATTACTTGTCAGTGGTATTGCTGAGTTACTAGCCAAAAATGTCATTCTAGTTTATACTTTCACCAAAAATGTAAGTTAGTTGTTTTAGTGAACTTTATTGCTCCTGTGACTAAAAGATCTGATAAGATCAATTTTAAGGAGTAAAAGTTTATTTAAGGGCTCACGGTTTCAGAGGTCTCAATCCATAGACAGCAGGCTTCATTCCTCAGAGCTCTAGGTGAAGCAGAATATCATGGTGGGAGAGTGTGGTGGAGAGAAGCAGCACACATGATGATCAAAAGCAGAGAGAGACTCTATTAGCCAGATACAAAATATATACCCCAAAGGCATGCTCACAATGCCCACCTCCTCCAGCCACACTCTGCCCACCTTCAGTCACCACCCAGTTAATCCCATCAGGGGATCACTTCACTGATTGGGTTAAGGGTCCATAAGCCAATCATTTCAGCTCTAAATGTTCTTGCATTGTCTCACACATGGGCTTCTGGGGGATACCTCACATCTAAACCATAATATTGGTCAACTGTCATTATAACAAACACTTGAGATAAGTCAACTGATAGGAGAAAATATATATATATATATATTTTTTTAGAGAGAGTGAGAGAGGGAGAGAGAGAGAGAGAAAGAATTTTAATATTTATTTTTTAGTTATCGGCAGACACAACATCTTTGTTTGTATGTGGTGCTGAGGATCGAACCGGGGCCGCACACATGCCAGGCGAGTGCGCTACCGCTTGAGCCACATCCCCAGCCCAGAAAATATTTTTTTGTGTGTATGGTTTGAATATGAGGTGCCCCCAGAAAGCTTGTATGTAAGACAATGCAGGAATTTTCAGATAAAATGATTTGATTATTAGCTGTGGCCAAATCAGTGGATTAATCTATTTGTTGGATTGATAATTTGAAAGGTCTACTTTATAGGCAGGTAGGCTTGAAGTAGGTCACTGGGGATGTGGCTTTGGGATTTTTTTGGTCCAGGCTCTGTCTCTGCCTCCTAGCTGCCGTGAGCTGGGCAGCTTCCCTCCTGCAGGCCCTTCTGCTATGAGGTTTGCCTCACTTCAGGCCCGGAGCAGTGAAGTTGGCTGACTCTGGACAGAGCCTCTGAAACTGTGAGCCAAACTAAACTTTTCCTCCTCTAAGTTGTTCTTGTCAGGTATTTTGGTCACAGCAATGGAAAGCTGACCAGCACATTTTGGCTCATTGTTTCGGAAGTTCCAGTCTATGAATGGCCCTGTTGCTTAGGACAGTGGTAGCACATCCTGGTCGGATCCCCTGGTGGAGTAAAGCTTCTCATGGCTGGGAAGTGAAAAAGAGGAGGGGGAGGGAGAGATCCCCACAGTCCCCTGGGCTGCAGGCCCTCTGTGACCTGCAGAACCTCCCACCAAGCCACCCCTCCCAAAAGCTCCCCCACCTCCCAGGAGGGCCTCCCAGGGATCAAGTCTTTACTCCATGGTGGGGACACGTAAAACCTAAACTGGGGGAGTGTCAAAGATTTTCCCCACAGCCCCAGCCACTTTTAATATTTATATGTGTTGCTGACCGTTGTTTCAGTAGTGTTTTGATCTTCATCTGAATGAAGTCAGGTATCTTTTGATGGCTGTATTGGGTATTTGCGTTTCTTTTCTCTTTTTGTACCCTTTACCTTTTTTTTTCCTCCTTGGGGTTTTTATCTTATTCTTATTGGTTTGTAAGTGCCCCTTTTACATTAATACAATTTACATTATATGATGCTGATGTTTTCTCAGTTAACTTTTCACTTTTCTTCTTGCTTTGCTTTTTACATAGATACATGCATTAGCCATTTCTTTTATGGTTTCTGGGGTTTGGGTCCTTTTTTTTCTAAGGATTGTTTATGATGTCTTTCTTGCTAATGTTTGAATCTTGAGCAATGAGGAATTTATTTTGGTATAAGAGAAGCTTAGAAATTTTATTTTATTTATTTTTTAAAAATTATTTGTGCCTTATAATTATGTGTAATAGTGGTTTAGAAATTTTAAATGTAGTTGTAAGTAGAAGACTAAGTAATGAATTCGCCTTCTTCCTGGCGTTTGGGCCTTCGCCGTGCTCTTCTCTCTTATGGAATGTACTCCTGCCTCATATTTTTGCATAATAAACCTATGAAAACGTAGCCAAGAGGCCAGTTTCTTCCTGTTGATCTGTTGATCAGCCCATGGTTGAATTTAAATTTCGAATTCCAATAAAATTCTTTCAAATTGATGACATTTTTATAATAAAAGTTTTTTTCCCCCAGTTAGATGTATTTTTCATGTCAAACCTTAACAGGGATTTGGTTATTACTGAGCTTCCTGAAAATCAGTGGAATGGTCTAGTTCGGAAAGTTCTCAAAGGAGACTTTATTTAGTGTAAGACTTGCTTCTGAGAAATGCTTTGGCTTGCCCTGCTGTTCTGGCAGAGCAGAGTGCCTGAGCTGGGAGAATGTGAACTCACTGTTGAAGGAGATGTACTTACAGGCCTTAACCAAGCTTTTAAGTTTTTAAATATAGTTTTTTTTTTTTTTTTGGTATAAAAGTAATACACATATATTCCAGAATATCTTGGATATATAGACATACAAAAAATAACAAACACTGTAATCTCATCAACTAGGGTTATTTTCTTGAATTTCTTTCTAGTGTTTATTTTTTCCTGTATGCAGACACTAGGCATATGTGTATATATAAACATTGCTGAGAGCCACAGCTGAGTCGGAATGGCCCCTGGCATTTTGCCAATAGTATTGGTTGACAGGCGAGGCATTACTATCCTCCTCACCGCTACTTTGGAGTTCTCGTGGGGATTCCCGGGGATTCCCGGAGAGTTCCCATTGGTTGAGGAAGTGCAGGAGGAGGGATTTCCGGAGGAGATATTTCCGGTGGCTGGTTCCTGGACGAGCCGCGTGGGTTTTGGGAGAGTTCCCGTGGAGCGTGTGTGGAGTGTGCTGGTGGAGTTCAGAAATAAAGTTTGTTCCTGCTTCAGTGGCTCGTGATTTGTGCCCAGCCAGACTGTGGCAAAACATCAATATTTTATAAAATTAGGTCTGTACTAGATATAATTTTTTCATTTGCTATTATGGTATCAGCATTTTTCTGTGTCATCAAATATTGTATCACTTACCTGCCACTTAACTGTGCAACCTTGGATGAGTCACTCAAGCTTTCTGTGCCTCACGTTCTTATCTGTAATAGGGACAGTGATGGAGATAATGATAATACCTACCTTACATGTGTGTAAATTCATGTAATGCTTACAACAAACTTGTCATTTAAGTTGTTTTCAAACAAGCCTGACACATTCTAAGTGCTCAGTTAGTGTTTTTCTTATTTAATAACATGATATATAAATACTTTGTAGTATTTATTGGATGCTTTTTTTTTTTTAACCAAATGTTCATTATTTAGTGCTGTGGCTGTGGTGAATAATACTTTTGTGCTGAATTCTTCTCTCTGTGTGTGTGTGTGTGATTGAACCCCAGGACACTCTACCACTGAGTGGTATCCCTAGCTCCTTTAATTTTTTATTTTGAGATGGTGTCTTGTTAAGTTGCCCAGGCTAGCCTTGAACTTGAGGTTGCCCTTCATTGGCCACCAGAGGAGCAGGATTTACAGGTGAGCACCACCATAGCTGGCTTTGTACTGGGTTCTTTTCCTAAGAATGTGTGAGTGTATGTTTCCTAGAAATGCTACACTACTGGTATCCAGGCTTTCAGGCAAAATGCAGCATCCTTGATTTTTTAATTTATTTATTTTTTTTTGTGGGGAAGGGTAATAAAATGTGGTTTTAAAATTTTTACTAGGTTAAGTCAAAGAGTATTGATCTCTTAAGAATTGTGAGAGGCTGTTCATCTGTCTGCTGATTTGGGCATTGTACCTTGGTGGCATCAGGAATAGCTGAGTTACTGGTGGTGTTGGTGGGGAAGACTGGAAATCATCTTTTTTTTTTCCTGTTTGGACCAAGGCCTTTGTTCCCATAAGTTGCATTGGGTCTGCTTACCTGATGCAGGACCAGCTATGCCAACTTGCAGGCATTTCCCACCATAAAGACTGTAAAATAGCTCTTTAGCAGACTAAGAGGTTAGGAGGACATTTGTTGCTGTTTTCCCCAGTGCAAAAATCTCATATTCTTCAGTATTTACATCTCTGTTTGCTTTTATCACTCATGGATCTAAACATTACAATCCTGTAAAGAAAACAGAGCAAGTTTAGGCAGATTAGGCCTCAGAAGTCTGAAGCAGAGGTTGTAGTAAAACATACACAGAAATATACAGGGCTTTCCTGGAGGGCATTTCTGAACTCACCAGCGTTGTGTGTCTGACCTTCAGTGTGTACTACCACTGCCTGAAAGATTAGTGTCAAAGCAGCTGAGTTAGGAATGTTTATAAAAACACCTCTTAACTTTTAGCTCCTGTGTGAACGACATGGAAAAGATTGTGACTTACTTTTTTCCTGGCTCACTCCCCCAATCCCAGCAGCAATTCTTGGTGGCTCAGACTGGCAAACTAAAAACCATTCCTGGTATGGTTTAGGACAGAAAGAGCACCTGATCTCGTGGGCTGACAAATCCTGGTCACTGACTGCTTCCCGCACTAGTCTGCCATCCAAACTCTGTTGTATAGGTCATAATCCACTCTGGGGTTGCTTACTTCAGCAGTGACGAGTCCACAGTGCCAAGGACCAGCAGTAGTGGCATCACAGGACCTCGTAACACTAATTTTACACACACAACTCATATTTTTCTTCATGCAACTTGTGTGCCCACTGGTTTGAGAATTCACAGAAAATATAATTAAAGTGATTGAAGCCGAAGAATAGAAGGATGTTTCCCCTATGATTAGCCCTGTCTTCAGTGTCACTGCAATAATAGTGCCTTGTCTCAGCAGCCTGGAAGCCCTGCCAGTGCTTTATAGGCTTTGTAAACTGAGATAACCACCCTGTCATTAAAGGAGGGCAGGTCACCCCCCAGCAGGGATCAGGTACGCCTGCTTCACCCGTGCTGTTGGCTGACTTAATTTGCTTGGAATAGTAAAGCCCAATCAGGAAGGCGTCCTTGGCCAACCCCGCGTGCCTTTCCAAGGAAGGATGGAAGGTGCAGAAATTGATTGCATTGCTTTCTTGAGGTGTCATGCGGCTAGATCTGTCCCTCTTACTAGAGGCTCAGAGCTGGCGCAGGGAGAATCCGCTTCTTCCTTTGGTGCTGCGGCGTTTTCTGAAAGCCTTGCCGTAAGTGGGATGAAGTTGGCCAGTGGGGTCGTATCTCAGTGTTTGTTGTCCTTACACAGAATACAGAGATGCGTCTAAGCCAGAGAAGCAGAGGATGGGCTTACTTTACTATTGATTGATGGATGCGTTTCACTGATGTTTAACAAATAGGTATCAGAAGTCTGCTGTGTGCTGTGACCTGGGCTAAGCTCTTTGGAGGCATGTGAAGCCCAGTTCTGTCGAAATAGCCTGGAGTGTTAGCCACGTCTGCATGTTCACTCCCAATATGGAACAAGGGTCCTTTGAAAAACATACTCTGGCCCTCTAGTAGTGGTTCCGTAGGGTATTGCTAAAATTTGTAAACAAACATTTTTCATCTGATAATGAAGTAGTAAATTTCATAGATTAGAAGACTTGGAAAACATGCATAAAACAAAAGAAAAATAAATCACCTATCTTACAATCTAGTCACCTGGGAATAACCACTGTTACGTCCTTACTCTTTGGTTCCCATGGAAATGCCTGTGATTATATTTACTTTGCTGTCTCAGACCAGGATATACAGGTTCCACAAAAGCATAGCTGAGTTGGATTCATACAAGATCATTGTATTAATTAGTTATGACAATAATTTGGTCCTATCTACCTTTTACTTTGCAATTATTTTGAAAAATTTTTGTACATCTTGAAAGAAGCCCATGTGTTTTTGTTTTTAAGTATTTGAAAGCAACTGACCTTTTACAGAGCATATTTTCAATGCATAGACTTTGTGGAATAGAAGAAGATAGAGATTTTCTAATAAATTAAAGAATTATTTTATGATATTGATAAATGTCTTTAATAGTTGAAAGTCTTTACAGTCTGAAAGTATGTAATTTCCAGAAGTAATATATGTTAAGGAGGTATGTATACGTTTTTCTTAATTAGTAATTCATTTTTTTAATGAGCCAAGTTCGATAGAGCATGCCTATAATCCAGAAGCTCAGGAGGTTGAGGCAGGAAGATGGCAAGTTCAAGGCCAGCCTCAGCAACTTAATGAGACCCTGTCTCAAAATGAAAATATAAAAAGGGCTGCAGATGTGGCTCAGTGGTAAATTGTCCCTGGTTTCACGCCCTTCCCTCCAAAAAAGAAAAAAACAAATAATGAGCTATTTAGGTGGGCTAAGTTAATAAGAATATGAAAATAGAAAATATCAGTTTAATTTTTTTGATACATGCAAAGATATTAGGTGAGTTTACAGGTCCATCTGGAGTAGAACACTGCCTGGGCAGTGGCTCTCTACATGAGGAGTCCTAGCATTTGAAGGCTATTTTCTGAATCTGTCATTATTCAATTTACTTTGCCATTTTGTGTCAGACCAGGAAAGGGAATATTGGGGTTCTGTGTTTAATTTTTTTTTTTTTTTAGTTATAGATGGACTCAATGGATTTGTTTTATTTATTATTTTTATGTAGTGCTTCGGATCGAACCCATGCCTCACATGTGCTGGGCAAGTTGCTCTACCACTGAGCTACAGCCCCAGTCCAGGTTTTGTGTTTTATAAGAACCTCACAATTTTTTCCATGTCTAAGAAGTTATTCCTGACTATAAAACTGCAGAGTTTCTTCCTTTCCTCTTCCTACCTGTATACAGGTTGGACATTTTAGCTGATTCAGAGGTCTTAATCTTTTTGAAAATAACCGGTTCCTTGCTGTGGTTTTCAGAAAGCTTCACTCCTTTTAAGTATATTGTATGCTGCCCTAATTCTATAATGTTTTTATTATTTAATATGTGTGTGTGTGTGTGTGTGTGTGTGTGTGTGTATTTTGAAGGGGTCTTTTTTTTAAAGAGAGAGAGAGAGAGAGAATTTTTTAATATTTATTTTTTAGTTTTTGGTGGACAACATCTTTTTTATTTTTATGTGGTGTTGAGGATTGAACCCAGCGCCCCGTGCATGCCAGGCGAACACGTTACTGCTTGAGCCACATCCCCAGCTCTTGAAGGGGTCTTGTTATGTTTCTCAGGCTGGGCCCAAACTCTTGGGCTCAAGGGATCGTCCTGCCTCAGTCTTCAGAGTAGCTGGGACTGAAGGCATGAGCCACCACGCCAAGCCCAATATGCCCTATTTATTTATTTTTTGCCTTTGTTTTTAAGTCCTTTTTTGTTGTTGGTGATTGGATAGATAGCATAAGAAGAACCTTAGATGATTCTAGGGAGAAGCTGTAAAGATGGCAACAGAATGGAGAATGCTTCTCTCCCCAAATGTGCTGGTAACAACAACAACATATTAAAAAAAAAAACTAAAAACAAAACCTATATATATATATATATATATATATATATATATATATATATTTTGTGTGTGTGTTTGTATTTTTAAGTATATTTTTTAGTTGTAAGTGAACACAATACCTTTATTTTTATGTGGTGCTGAGGATCGAACCCAGTGCCTCACACATGCTAGGCGAGTGCTCTACCACTGAGCCACAACCCCAACCCTCAGATACATATTTTGAGGGTAAAAAAGAAAGTCCAAATTTGTCCTGAAGCTTGCCTATTTAGATCCTGTTGTAATACAGTAGTAGAGTAGGAGTTTAATGAATATTATAATCATAAAAATAGCTGACATTTATTGAGAGCCTGCTGTATGCCAGGCACATGTCTTCCCAATCCTGGTAAAAATTATTGTCACCCCCAACCTAGAGAGGAAACTGAAACTGAGGGTGCTGCCTGAGTCAGACACTGAGTGGAAGAGTCAAAGCCAGGCTCGTCTGACTCTGGAGCTCGAGCTCTGTGATGTATTTTGCTGTTAGGCCACGAAAGTTTGAAATGCACTGCAAAGGCAAACATCACCAGTCAGTGGTTTAGCTACTTAAGGTGTTGGCACTGGCCAGTTTTGTGGCCTTGGAGGAAGCAGCCAAGCCTGGGAGCAAGGGCAGCGTGCTGGCTCCCAAGAGGAAGAGCAAAAGCGGGGTCAGGTTTGTGGTGTGGACAGGCTCTAGAAAATTCTTCACCGAGTGCCTTAAGAGGTGGCTACACTGGTGTGTTGGGACTTAAGACAGTTATAATTCTGTGTGGAACAGAGGATGTGTATGGGGTGTGTGTAGTACATAGAATTTATGGAATTAAGAACTGAAATGTATGGGGTCTGAGATTTAATCCAGGGCTTCCTGTTACAGTAGACTTTAAAACTAAAATGAGGTTTTATAGTCTGGGTGCAGGGACTGGCTTTTGTCTGCTTTATCTGTTCAGCTCTTGCTTCTGGGGTATAGTGGATCCCTATCCAATCATTGGCACTTCCTGTGGTCTTTAGAAGAAAGAGGGTCATGAAGAAAGTCTCAAACCTTCAGTTGTTTGACTAACCAGTTGATAGTGTTAAGTTAATAACATTCCACTGTTAATGTGGCACAGGGCGGCTGACCTGTTGTGCTTGTGGCTCTTAAAACTACTTGCTCACTGGCTGCACATGAACATGAACCCTAGGAAACAGCTACCTCTGTGAGAGCCTGTCAAAAAAAAGTTCACACACACTCTCTATGAAGGACTCTTATCTTCCCCAGCCCCCAAAATGTAAATGTCCTACAAAAATATGTGAGAGGATAAGATTGATTGGTAGGGTTTGCTTTCTGCTGCCTAAAGATTTTAAAAGAGATACTGAAAGGGCAGGAAGCAAACTTGTATGGGAGAAACCTAACACTACTGAGAGGAGGAGGAGGAAGGGTGGATCAAAATAGAGCAGGCCTGGGTCCCAGGAGTGCTTCTGTTGAATTGTTTGATTGGCTTAAAATGGTCACTTTCCTAGAAGCAACAAGAAAAACTGGTCCAGTTTGTTTGCTGAGCTGGAGGTAAATAATCTGTAAGCAGCTCCTGGCTTTGCAGCAGTTGCATCTGGAATATTATCTAAGAATTTGGCCAGATCTCTCTCAAGTGATTTATGTTTAATAAACAAGATTATCTTCAGCTTCCCACTGTGAAGAAGCAAATGGTTGGGGGGTTAGTTGCAGCTTTTCAGCCTCTTCTAATTGCTTCTTCAAGGTAATGCTGTGTGAATCTCCCTCATTTATCTTGAGTGTTGGGTTTGCAAATAGGTTTCTAAAGCAAGGACCTACAACAGCTAACCCGAGTGGTTCCATGCCAACACCCTTGTGCTGCTGCCCCAAACTGCAGCTGCCTCCTGCCAGGTTGGTGAGGGAAGAACTTTTGTACAACTCTGAAATTCAGCATTTTACCTTTTTTGGTATCATGACAGATTATCATTCATTTTATGGACAAATGAAATACAGGGAATGTCAAGATAGCTATTTTGAATGCTTCTGATATTTTTCTTGTATCTTATGAATTTAATTTTCCCCTACTATAGGCAAACATTTCTTTTTGAAATTGTGGATAACTGGTGAAAAGTTGCATTTCTTGGGGCTGGGGTTGTGGCTCAGTGGTAGAGCGCTTGCCTAGCACGTGCAAGGCCCTGGGTTCAATCCTCAGCACCACATAAAAATAAATAAATAAAATAAAGGTATTGTGTCAACTACAACCAAAAAGTACTTATTTAAAAAAATTGCATTTCTTTTTTATATTTGAGGATAACTTATTGTGATAATGTGAATACTGACATTAAAATGTGGGTGAGTTTTTAACATGTTCTACATCTAAATTAAATTCTTTGTAGAGGTCCTAGGTTAAGAGTCTTACTAATACTAGGTCTATATTTGTGAGAGACAAATTTTAGCAAAGAAATTATCATTTTTTTCTCTAAGACTAAAAAAGCTATTAGTGAAATGTTTCAGAGCATACCATTTAGAAAAATGTATATTTCATATTCCCTGCAGGTAAAAATAGCTACTCACATCTAGTCAGTCTCTGCTTTAGTTCCTACCAACACCTCTTCCTCAATCTTGAATTCAAAGTCTCTTTCTAAACTTCTGTCTTGATATTTAAAAGTTTCATACCTCACACACAGTGCAAATCTAGCAAAAGATAAATTATAGACCCCCCACACTGCAAGAAAAAAAAAAAAAAGATACAGAGAAGGTCACTCTGTCTTTCAGATTCTATCCCCTGTTTTGAATGGGATTCTTAAACTACTCATGATACCTTGGCAGCAAGCCATGCAGTTGTCATTTTGTCTCATTAGTTAAATCTAATCCTGTCAAGAGCAGGTTTACTAGTCTTTTTTAAATTGCCTGCTTAAAATTTTTTTATTTCCAAGATCTGCTGAAGAATTTAAGATGGTGAAAAGTGTGGATGGGGTCAAGTGCAAGTTCCCAGCAGAGTAGGAATTCACTGCAGGAGGGAGATGAATCCATGAGGGAGTTTTAAGGTTTTGGTGGAGGAGAGGATTTCTGAAGCATTTGTATCTAGGAAATTGGAACTAGGTGGGCTCGGTTGTCTAGTTGTGTATATGAAAATATACAATTCAGTGAGTGTAAACAGTTTTCCTTGGTGCATTTTTGCATTTAATTATGCCATCTATTCTTCCAGGAACTAGAGGCTGAGTATTAGAAAATTAGAAAGTTGGAAAAAAACAGGTGAAAAAGAAGTGGAATTTGGAGAGTCCAAGAGAGTAGGGTGCTCTACTACCTGAAAATAATGATGACCTGGTGAGAGGGCAGACGGTGTTCTGGGGACCAGCAGAGTCTACAGTGTGGCAGGCAGAGGGCAGAAGCCTACAAGAAGGAGGTGAAGAGATGTTTAGGAGGAGGCAGGAGGGTTTTTATTTTTTTATTTTTTGTAGCAGGGATTGAACCCAGGGGTGCTTGATTACTGAGCCACATCCCCAGCTGTTTATATTTTTTATTTTGAGACAGAGTCTCACTAAGTTGCTAAGACTGGCCTTGAACTTGAGGTCCTCTTGCCCCAGGCTCCGGAGTCATTAGGATTACAGGTGTGCACCACACCACAGCCAACCTGGCTTAGTCAGTTTTCTTTGGTTGATGCTGATGAGCAGTGTGAGGTGAGCATTCCTAAGACTGGGAGAGGTTTGGAATATGTGCCTTAAGAATCCCCTCTCGAGGACATACAATCAATCAACAAGTATATGAAAAAATGCTCACCATCTCTAGCAGTCAGAGAAATGCAAATCAAAACCACCCTAAGATACCATCTCACTCCAGTAAGATTGGCAGCCATTAGGAAGTCAAACAGCAACAAGTGCTGGCGAGGATGTGGGGAAAAGGGTACTCTTGTACATTGCTGGTGGGACTGCAAATTGGTGCGGCCAATTTGGAAAGCAGTATGGAGATTTCTTGGAAAGCTCGGAATGGAACCACCATTTGATCCAGCTATTCCCCTACTCGGTCTATTCCCTAAAGACCTAAAAAGAGCACACTATAGGGACACTGCTACATCCATGTTCATAGCAGCACAATTCACAATAGCAAGACTGTGGAACCAACCTAGATGCCCTTCAATAGACGAATGGATAAAAAAAATGTGGCATTTATACACAATGGAGTATTACTCTGCATTAAGAAATGACAAAATCATAGAATTTGGAGGGAAATGGATGGCATTAGAGCAGATTATGCTAAGTGAAGCCAGCCAATCCCTTAAAAACAAATGCCAAATGTCTTCTTTGATATAAGGAGAGTAGCTAAGAACAGAGTAGGGACAAAGAGCATGAGAAGAAGATTAACATTAAACAGGGATGAGAGGTGGGAGGGTAAGGGAGAGAGAAGGGAAATTGCATGTAAATGGAAGGAGACCCTCAGGGGTATACAAAATTACATACAAGAGGAAGTGAGGGGAAAGGAGGAAAAATATAAGGGGGAGAAATGAATTACAGTAGAGGGGGTAGAGAGAGAAGAGGGGAGGGGAGGGAGGAGGGGGGATAGTAGAGGATAGGAAAGGCAGCAGAATACAACAGACACCAGAATGGCAATATGTAAATCAATTGTTGTGCAAATGATGTGATTCTGCAATCTGTATATGGGGTAAAAATGGGAGCGCATATCCCACTTGAATCAAAGTGTGAAATATGATATATCAAGAACTATGTAATGTTTTGAACAACCTACAATAAAAATTAATTAAAAAAAAAAAAAAAAAGAATCCCCTCTCGCCCCCTCCACGCTTCATCCTGAGGAGCACCTTGGGTTCACACTGTTCCCTGACAGAGCACACTTTGCTGGGGGTGTACTTTGTGTTCTGGATCTTGCTAGATTTTTTCTTTCTGCCTACCAGAATTTATCTGTTCACTGTCGGATGTCTCTTATCTCTTCAGATAACTGGAGCTAATTTGGTAAAGTCAATTCATTCTCTTTCTGTAGGGTTAATAGGTAACCTTTTCCTGTTTGCATTCAGAAGAAGGAGCTGTAGTATGCTTGCAGTGGAGTCCTATTATGTACATTTTTTACTCATGGGAGTTCAATGAATGCACTTGGCTACAAGAAAAAGAAAGGGCAAGAAATAACTGAATATGGTGAGCATACTCCTGAAGTGACATGAGATGGGAGAGGTGAGCCTGCTGTTCGTTTGGAGATTTAATTTCCTCGCAGGGTGTGAGCACTTTGGGTCATGGGCTGGCCCCCCAAATGCAAGCCCGTTGCTTCCTCTGGTGTTTACCTTAACAGACAATAGTGTTTTGCAATAGTCAGCAAAAATTGTTTCTCTTGCACTTGCTGAGAGATGACATAGTATTTGATGAAGAACTTAAGGAATTTTGAAGAGTAGGTTTGACTGCAGCCATGTGTCACTTAGGGACAAGGAGACTTTCTATGAAGTGGGTTTTTAGGTGATTTTGTCATTGTGTGAACATCACAGAGTGTACTAACACAAACCTAGGTGAGAGAGCCTGCTGCTCCAAGGCTGTGAACTTGTACAGCACACTACTGTACTCATACTGCAGGCAGTATAACACAATGACAGGTATTTGTGTATTTGAACATGGAAAAGGTACAGTAAAAATATGCTAAAAAAGGTAAAACATGGTATACCTGTGCAGGGTGCTTACCATAAATAGCCTGCAGGACTGGAAGTTGCTTTGGGCAAGTGGCCAGTGAATGCCAAGGCCGAGGACATTACTGTATCTACTGTGTACTTTGTAACACTGTGCCCTTAGGTTACGCTAAATTTATAAAAATACCTTTATCTATTTAATAGTAAGTCACCCAAAGCTTATTATAACTCTTTACTTTGCAAATTTAAAAATTTTTAAGACTTTTTTTTTTAAGAGAGAGAGAGAGAGAGAATTTTTAAAAAATGTTTGTTTTTCAGTTTTTGGCGGATGCAACATCTTTGTTTGTATGTGGTGCTGAGAATTGAACCCGGGCCGCACACATGCCAGGCGAGCGCGCTACCGCTTGAGCCACATCCCCAGCCCCCAAATTTTTAAGACTTTTTGACTCTTTGTAATAACACTTAGCTTAAAACACAAACATGTTGTATAACTATATAAACATTTGCACTATAGTTATATTTTTAAAAATTTAATTAAAAAATATTTTTTAGTTGTAGATATACACAATATCTTTATTTTTAAATTAATCTTTATGTGGTGCTGAGAATCAAACCCAGTGCCTCACATATACTAGGCAAGCACTCTACCACTGAGCTGCAACCTCAGCCCTTAAAAATTTAATTTTAAATTTTATTTTTACCTTTTTAGACTTTTTTGTTCAAAACAAAGACTCAACACACATTAGCCTGGAGTAAGGATTATCAGTGTCACTGTTTTCGGCTCCCAAATCTTGTCCTACTAGAAGTCTTTGGGGGCATGCATGGAGCCTTCTTCTGGAATACTTATGAAACACCTGCCTGAGTCTGTTTTACAGTTAACTTGAATACACACACACACACACACACACACACACACACAAAAGGAGGGTGAGCACAGTGGTGTATGCCTGTAATCTCAGTGATGTGGGATTATGAGGCAGGAGGATTGCAAATTTGAGGTCAGCCTCAACAATTTAGCGAGACTTTGACTCATAAGTAAATGGGTAGATAGGTAGATGAATAAATAGGTAGGACTAGAGATGTAACTCAGTGGTTAAACACCCCTTGGTTAATCCCTAGTGCAAAACAAAAAACAAACAACTCCCCCAAACCAAGTAGGAGTGTACTCTAAAATAATGATGAAAGTTTAGTAAAAACTAAACTAAACCAGCAACATAGTTGTTATCAAGCATTACATACCGTGCATAATTGTGTGTGCTCTGCTTCTGTACCACAGCCAGCACAGGAGATTTGTTTACCCCACCATCACCACAAAGCAGGTGTCTCATTGCACTATTCAGGTGTCTCATTGCACTATGATGACCATGACATCACTAGGCAATAGGAGTTTTTCAGCTGTGTTATAACCCTAAGGGACCACTGCCTATATGTGGTCTGTTATCAGCTGAAATCTGTTATGTGGTGGGTGACTGTATTTGCAGTTGCTGCTTTGCTTGGCTTTAGACCCTTACCCAGTTCCCTGTACCATTAGGTATGAGTCGTTTGGTCCAGGTGCTTGGGTGAGAGTGGGGTCTTTCAGGGCCCCTGCAAGCTCCTTGAGACTTGGGACTATGTGTTATTCATCATTGCCACAGGAGCTCAGAAAACCCTTTTGTTGAATGAAATAATGAATACATA
Organism: Callospermophilus lateralis; assembly: GCF_048772815.1. Taxonomy (NCBI): domain Eukaryota; kingdom Metazoa; phylum Chordata; class Mammalia; order Rodentia; family Sciuridae; genus Callospermophilus; species Callospermophilus lateralis. The sequence goes on along the minus strand of NC_135312.1, from coordinate 114,374,059 downwards.
ACACCTTTCTCTGTCTGACTCTCTCCCTACCCCATGGTCCCTGGAGCATGGGGACGTTCAGGCTGCTTTAGTTTATAAGAAATGGATTTTGCTGAGTGGTTTAGATCGTCTGTGGGGACTGGAGTCAGGCTACTGATTTACTAAGACCATCTTTTCTTCCTGTAGTTGCCACAGTGGCCAAAAAAGTAGCAGTGGGTATGTTTAAGCTGGAGTGCTGGTGTGCATGGAACCCCAATGGCCTTACAGACGCCTTCGCCGGCCTTTCAGTTTTATATTAAATTCTATCTCCCATACCACGACAGGACACTTTGGTAGTGCACATGTTTTTGACATCCCAGGAATGGAGTATATTCCACATAGAAGGTCCTACTTCCTCATTTGCCCTTCACAGATCATTCTGACTTCTGAAATCATGGGTGGTTTATAAATTAAAAGCTTCTAGTGAAAGATGTGGCCACCTACCTCCAAGCCCCCTGTTCTTTCCCTTCTACTGTCATGGAGTTGTGGACTTAATGATCCTAGCACTTCATACACAGCTTGCCAGGTAGCCTACAAATATGTGTCATGAAGAAATGTTTTACTGTTTAGTAAGTACCCTTGTCCAATAACTGTCCTGAGCATGTGGCATCTTGTACTGAATCTTACAGTATCACTGTGACACCTACTGAAAAGACCTGGGTTTCTGCATGAATGGGCAGGATTAAGTAAAGATGGTTACACTGGAGTTAGTCAGTATTGTATTCCATTTCCACGGGCTCAGTAGCTGCCCTCAGTGAGTTTGGACACTCCAGTGCTTGATGTCCAGACCTCCATGCCAGACACATGGTCTGACTGCCAGCTACCCATTCTTGATGCCATGTGCACCCTTTTGCCAGCCCCTTGGGCCAGTTTGATAGTTTAATCTTTGTAATGTTTCACTGAGCCTTTGCTTGTGTTGTAGTAGAATCATAGAAATGGATGGATTCTTAGAGATAATCAAATGTAGTGGTTTTTAAAATCTTTTTTCGCTGCAAGGGGACAGTAAAACCATTAAAATATGGAATTTAACCCAGTCTATAAATCAGAGAAAAGCAGACCTTCTGGTTCATAGAGGAATAGAGGTGAAACGCCAAAGCCTCCGACATTTCTCTGCTCCCCTCCCACCCAAGCCTTGATGTGTCCAGACCTTGGTGGAGCTCAACTGGAAACCACAGCTCCGGAGTCATGGATGGATTCCTAGGTGAAGTAAACCCTCCCAGCACCAATTTGCTGTTTATTGCTTCCTGAGTGTAGAATGTTAAAACAGACCTGCTTCACCTTCTTCCTCTGCGTTTCTCTGGTATGAGTGTCCAGCAGACACTGGCAGCTAGCAGGAAGCTGAGTGTGGGTCTCAAATGTTCAGCCCAACCAACGCTTGTGGAACTGTGGGTGAGAGGCAGGCCTGGGTGACAGTGGTACTGGTTCATTTTTTTTTTTAAGTTGTTGATGGAACTTTATTTTATTCATTTATTTATATGTGGTGTTGAGAATCAAACCCAGTGTCTCACACATGCTAGGCAAGAGCCACAACCCCATCCCTGGTTCATTTTTAAATTCGATGATTGATGTGGCAGCTGGACGGCACTATGAGAATGCTTAGCAGGTTGGGATGTCCTAGAAGAATTAGGCTCTAATCATACTGATCCGTGCCTCTCAAAATATGGTCCCCCGAGGAATGCCATTCGTGTCCCCTAAAACTTGTTAGAAGGTGACTTCTTGGCCTGCACTCCACTACTGCTGAATTAGAAACTTTGAGGGTTGAGCCAAAGCCCAGCATTTTTCCCCCTAAGCCCAAGAATTTAATTTAATAAACCTTCTGGGTGATTCTGTTGCATGTTAAAGTGACAGATGATGATGGTGCCAAGAGTTGGGATGCCTTATCCTGTGCCCTTCGTACAGCATGCTTCTTACCTTGCTATTGGAAATTTGAAACATTTTTCAATCTTATGTGCAGTCTCAAGCTACTTCAGCTTCAAAACAAATCTTCTAAATGGAGCTTCCAGTTACACTGCCACTCCCAAGCCCTTTCATGTGGAAATTCTGAAGCAACCACACTTACGTCTGGTTGTTTGGTTGTTTATTAAAAGAAGTGATTTTCTGCTTGATGGATGAAGCCTCATGAATGGCCTCTGTATACTGCTAAGGCGCCTGGGAATTGAAGACCTTCCAACTTCATGTGTCCTGGGAGATGGAAGGTTTTCTAAGCATGGTACCTATGATATATGTAACCGTAGGTACTTAGTAATCATTATGAGCCTATTCCTTTTTCTGTGTCTTGTGTCTTTATGATTGGCTATATAGTCATTCAACAGTCTGCAACTGGGGATCCCTAGCCCAGGATCCTCTGATATCAGAAAAGTAAGATTTATGCTAGGGATGGAGCTGAGGGGTAGAACACATGCCTGGCATGAGTGAGCCCAGAGTTTAATCTGAGCACTTTGGGGTGAAGGGGGTGGATTTGTTTAAATATATGGATTTTTTTTTTTTTTTTTTTGTAGGTGGAGGGTTCTGTAATTTTTATCAGATACTAGAAAGGATATATTGCCTCTCCCTTCCCAGTACTATCCCTGATTAATCATTGTTTAATTTGCTTTTGGGTAATACTTTTAAGTTTTCATAAAAATTGCAGCCATTCGAACTGTAAGAGCTTTCAATAGATGCTGTGATCCTATTTTAGTCAGTCTAGCCAGCGCAGGTGTTACTGTACACATTAAGTAGAGCAGAACTGGTTCTTGTGCAGTCTTGCCTTTCTGATTTTGGTGTTTGGAAGGGGCATACCCTTGTTGCTGTCATCAACAGAACAGTACTTGGATACTGCTTCCCAGTGTGTGCTGTAATTTCAGGTGTAGTTTCTTTTGTCAAATTCAACCCTGTGAGTCTGTAGAGCTGGAGGGTATTCTCCCTATTTATTGACGGTGGCACTGAGGCTTAGAGAAAAGAGGGAAATGGTGTAACTAGGTTTACCCATTGCATTTTGGACATTACCCCAAGGCTCATGCTCTAGTTGCTTCTAAGTATGCTTGGGTTGAGGGGGTAGCTCAGTGGTAGTGTGTGCTTAGCATGTGCAAGACCTGGGTTCCATCTCCAGCACTGCAAAAAAACACTACCAATACCACCAACAGCCTCCTCCAGTTTGGATGATGCCTAGAGAAGTCTCAAGTTCATTATGTGTAAAAGATTGATTGCTTACTCCCAAGAATGCTTAAAGCCACTCTTATCTCTAAAGGAAGTAGATCATGTTAAAATTGTAGATTTCTTTTTTGCTGTTTTTTTATTTTAGTGGTTTTTAAAAAACACAGCTTTGTAAATGTAGATATGATTTCCCCATTTCTCAGTCAAAGAAAAGCTGGCTGTAGTCCCTCTTCTGTCCTCTATGAAGATCTTACAAAATCCTTTGGAATCATATTTTTCAGCATGTTGGGTCAGGAGAGTGCAAACCATTGGCAGCTGGTAGCATCACCTCATTTTCATTAGATTGTTCTTTGGGTTTCAAAGACTAGTGCCCTTGTAACTTACATTATACAGCCTTAAAATTGCACATAAAAGTTTGCTGTGGAAGAGTAGCAAATGTAAGATAAATTGAGAAGGTTAAGGGGAAAGCTGCTAAGAGCTTCTCATAAATGAATTCTCATCATAAAAGCATAGTGCTTTCTCCAAGTGACAAATTAACTCAGGAATTGTGCTTTGCATTTTTAAATAATGTGTGGCAGGGTAATTCCATTTGTGTTCAAGCCAGAGGTCAGTGTCTTAACTTATTCCACTTGTGCTTTGTGCCTAATAGTGTAGGAAAGAAAGCTGTATATGTGGACATTTCATTTACTTTTATTTTGCAAACGTGCCATGTCTGTGATTCAGTTAGTAAAGAAGTGCTGTGTTTTAAGGCAGGCTGGCATATAAAAGGTGTTTGTGCTGAGGCTTGGGGCCAGAGCATTTTCCACAAGGCATATGTGCTTAGAAAGCCTCTCATAAAGATTCTTGTTCTGACTTGAATTACTCTTTCACTCCAGTGAGGTCACTGAAAAGGGCATCGGATGTCAGTCATTTATTTCAGTTCCCTGCCATCAGGTGGGTATGTTAGCGTGGGTGGTGATTTCCTCTGCCAGCAAGTCGGAGGTTTGATACTGACAGTGAACTCTGAGAGAGGAACTCCATCTTTCTATCATGAATATGCATATTAATTCCATTTAGACTTTTTTGTGTGTATGTGGGGAGGGATATAAAATATCTATATTAATTTTAAGGTTTTACACCTGTGGTTTCTTGAACAGTAATGAGAAAAAAGAGAAGAGACTTCCTGCCCTCCTTTCTTACTGTCTGTCTAGTGATGGATCATGTGATAGCTCTGTGTTCTTCTAGTCATTGATGTCAGGATTACGAATTTCGACTGGGTAATTGATAATATCTTTGCCCTCTGCATCCTGAAGTTTTCATTTTCCTTTCTTTGGCCTGTGTCCACATTGCGTTTTTACTCTGTGATTTTAATTTGTGGGGCAGAGACAGTGGGCATGATGTTAACCAGTTGCCTCAAATGCTGGCTAGTGTGGACTTGACCTTTCAAAATTAGAGCGTGATGCCAAAGATCACATTTTACTTGAATGAGGTTTTTGTTGTTTTAATCTCAGGGAAATCTGAATGCCTGGGGATCAATGAGTGAAATGCAGAGGAGATTAGGGGATACTGGGCAGATGTTTGGCTTAGGAGTTCTAGGACTGTGTACCAGTGGGTCCTAACCTGGAGGGAAGGCCCTTAATGTTTCTTGGGAACAGAACAGAGGAAGTTTCAAGGCTTAGGAGAGAGCCTGAAGCATAGCAGACCTCTGGATTTCCCTGAACTTTCTTCTAACTCTGGGTCTTTCCTGGCAACAAACTATTTTTGACTTTAGTGCAATTTTTTCCAAGAAGAAAACAAGCAAAACCAAAACAGGAGTCCAAATTTATGCTTCCTGTGGTGGAATCTAGTATTATAGAACTATTTGCACCTAAATAAAGAAAGTAAATTCAACTGCTTAGGAAGCTGAATAAGAGCCTAGGGGTTCAAAGCCTAGCCTCAGTAACACAGACCCCACCTCAAAAAAAAAAGGAAATCTTGGCAACAACATGCCAATCAGCAGACCCAGAAACTACAGTGGGCATTTGAGGTTGAAGTCTTACCTGTCTGGGCAGACAGATACAGAGTTAGGAAATACTTGTGTAATTCCAAGGCTAATTGTTTATTGGAAAAACATATTACCACAAAGTTATGGTCTGACTTAATAATAGCTTTGTCTTCATGATTAACAAAAGTTATTTTCCCGTTATTTGGTTTTTAATGGGTATTCAGGCCATGATTTTTTTTTTTTTTTTTTAAATCAAGGACTGAGAGTGTAGTTCAGTGGCAGGTAGAATGCTTGCTCAGTATTTGCAAAGCCCTGGGTCCCCCAAACAAATTTTTTTTCAAGAAAATTTCTCATAAATGCCATGATATTTATTTATTTTGTCAAGGAGAATTTAAGAAAGGTTAATTGACTCAACATTTGGTTCATTTCGTTGAATTCTATGGCTGATAGGCCAGGGTAATTTAAAGCTGCGTCTTTGCCTTCAAGGATCAGAGCCTTGAAGGGGATCATGTAGACAAATTCTAATAGAGGTGCATACAAGATGTCCTGTGACTGCTGGGGATTGTTTTTCATACTCTCATTGTTGAGCCTGCCTCTGGAGGAGGTGGAATCTTTCCTTCTTGCTGTGCTTTTTAGAGCAGCCTGTCTTACTTGGTTGTCTCCGTGCTTTCTGTGTTCAGGATTGCATGTGGAAGTTGGAATTTTGCCAACCACTTCATGCTTTGGAATATTTTTTTTTTTTTTTTTTTTGCATCCGTGATTTCAGGGGCAGATATAAACCTAAGTGGCTGAGCCCAGGCTAGTCTGTTTGTTTGGATTATAGGACAAGCATCACATTAGGGCTTGAATAAAAAAGGTATTTTTGAATGTTGGAGTATAAACTGGGATTCTGTCAAGTCTATGTTTCCTGTGAGTCTGTGGCGTGACTGTTGCACAATCAACTCCAAATCTGCTTGGCTTACTGAAGTCAATCTTAATATTGCGTATATTTCCGGTTTGGTTGTTTGTTTCACCTCTCTCCTCCACCAAAAAGCCTATGCCAGTTAAGGGTGTACTTCCTGACTTCATTGCTTAGAAGTTTCCTGAAAGTCACTTGTTCTCTCTGTTCCATGCATGTAAATGACAATGGCAGTGCCTTTCCCTCTTGTTCTGGTAAATGAGGAATTAACATGTATAAACATCTTTTAGAACTCTTAGAGACAGGATTAAATAAAATGGAATAGTATTAAGCAAAATAAATAAATCCCTTTCCTGTACTGAGTTGAGTTTTATTAAGGTAAGTTTTCTTAATGCTAATCTGTTTTTTTTTTTTTTTTAATTTTAAGACTCTAGCCTCCCTTCAAAAAAAAAAAAAAAAAAGTTAATATTCTTTAGACTCCCTTACTTCCCTACTCAAAGGTATTGCTGAATTGGTACAACTGTCACACCACCCCTAATTTGATAAACTGTGGTATTTTCTTTTTTTATTGGTGGTGGTACCAGGGGTTGAACCCAGGAGAGTTTAACCAGTAAACCACATCCTTGACCCTTTTAAGTTTTTCTTTTGAGACAGGGTCTTGTTGAGATGTTTTTTAGGGCCTTGTTAAGTTGCTGAGGCTAGCTTTGAACTTGTGATCCTCCTGCCTTAGCCTCCCATGCCGCTGGGATTATAGGCGTGTGCCACTGCACACAGTATGGCTAAGTATGGTATCTTTAAAATTTTATTCTAAAAAATTCATCTTTAAGTGTCTTTCATGGCTCATGAACTGTAAAACTTGATTTAAGTTGACTTTCACTTTCATAATCTTATTATATTAAAATCTTGCAACATTTGAGTCAAGTGCAAGAATATAATTTTCATAGCTGAAGTTAAAACCTGAGACCTGAGTTTTACTTATTTTTTATTTTTTAAATATTTTATGGTTTTAGTTGTAGTTGGACACAACATCTTTTATTTCACTTATTTATTTCTGTGTGGTGCTGAGGATCGAACCCGGGGTCTCCAGCATGCGAGGCGAGTGCTCCACCGCTGAGCCACAACCCCAGCCCCTGAGTTTTATTTTACCTGTCTTGTGTGCAGGGTTTTAAGGCAAACTTACCTGGTGACACTTCACAGTTTTACAGAAAAATATGTTTCCTCCTCCCTCCTCCAACTGTCTTGACAGCCAAGAAAGTCAAGGGAACAATCAACAGAGTGGTTCAAGAGGCGGAAATTTGCCCAGTGCCCTGGAATTTGCTTCCTCCTTGGTGTGAAAGCCTGTATTTGCAGCATACAAAGTGATGCTGTGTAAAAATGTGAGGGACAGGTGTTTACTCTGGCTTTGCCTAAGGTGAGAATTTGAGATGAAAGAGTCAGACTCGGAGTGGGAGGTGTTTTGGAATCTGACCTGTCTGTCAGTTTTGTTACCCATCATTGAAATCAAAGACTTAGTGAAAGCAATGTAATTTCACAATTCATAATACAGCTCTAAAATCTTTTTCCTTTTGGTTGATGTATTTTAAGCAGTTGAATATATTTTCCATAAATTTTACTGCCTTCCATTTACCTTTGAATAGAAGCCAATGAGGAGAAATATTTAGAAGGTTATGAGCAGTAATAGAACGAACTGTTAGGAGAGTCCTTTTGTGGCTTTCCTCTAGTGTGTAGAAAACGGCTGTAATTTGATAGTGAAATGTTGGAAGATGATATTATTTACTGTTCAGAAATAACACAAATGGGGCTTTGCTTTTGAAATTCACAGGTTCAAAACGTTTAGTTCTGCCTCACTAGCTCAGTCGTTGTTCATTATGCTTTACAAGGATGGGAGGAAGTGTGACACATCGCAATGGTGGGTCCGCAACACTGGTCTAAAATACAGAGTTTGATTAAACCAATTAAAGGTGCTGCTTAATGTCCTATGTGAAGATTCATGAAATTTCGTTTTTAGCTTAAGGTTGGTTTGAAGAAAGAACGTATCCTATCGATGAAGAATACCTCATTGTAACTTGTCTGTTGAAACAAACAAAAAAATTCAATGTAGAAAGAGCAAATAGTCTTTTCTTTTTTTAAAATTTGTTCTTTTTAGATATACATGACAGTAGAGTGTATTTTGACATATTATACACACGTGGAGTATAACTTATTCTAATCAGGACCCCAGTCTTGTGGATGTACACGATGGTGAGATTCACTGTGGTGCATTCATATATGAACATAGGAAAGTGATGTCAGATTCATCCCACTGTCTTTCCTAATCGTGTTTTCAAGTTAGGTCCTTCACGTGTGTGTCCCCTAGCGGCCTGTCCCCCGGGGAGTGACACTTCTAGTATGTGTCTGCCGATGCCAGTGGTAAACACATTTATTGCCATTTGGTCCTGAAGCATCCAATTTTATCTTCTGAATATTGAAGGATCCATGGCATGGATGGATCCCCACGCTGCTTGCCGTGGGTTGAAAAAGGAGGGGTAACTTAATGTAATTCCCGCAATGCCAAGGAATTCCTTATAGACTCTCTTCTGAATTTTTCACTCACTTTGTGCAAAGACTGTCTACACAGTTTTCTTCTGACTTCCATACAGTGGTGTCATTTACTTGTGCTTTACTGTTCAGAAGATTATGTGAGCTTTTTTTGTGACCTAAAATTGCCTATCATTTGTTTTGATGGTTAAGGGTGAGGAATTGAAAGTTAGACTGGAGTTCCTATTTTGGCTCTGCCACTGAGATTTTATGTCATCTCTTTAAGCTTCAGTTTTCTTGTGTATAAGATGGGTATTCATTCATTCATTCCCCCCTCCCATTTATCCATTTAACAAATATTAAGTATTTTCCATGATCCAGGCCTGTTGGTGTTGGGAATCCCCTGATGAGTAAGGTAGGCAGAATCTCTCTTCCCAAATCTCTCCTCTCATGGAGCTTACATTCTTTGGGTTAAATGGAATGGAAATTAAATATTGCACATTCATTCCATCTGTGAATTTATGTCAGGTGGTGACAGGTGCTACAAGCAAAAGCAGGGTCAGGGCTGAGAGTGACCAGATGGAGGGCAATTTCTGGTTTATTTGAGGTCGACAGGAAAGGTCTCTGTAGTTAGGTCACATGTGAGCAGAGACCGAGAAAAGGGATGAATGGGGATGTCTGGGGATGTCTGGGGACCTAGGACTCAGGGAATGGCATGCATTGTAGGCCCTGAACATTCTTGGAGGTGAAAGCAAGACTGGAACAGCGAGGAGATGCAATGGCTGGAGCGAAGGGCAGAGCGGGCAGGGGAGAGCACCCACCTTGTAGGGCTCCTAGCAAATTGAGCCAGATATCATGTTTAATATGTACTTGGCACACATTAAAAGAATAAAACACCATGACAGCTGAGGCTGATATTTTAGAATGCAAGAAGATTCAATAGTGTGAAATTTACTAATGATATTCATCATTTTATTAAATATAAGTAGGAAAAAACAACCACTTTAATATAAAAGACATTTGAGAAAACTCAATGTCTATTATTGATTTTTTTTTTAAAACCCTCAAAATGTACTAGGAGTATATCCTAGCAAAGTAAGGTACTTTCATCTCAATCCCCAAACCATCTCAAGCTTAAGAGGAAGTTTGAGAACACTGCCATTAAATCAGGACAAAAATAGAGATATCCATACTTTTCACTACTAATGGTGTTTTGGAATCACAAGTCAGTGCAGCTGGGAAAGAGAAAAAAATTATAAAGGCATAAAAATCAGAAAGGAGATGATTGTTGTCAAATAATGTGGTAGGCGATTAGAATATCCAAGAGAATCAAGAGAAAAACTAATTATTAAGAATAAGATAACTTGTAAATGTGCATGGATAACAAATAATGTATCTACATTCATAGCTTTTATATATACTAACAATGATCGATTAGAAGGTTTAATGCAAGAAAAGACCATTAGCATATAAAAAGATAAAATATCTAAGAATTTAAGAAATATGCATGCTGTGTGTGAAGCCATTTAAAAATGTTCCTTAGGGTCACAAATAATACATGAAAAAATTAGAAGAGCTGTCATAGTCTTAGATACAAAGATGTCAGTTCTCTCTAAATTAATCCATAGGTTTAAAGCCAGTAAAAAATAACAACAGGTTATTTGTGGGGAACTAAACAAGCTGATTTTGTATTCACTTGAAAAAAATAAATAGGACAATTCTGAAAAAAGAGATGAAAACCTAACATAGTAAGGCTACAATAGATGGAAGATTGGTATTATCAAATATCGTATTTAGCATATGATAAAGTGTTGCGAGCTGTCCATGGGCTGTGTATGAGCTCTGCTCATTTGAGCCTATGGGAGGACTGGCCTGTCGTGCGTGCTCTTTGGGCTGTGCAACGCAAGTGTGCTCTTTACTCTCGCTCTGACCTGAGATGGGCGTGACTTGCCACAATGTCAATCAGTCTATGACCGCAAGACATCAGGAAGCTAGACTCAACCCCCTGGAACCTGACCCCTTGCCTTATTTGCGTGGGATATTCTATGAATGGCTTCTCCCCAATAAATAGGGGGGTTTCTGGTGTGCTCGCTCCCTTGCTTGTCTCTTGTCTCTTGCCTCTTGCCTTCCTTGCTCTCCTTGCCCTCCAGCATGGGAGCTTGATTCTTCAGGCTGCAGAGCTGTCCTGAACCCTTAATGTCTTCACCATTTTCCATCTACTTGGTTGGACGTGGATCACTGATCCTCCCTGTGCTTCAGTTTTATCATCTGTAGAATTTAGGGTCTGGATTTCAGTGATCCAGTTGGTCCAGCCATGTTAGGATCCTAAGTTATTAATAGAGTCCTTGAACAGAGTCAGCAGAGATTGAGCCTCTGCAGAATGCTCTGTTCTCTGCAGGTTTCCACATGTGAATATGATGTGTCACCTGTGCCAGTTCAGCCCTTTTAAAGAATGGAATTATTCAGTAATTAGCTGGTCCACCTCATCTATTTGAAAACTTGTTGAGTGGTCTGACACTTCTCTCTTGTTGGTTGGATTATTCATCAGCCTCCAGGAAAGCACTTGATTATGTCTTGGGTTTGTTAACACAGTGCCATGGATATATCCACACCTCCTGTGCTGGCACCCCTGCATGAGATTCTCCACACAGGGAGCAATCCCTGATGGGGACAGTAGCATGTACCCCCCCACCACAGAGTTCACTTGGTGGTTTTTCCTTGCCTTTTTGCACTCTCTGCCTCAGCAGATTTCTGCACTTGGCACTCTTGAGGTCTAAATTCTGAATTTATGCCATTTGGAAATGAGCTTTAAATTTTGTTCCTCTGTTGAAATTAGGGATGTGACATGGTGATTACACAGAAGGACTGTGAATCTGAATCTGATTTTATTACATTGTATTAGAAGGCAAGCACTTACCTGGGGAGACAGCTGAGTGTAACTGACCTGTTAACTGCCACCCTCTCCCCTCAACTCCACTGCCCCCATTTTCTGGCAAGTGACATATTTTGTTTTTAAATGAGATTGTGACCAAGAGAGATATCAAGACCCAGTGAGTTTTAAGAAAGCCCCTTCAGCTTACATGCATTCCATTTAACCTTGCTTTCCATGTCATTCTGTACAGTACTGTGAAAGGACCCGGCTTCCTTTGATGATGGGAAGCATCACTGCTGGCGGGATTGTGACGGTAACATCTGAGTGGCACCTGATAAAGCCCTCAGTGATCCACAGCCATGTCTTGTGACCCAAGTAAAAGTGCATGTGTGCGATGACTAACAATGTGGAGCACGAGAGGAGGGTATATGGGGATGGGCATGGAGATGGGAGAAGTGCTTCTCTGGAATTAGGGGCGTCCTTTCATAAGTCCTGAGTCACAGAACAAGGAAAGCCTTGAAATCACCCGAGAGGCATCTGAAGTGATCTGGAATTGCCAAGAGGTGGCAGAAGAGCCAGTGTCTCTCCAGTACCTGTGATAGAACTGTTCGTGGGGTTCTGGAAGCAATACAATTCTGTTACTTCCAAATCCTCTCGAAATTCATTGCCCTGACAGTTGATCAGGAGGTGCTCTTGCTGGTTTCCAGGTGTTTGATAAGCAATTGATCGATGACAGTGAAGAAGGCTGATTGGGGTCATCCGTTTCACACCCCGCTCTTCTCATGCCTAGTCAGTACCACTGCTGTGCAGTTTGGAAGATGAAGGTCACATTGTGTCCCCATTCTCTTCTGCTCTTTCATGAGACATTTGTTATAATCAAATTTATCACATTCTATGCTTTTGTAGCCATCTATAGGTTAAATGTGCACATGCCATACACACCACCTCTTCTGGTGACTCCTGTGGAACTGTCTTCATTGGACCAGTGCAGAAAAATTATGCCATTCAGAATGGCTCATTTGTTCTATAAGACTCAGATTTGTATTGCCCACCTTAACCTGTAGAAAGGATGGGGCAATATTTCACCTAATATTTATAACTCTATCAAAAGAAATCACATCTTGTTTTGCTTTTGCAGAAATGGTTGTAATTATATGTAATTACCCTGTTGTACTCTGCTTTTTCCTTCCTCTTTTTGTTATAAATGACATTTTCTCATTTTTCTTATAAACTTGTAAAATTTATTCATAGCAGGCAGAATTGTGATTAAGTAAATTGTGTGCTAGTGGCAAATTTACTTGATCGTTCCTCTGGCATTCAGTGGATTCCAGTTTTCAGATGTAAGTGTCGCATGCTGTAGGTGTAGTGTAGTCTTCTCTAGCTGTTGGAAGTTTTCTCTAGCTTCCACCCGTCGTGATGGTGGATCCTGTGATTTCGCTTCACATTTACATTAGCTTCTGCTTCTCATACCTCTGTTGGGATGAAGTATTTTAGATGTTCTGGTTTCTGGCCTGGGCACTTATAGCTTTGGCTCACTGCATTTCTCTCAGGCAGGGTGATTTCCCAGCTTGCTTCTCCTCAAACTCATGTTTTTCTGGTTGTTCACTGAGGATGAAGATGTGGGTTTGTGTTGTGAAACTGGGCTTGCCAGCTAGGCCCAATGACGTGAGGTGCCTGTCTCAAATCAAATGCCAGTGGGGTGGCCAAAAACCACATTACCATCGGTGTCTAGAGAGGTCAGAGGTACCAGGGAATATTTTGGGAGCATTGCCTATTTTTGGAAAGTAGTTTATAAAGTCATTGTGGCCACTTGTTCACTATTTTATATTGTCATTCTCCTCTGCATGTGATGCTATCCATCCATGGATGTGAATTAATTTAGTTTCACATTTTTTATCTTCTTCTGAGAGAAACGCATAATTACTTGACATCTGTTAGAAGATGTTACTTTCCCCTACCCAGCAGGGTTTTCTCATTTTTGGCTAGCATTCAGATTTGTAAATAAAGATTTGCTTTTCACTTATTTCTTATGATGAAGGTAAAGGCGGTGTGGAGAGAATTGACTCAATGCACAACAAACAGTGAAAAATGGGAGGGGAGATGGAAATGGGGAACCGTGGATTGGGTCTCTTCATTTAGTTAATGATCGTGGGACTTTTTTATTCCTTTCTGTAGATTCTGAAAGTCACCTTCTGTGGGTTCCTGTGAGTGCAGATGTTGGGGAGGTCTTCCACACTCCTCTGAGGAGGGAGGTCGACAGACAGCACCCAGCCGGGGGCTCTTGAAGGGAGCCGTCACAGGTATGCCTGCCTTTATTACACACCAATGTGAGTCTGGAATGTTCAGTGATATACTTGAAAAGAATCCTGCTTGCACTTTCACATCTGAGTGAACATCATCATGTTCAAAACAGCGTTTTGGAGGGCCTGACCTCGACGTTCTACTCAAAGCATTTTGAAAACATTTCTTTGGGAGGTGCCTCTTGGTCCTCTGGGAGCATCCTCTTAAGCACCCCGTTTTCTGTGGAGGCATCTTTCAGCCCTGTAAGGGGATTTCCCGGAAATAGCCTCAAGTCATTTACAGGTAGGACGATGCATGGGGCACTCTGATTTGATCAGAACCAAGAAGGCAGTAGCGCAGGGAAGCCAGGGTTCTTTTTGTAATTTGAGTGAGTACTCGAGGGCGTACACCTCTACCCAAAATTAGTTCTAAGAGTGAGTCAGAGTTTTAAACACTGATAATGTTATTAAAATAAGTGATTATGTTGTGTAGTTTATAGAGGCATACTTATTTGAGTGCATAAATGTTGAAATTCTTTCTTATTAAAGTCAGGCAGTCCAGTCTCTCTCTCTGCCAATGTTGTAGAAAGATTCCTGGGCTACGCAGGCCAAACAGGATGAGAGCTAAACTTCCTTAGAAGTATACCTTTAAGGCTTTATAATTTGCCTCTTTTAAATGATCCCCCATGGGTATTTTTGCAGTGTTTCTCCAAGTATAATGAGAGTACTTGTTAAAAATTCACATTAAAAATTTCAAATGACAGGTTTGGGGGTATAGCTTTAGTGGTAGGGAGCATTCTTAGTATGAGCAAGATCCTGGGTTCATTTCCTAGCACCAAAAAAAAAAAAAAAAAAAAAAAAAAAGGAAATTCCTATCTATTGTGTCAGAATTAGAATGGAAGCCAGGACTTGGGAATTAGCATTGTATAAGTAAGAAATCCCTAAAGATTGACACCTTTGGGGCAGTAAAATCAGCAGAACTGACATTCAACTCTCTGGTCTCTATGAATTTAACTATTCTAGATACCTCCTATAGTATTTCTCTTTCTGTGTCTGGCTCATTTCACTTAGTATAGGTCCACATTTTATAGCATGCGTAGGATTTCCTTTCTTTTTAAGGCCAAATAATATTCCATTGGAAGCGTATACCCTTTTTTTTTTTTTTTTTTTAAAAAGCATTCTTTTTTAATCTTTATTTTATTTATTTACTTATTTTTATGTGGTGCTGAGGATCAAACCCAGTGCCTCACATTTGCTAGACAAATGCTCTGCTCCTGGGTTATAACCCCAGCCCCCGTATATTACATTTTGTTTATCCATTTATCCATCCATGGGCATATGGGTCTCTTCCACCCTTTGGTTGTGGTGAATAATGCTGCTATGAATATGGATGTACAAATAGGTCTTTGAGTCCCCACTGTCATTTCTTCTGGGTATCTAGAAAAGAATTGCTGGATCATATGGCTTTGGTTTTTTTGGGAATCTCTGTCCTGTTTTCCATAGCAGGTGTATCATTTTATATTCCCACCAACAGTGCAGAAGAGTCCCAGTTTCTCCATGTCTTTGCCAATATTTGTTGTTTTCTCTTTACTTGACAGTAGACATTCTCATGGGCATGGGTGATAACTTGAGGTTTTCGTTTTCATTTCCCCAATGCTTTATGGTGTTGAATATTTTTTGATCTGTTTGTTGGTCATTTAATATCTGTTCAAGTTCTTTTTTTTTTTTAAATTTTAATATTTATTTATTTCTTTTTTTAGTTTTTTTTTGGTGGACACAACATCATTGTTTGTATGTGGTGCTGAGGATCGAACCCGGGCCGCACGCATGCTAGGCAAGCGCGCTACCGCTTGAGCCACATCCCCAGCCCCTGTTCAAGTTCTTTGACATTTAAAAAAAATCTTTTTGTTGTTATTGTTGAGTTTTCTATGTGGATATTTCCCTCATCAGATATATGGTTTGCATAGATGTATGTCCTCCTGTCCCATAAGTTGCCTTTGCAATCCATTACTTGCATCCTCTGATGCACAGAAGTTTTACGTTTTTTTTAGAGTTTTAAAATTTTTATATAGTCCAATTTACTAATTTTTTAAATTTTTATATTTAGTTGTAGATGAACACAATATCTTTATTTTTACTTATTTATTTTTATGTGGTGCTGAGGATTGAACCTAGGGCCCCACTCATGTGAGGCAAGTGGTGTATCACTGAGCTACAACCCCAGCCCCAATTTACTTACTTTTACTTGTTGGTTGTACTTTTGGTGTCATATTGAACAAATTATTATCAAATCCAGTGTCACTCTGTATGTTTTCTTCTAAGAGTTTTATTTCTGAGATCCATTTTGAGGTAATTTTTGTGTATGGTATAAGTTGAGGGTACAACTCATGCTTTTACATGTAAAAATGCCATTTTCCTAGCACTGTTTGTTAAAGAGAAGTTCATACCTTCAAAGACAGTTTAGAGTGAGGAAAAGACAAGTAGATAATTATAAATATATATAGTATGTCTATGCAGAAATTCCCATGAATTTCCCTGTTTCTAATTAAGAAGGCATATCAGAAATAAAAGGGTATTGCACAAATTTGAAGCTCACCTTAGACTGAGATTTAATAACTATAAGTAGGTATGGCATTAAGTTTTATCTTAGTTATATGGTGGGTCATGACACTTTTTATTTATTTATTTTTGTTATGAGGGATTGAACCCAGGGATGCTCAACCACTGAGCCACATGCCCAGCTCTTTGAATTTTTTTTATTTTGAGACAGGGTCTCACTAAGTTGCTTAGGGCCTCACCAAGTTGCTGAGGCTGGTTTTAAACTTGTGATCCTCCTGTCTGGGCCTCCAGAGCTGCTGGGATTATAGGTGTGCCCCATTGCACCTGGCCAGGTAATTTAATATCAAATTAAATTTGGGATTTGATTTTGTTGAACTCTGAGGTTTGGTCTTAAAGTAGGGAGGTGTGTGTGTGTGTGTGTGTGTGTGTGTGTGTGTGTGTATCCCCTGTTACAGATCTTTTCCCAGTGAACTCTGACTAGTGACAGTTTTAGGGAGCATTTGTTTCAAGGCTCTAAGCACCTAAGCAGAATCAACATTTTGATGGTAAAAAACAGCCAATAATGATTCCTGGGGCAAAAGTCTGCAGTTTCAAACCATTCACATGTCTTCATGGCACAAGCTGTTTGAAATGTGTTTTTATCTCTTAGCTCCAGAAAGTTTGTGTGTGTTGACCTGATGATACACTGGTTTTGAAAAGGTCACAACCCAAATATTGTGTCCTTAAGAATTAAGTTATGTTGGGACAGGCAGGAGGGTGTTGGGAATGTGGTGTGAAGGATGTAAAAGAAAATGTACATAATGAAGGGGAAAGCCAGGTCAGGAATACTAAGGAGGTAGCCTGGTGGGGACCCAAGCTTATAATCCCTGATTTAGGCTCAGGCAAGAGGATCGCAAGTTCAAAATCCAGCCTCAGCAACTCAGCAAGACCCTATTTTTTTTAAAAAAATTATTTTTAGTTATAGTTTGACACAATACCTTTATTTTATTTATTTATTTTTATGTGGTGCTGAACTCAGCGCCTAGCGTGTACTGGGCAAGCCATCTACCACTGAGCCACAACCCAGCCCTCTTTTTTTTTAAATTATTATTTTTTTAGTTGTAGATGGACACAATACCTTTGTTTAATTAATTTATTTATATTTGGTGCTGAGAATTGAACCCAATACCTCACATGTGCTGGGTGAACGCTCTACAGCTGAGACACAACCCTAGCCCTGAGACCCTATTTCAAAATAAAAAAATAAAAAGGACTGGGGGTGGTGAAGTGATGGCCCTGATTTTAATTCTCCCATGAAAGGAAGAAAGGAAGGAAAGAAGGAAGGAAGGAGGGAGGGAGGGAAGGAGGAGGGGAGCAGGGAGAGAGGGAGCAGCAGAGGTGCCCAGAGTTGCAGCTTGGATAATGACAGGCTCTAATGTCAGGCCTGTTACTGTCTTGGAGGAAATGATAGTGGATACTGGAGGTAGCGCAGCAAGAACCACAAGTGGAAAATGGCTTTGAAAATGGAGCCTGAAGGGTGGAGACAGTGTGATACAGTGTGAGCACGGTCCTGAGGAGATGCTGTGTGGAATGCATCGCTGTGAATTTGGGATGTGCCACAAATAGCAGGGAGGTGGAGGCAACTGCAGATTTTCGGAGCTGTTGGGAGTTACCGGTCTAATGTACTGTTCCAGGGTTAGGAGCCGTCCCCATGAGAGAAGCACAGCGGTTACAGCAGCACCAGCGCCCTCTTTCTCCTGGATGCTGGGAATGTGCCTGGGAATGTGCCTCCTGCAGAGGGGGGGCCCAGTGTGTGCTCCTCTGTGCACCGCTGGCTGTGTGGAACCCCTGCGAGACCTTTTCCAGAGGTGGTTTAGAGTGACAGTCCAGCCTCAAGACTGGTTGGGGACCAGGTTTTCTGAGGAAATATGAAAGAATGGCCCCCACATGACTTAGGGTCCAATAGTTAAACCAGCTACATAACCATGTAAATATGAAATTTGTTCATTTTGTATAGTTCTTTTTACAATTTCATTGACTTTAAAACCTACTTTCATAGACTTAGTAATCTACTTTCTTTTTCAGATTTAGTAATTTTGTTTATTCAGTCATTTTTGACTCTGCTTATCTCATAACTCTTATAATTTCATTCTTAGTTTAGATGAAAACTATCCTTTTTTATTATTGACTCAGAAGACATTTGTTCCAAACCAGTCTTGATGCTAGATTTTTGTCTTTTCTAATTGATCAGAAAATATATGTGTGTGTGTGTGTGTGTGTGTGTGTAAATAATTTATGTGTTGTTACGTTTTCTATTAATTTTTAACATCATTTCTGAAATAGCTTGCCTCATCTCTGTCTTTAAGTTTACAGGGCCACACTCTGAGAGCTGAGACACAACCCCAGCCCTGAGACCCTTGAATAGCTCTTGTCAAGGCAGACGTTCTCAAAGGGTGGTCCCTAGAGAAGTGGCCTCAGCCTCATCTGGGAACTTGTGAGAAATGTAAATTTTGGGACAGAGTCAGAATCTCTGATGGTGGAGCTCAGAAGCGTGTGTATGACAAGCCCTCCAGGTGATTCTGATGCCTGTTGAAGTTTGACAAGTGTTCTTGGTGTATTCTTTAGCTTCTTCGTGCTTTTCTTTAGATCATTCTTTTTTCTCTAACTTTTGATTCCCTGAGCAAGTAGATTAGGGGTTCTCCAATTTTGTGTGCACAGGAATCACCTGGTGAGTTTGTTTAAAAACATTTCAAGAAGCAGTGAATTTCTCCTGACTTTTTCCTAGGAATCTGATTCCATAGGCCTTAGGTAGACTGGGGTACCTGCATTTCAACAAGCTCTCCAAAATAGTTCTCATATCTAGGATCTAGATTAGATGAGTATCTCTCAGTTTCTTTCAAGTCTCAAGTTAATGTGATTTAAAATGGCTTTTGGGGGGATTAGTAACTGAAAGCTTGAGGCCAGAACTTCATTTGTAAACCGCAGTTTGGATTCTTTTCACTGAAACCAAGTTATGTTCTGATTTCTTTCTTTGAAAAATAGGATTTTTTCTTTATCTACTCAGATTACTATCTATTTTTCGGAGGCTTATCCTCTTTGGTGAGACAGTTCACTTACTAATAGAGCATTCTGACCCTTGTGAACTTGGAGATTTCACATGCACTTCTTGTAGGTAATTCATAAAATATAAACTTTAAACATGGGTTCTAGGGAATGCCACTTTTTATTGAGATGTGTTTTTTTGCCCCTGTCTTTTATTTTCTGGGTTCTAAGTTTGTTCCCTATAAATGATGGCCCATTCCTTCATCTCAATGTCATTCATGTCTTTTTTTTTTTTTCCTTTAGGTTTTATGGTCCTTCTTTGTCAGCACACTTGTTTATGGGTCTTCCTCTTGTCTTCTGTCTCCTCAGTCCTTTTCCACATTGTCTCTTATGAGTGGAGGAAGTTCCCAGGCCTTTTTCCTTTGATGCTGGGAACTGAACTGGGGACTCACAGCTTTGAAGCCCATGCTGTGTCACTGAGCCACACTGTGGTTCTCCCAGCCCTTTTCTTTGCCCCACATCTCACTTGCCTGTTCTTCCCACAGGCCAGCTTCTTCTGTCTGCCAGGTCCTTGCTCAGATGTCACCTTGACACCACTGTTTGTATGGGTGCACCTAACTCCCACAGTGGTCTACTGGATGTCCCATAGTCAGGTCAGGTTAACAGACCTGAAACTGAACTTGTCATTCTTCTCCCCTGGAATCTATGCTTCCCATTGTGCTCCCTGTCTCGGCAAATGGCATCCTCACCTGCCATTAACCACAGGTATTTCCTGCGTGCTAGATACCATTCTGTGAGCTTTCCTGCATCGATCACAAAACCCTTTGAGACAGATTCTGTTATTTTAGCCATTATTCCACAGATGAGGAAACTGAAGCATGTAGATCACAAGTGATTTACCCAGGTCCCCACACTCTTAGTTGGTGGAGACGGGTGAGCAGGCTGTTTCCACAGCGCGTGTGGTCCCCGTTGTTGTGCGTTGTTGTGCTCTGCTGCCTGCCTTTCTCAACTGCCAAGGCCAGAAGCCCAGTATTACTCTTTATTCACCACTCTCTTCTTCTCGGTGTATGTGGTTGTGTTTCTTGAGTTTGCCTGTGAACTCTCTCTTCAAACTATACTTCACTTCTCTGCAATCCATCATAAAAATTCTAGTCCAGTCCTCCGTCATCTCATACTTTCTTTACTGTAATTGGTGTCCTTTTTCCATTCACTTCTTTATTTTATGGCTGGAGTGTTGCTCTCCCCAGTGGTAAATCTGATCATGACAGTCCTCTGCGTTCACCAGCCCAGCCCCTGTTCCACCAGTCACCTGTCAGGCAGCCCTTCGTTATCCACCTTGCTGTTGAACAAGCCCAGCCAATCCTGGGGTCAGGAAGGTTCAAACAGTTGAGGAATCTCAGGAAGGCAAAGAGCTGGCAGGGGTCAGGTAATTCCTGGGAGATGCCTGACATTTTGGTGCATAGTCTTTGCCTCTTTTGGGCTTGGGCCTGTATTTATTGTGATAAAATAACAACAACAACAACAAAATCAGTGTCTAATTTGGCCCTGCGAGGAGGAGCCTGTGTAACTCTGGAAGGCCCAGAAGAGTGCTTCCTCCATCCCACTCCCGAATTGTGCTCTGGCCATATCCGACCTCTTTCCTTCCATAAGGGCATCATGAACTTTCTCTACTCCTGGGCCTTTGCACATGCTTGTCCTACTACCTGAATTCCTCCTCCCTCGTTGCTCCTTTTGCCTGAGTACACACAAGTGTCTCATCTTCCATGTCTCAGTTTAAAGCTCATATCACCTGATAAACCTTCTCTAATTCTGCTCACTTTTCCACAGTTTAGGTTCAGTGCTTTTCTGAAATGCTACCATAGCAAGCACACCATTCTTTTAGTACTGTATGACTCATTAAACTTTGTCTTAATCATCTGTCCATCTCCTTTATACCGTAAGCTGCATCTTAATTCATTCCTGTGTTTCTGCTACCCAACATAGATGTTCAAAAGGTACTGATAATATGAAAGAGTCTGTGAGTATTTTGGTGAGCCAAAAAATGTCTGCTGGTGTCATGTGCTTTCTCTAAAAGGTGATATATTGGAAAGGGTTATGTTCATGACCAAACCTGAACCCTAACCCTGGTGGATAGGGTTTGGTCACCATCACAATCAATGGATTGAGCAAATTAGGAAATTATTATTTTTTTTAGTAAAGTAAGTATGGAACTAGGCTCTCCAGGGAGCAGAGTGGTTCTGTGGTTGTCAGTGACCTGGGTTCCCTCTGTCTCTGCTCCACCGTGTTGCAGTGTGAACCTTGTCTTCCTGTCTTCCTCTCTAGTGCCTGACTCTGGCCTCTGCAGGGCCTACTCCCAGGAGAGAAAGGAAAGGTCAGAAGGTAGCAGAGCTTGGCACAGTCCACATCCTGCCCACTGTCTCTCTGCAGCTCTCCTAAAGGCCTTAGAAGTGATTTCCCTGTCCTCACCAGGCAGAGGGCATCCCACATCACTTCTGGCCACAGGGAGGCTGGGAGGTGGAGGTTTTTGTCTGGTTCTTTGCTGTGCCTGTGAGGTTGAGATTGTTACTAGGGCAAAGGGAGACTCGTTATGGAGTGGGAACCAGCATCTCTGCAGCACAGGTCGGGATGATTTCTAGCCTGTGCTTACAGATGGCTTTAGTGAATAGTTTGCAGTTTCAGTGAATAGTTTTGCAGATAAGTATGTTTAGTGAATAGTTTGCAGTTAAGTATGTTGCAGATTAAGTACCTTGTTTTTTAAAAAATGTATTTGAAAGAAAGCTACCTTTTAAAAATATATATTTTGATTTTAGTTGATATCATAAATGTCATATATTTTGTAAACAGTTTGACTGACCAGCCTGCCTGCCTACCTGTTTTCTTCTTAACTTTTTTTTTTGTTTTGTAAAATCTACTGTACTAGCTACTCTGATATACTCAGTTAATTGTTATTAATCATTGTAATCCTACTATGCTCTATAGAATATTGGTAGTTATTGTTCCTATCCAACTGCACCATTTACCTATTAAATAAATAATATTTCTATTCTATTCTTTATTTCTTTGAGGTCTATTTCTTTGGAAGCTATCCCCCCTTTTTTCCTTTTTTATTGGGGGGGAGATTTTCTGGTGATCTTATATATAATTAACAATCTGACTATTTTAGGCATCTAACAAAATCTAAGTGATGACTCTATGAATATAATTTTTCTGGATATTTGTTACTTATTGGTTTAAGGATATAGCTTCTTTAGGTTTTATTGAAATGTACCCAAGAATCTGCTGATGGCAGTGTAAGGTGCTAGAACACTTGGCAAAAGATTTGATAATACATGTCAAGAAATAAGGAATCTGTAATTTCTTCTGGTCATTCTTCTGTACAGATCCATCATAAAAAGCCAGACCTCCCCAAATTATTTGTATTAATTTGTTCATTGAAGAGCATTTCTGATAGTGAAAAATTATAATAAGCTGAGTTCAATAATCAGGGAAGAGTTATAGTAGAGAATGAACTACTATTAAAATGGGATTTGGGGAAGAATTTAATGACTTGGGTTAATACTGGAGAATAGTAAATGGAAGAAACAAAAATCAGCATTGTATATATACACACACACACATTATGCTCTTGATTTTATAAAATTGATGCAATTTTTTAGAAAGTATAAAAGAAAGATATTAAAGCTTTAAAAATAGTTTATCTCTCATATGGTGCTATGAGAGGTTTTACTGTCTTATATATTTTCTATACTTTCTTGCAGTAACTATATATTGTTTTTATGATTTAAAAATGAGTTAAATTGGGTTGGGACTGTGGCTCAGTGGCAGAGCACTTGCCTAGGACATATGAGGCACTGAGTTTGATCCTCAGCACCACATAAAAATAAATAAAGACATTGTGTCCACGTATAACTAAAAAATATTTTAAAAGTGAGTTAAATTAAAAATAAAAAGTATGTCTGCTGTTTTGATGATAAGCAGTTGCTTTGCAATTGAAGGTCTCAGTATCAGAGCTGATTTTGTGTTTCTGTGTGTTGGGATTTTTAATTTTTTTTTTTTTAAGAGAGAGAGAGAGAGAGAGAGAGAGAGAGAGAGAGAGAGAGAGAATTTTAATATTTATTTATTTTTTTTAGTTTTCGGTGGACACAACATCTTTGTTTGTATGTGGTGCTGAGGATCGAACCTGGGCCGCACGCATGCCAGGCGAGCGCGATACCGCTTGAGCCACATCCCCAGCTTCTGTGTGTTGGGATTTTGTAGGCTGCTCTCAAACTTCTGGGCTCACGCCATCCTCTCCCCACAGTCTCCTGAGAGCTGAACTACAGGCGTGTGCCATCATATCAACAAAAGCTGAAATTTTAATGTTGATATTTTCATCAAAGAGTAATAAGCCCATAGCAGATATATACAATTTGGGATCTACATATTAGACATGTTTTCCTGCATTGGTTTAGATGACCTTCTCTGGCCCCGCCCTGCCATAGTTCATATTTTACCTTATGGAATCTAGTAAATTGAAATAAATGAAAGTTTCTGGTTCCCCTTCTGCTGCCCCAGTGGTTTATGTTGAAGCTGTTAAAAACAAAAGCACAGAGAGCCGAGATTCTCAGAATCAGTAACTGTATCGTAGTACACCATTAAGCCCAGGGTCAGTTTTAGCCTGTCATTTCCAGCGGAATCCTGTTATTAATATAGAAGTACATATATGCTTTTAGAGGCAAAAGCTGAGAGAGTCGTGGTAGGTTTCATGTGATGGGCCCCTAAGGAAGATAAGGTGTCCTAATGACTTATTTCATTCAGGCCAGGAATAGATTAATTTTAGAAATACATTCCAGAATGTTAGATAAGGAGAGAGAATATGAACAATATGTTAAGTATAAACCAAAACACTCTCAAATAAAAACAATAGTAATGATGAAACCAAACCCCTAAATCAGCATTGAGGAATTGGGAGTTTTGGTATTTAAGAACAAGAATGTCAGGTTTAGGATTTATGGTCAAAGGGCAGATTTGTGAGAACATTTTAAAGCAGTGCTTTGAGAACAACCTTGCCTTCCTACTGTAAAAACGTGCTGTGCTGTGCTTCAGGGTCCTGCCTCTATATCCCCCAGTTGAGTAACCAATATTGATAGAAAGTTATTAGACTCTAGTCATAATTTTAATAAATATATATATTTTGTCAAGTATGATATAATCTGCGTGCCATTGGTATCTATTTGAAAAGTGGTACTTGGTCTAAAATAGAATATGACAGATTATTGCCCATGGACCAAATCTGGCCAGCCACCCCCATCCTTTTTTAATTGTCTATTAGCTCAGAAAAATTATTACTTTTTACATGGTTGGAAAAAAAAAGAAGGGACAGAGAAGAATAAGCACAGAAAGTACGCACATATCGCAAAGCCAAAAGTATTTTCTCTGTGGCCCGTTGCCGAAAAAGCTTGCCAGCCCCAGGCCTAAAGCAGTGGTCCTCAACTGGGGCAGTGTTTGCTTCCAGGGAATATTCGCCCCTGTCTCCAGGCTTTTTTGATTGTTACAACTTGTGTGTTTGTACACGTGCGTGCATGTGTGTGCGTGCTGGTGGCCTTGAGTGGGCAGAGGCTGGATATGTTGCTCAACCTCCTAGGACAGGCAAAATGGTCCCCGAACAAAGAATTATATGATCCCAAGTGTAAACTTTCACCTTCACCAAATTTGAGTTAGGCTCCTCTGTTTCCTTTTCTTGACTTGGCCTGACTTCAGCCTGCTCAGCCAAGCTTCAGCAAGAGTCCTGCTAGTGAGAAGCCCCCAGCCTGGATGTCTGATTACATTTCTCATTTTCTGCCCTGGTTATTTGATGACTCTGGCCTGCCTTCATTGAGAATACCCCTAGTCCTGAAGTGTCTTAGTCCTTTTCTGTCCACTGGCCTCTTATTCTGCCCATTGATTCTAATCCCTACCTGTCTGGTTGTTTTCAGAGTTGGGCCTGATCTCTCTCCTTTGTTGTGATAATCTTGATTCTTATTGTAGTAATGATGAACAAAATTTTCCTTACCAACTTAAAAAAAAATGTCTGCTTTTTTTCTTCTTCAACAATGTCAATAATGCAGAGGTTGAGAAACCCTAGTGTTTGGTACACATATAAATTTAGGGGTTACTTCTATAGAGGACTCTGCAGCAACCCTCTTCCCCTCTGGGGATTGTTTGATAGGGAAGGGTGACCAGCCAGCACAAATATGTCCTAAGAACAGTTGTCTCAAGGACTTGAAAGAGGCCATTTGTAAGTATATTTTAAAGATATTTTAGGCTTTGCAACATGCATACATTTGTATATACATTTTCTGTGTCTATTTTTCTATGTCTTTTTAATTTACTCAGCCATTTTAAAATACAAAAACTATTCTTAGCTGGTGGGCCATTAAAAAAAAAAATAGAGGTGGCTGGTCAGATTTGGTCCATGGGACTAGGTATGTAGCTCAGTGGTACAGCTTATGCATAACATGGGAGACACCATGGATCCAATTTCTAGTACCAAAACAAACAAACAAAAAATATATTTTGCCTTAACAACTCTAGAGTAGGGGAGGGCAGTCTGTATAGGGGAGGCTGTGCTGTGTTTGGCCCTGGTATCCTTGAAAGTGAAATGGTGTTGACTGTCTGTCTAGGGATGTCATATGGAGCTCCTTTCCTCCTTAATGTTTTCCTATCTGTTGGTAGCTTCATTAAAAGATGAAGCCTTACAATCTTAAAAGTAAAATGTTAACAAGCAAATGTGTGAGCTTCTTTAGACAGATTCAGACAGTTATTAAGCAATAAATAGAAGGGATAACTATCCCTTTCCTGGTTCTCATTTTGATTTGTGTTGGAGGAGAACAAGAGTGCATGTGGGGGCTGAAAATGTGTACTTATATTTTGGAGTAGAAGTTAATGAGGTTAGTATATTCACTGGTGGGTAGGAGACAAAAAAAAAAAAAAAAACAACTGAAGACAGTAAAACCTCCAAAGCTGCCATCTGACTCACTCTTCTTGTGTATCTGGACCCCAGACCACCACCACCACCACCTATCACTACCACCCACCACCACCAACCACCAACCACCACCAACCACCAGCACTAGCACCACCACCACTACCCACCACTACCCACCATAAACCACCACCAACTACCAGCACCACCACCATCACCACCAACAACCACCACCACTACCACCCACCACCATCACCACCACCATTACCACCACTCCTCCTCCTCCTCCTCTTCCTCTTCCTCTTGCTGGGGATTGAACCTTGAGGTGCTTTTACCGGCTGAACTACTTCCCCTTCCTTTTCAGTTTATTTTTTATTTGAGACAGAGTCTGCTAAGTTGCCAAGGCTGGCCTTGAACTTGCGATCCTCCCATCTCTGTCTCTCCAGTTGTTGGATTACAGGCGTGCACCACTATGCCCAGCTCAGATCTGCTTTTCTTCTGCCTGCTTGTTTCCTAAGAACTGGAGCCCTAGTGGCTTTGATATCAACTTCTGCTTCCTTCTCTGGGCAGGAAACTCCGCGTCAGCCACAAGGCTGGCTCTTCTCCCTGAAGCCAGCTGTGCTCAGTTCGAGTCCTGCCTGGCTGACTGAACCACCCCCACTGCTTGTGTTACTGGAGGTGCTACACCTCTGGTTTTCCTTAAGGCCCTAGCTTTCTTTGGCCATGCTCTAGAATGTGACCTTATAGAGTAAGCACAGCTACAGAGTGACCATGGAGTACCTTGTGCAAGCCAGTTGGAACTTAGCTCTGCATTCCCCTCTGTTCTCTTTGAGTTCAGTTTTCCCTCCATTTTCTTCTAGAACTTTTTCATTGTGGAGATTGAAGTCAGTAGAGCAAACCTTGCTACCGTTGAGAGGTTCAACTATTTTCAGGTAGAATCTTTGCAAAGTTAATTTATGGCCACTATGAGATCATTACAAGTGACTGCTTTAATGACTTGTAATTGCCGATATAGAAATGTCCAGGAGGACATGGAAAAATTTAAAAATTTATGCAGAGAAACGAGGGACCACACATAGAGATTTTTAATTAGCAGCTAAGGGAACTTTATGACCACTCTTCATTTCTTTAGGTTCCAGAAGGACCATTTGATATGCAAGCAACTCAATAAAAGAGACAACTTTCTGTTAAGTAATGGGGTATAACCTACTAATTTATTATTTGTTAATAATTGGCATAGAAAAATCTGCCCCCACTACTGCCCCTGGATTGGATTGAGACCATCCATTCTCTTCAAGTAAAATCTTTTCAGTTAAAGAAAAATTTTAACTACTCTGGGACATAAGGAATACTATAAAAAAAGAGTACTGCCTTTGGGAATCATCTGCATGGGTTGGAATACTGGTTCTGCCCCAAGTCATTTGGGGCAAGTTATTTAACTACTCTCTGCCTCAGTTTCCCAAACTGTAAAACAGGGAAAATAATAGTACCTACCTACATTATAGGATTGTTGTGAGGACTCTTTTGGTTTACATGTAAAGTACTTAAAGCAGTGCAGGTCACACTGTGACTACTATTGAAACTTTAATTGGTATTAGTGGCGCTGTGGCCTTGGAGTTAAGGACCTAACTAGCCAAAGATAATTTTAGGTCTTCAAGGAGGTAAGTTCAGACATTTCCAGAAACAAAACTCTAAACCCAGTTCTTTGAAATACCTTGTCAGGAAGATAAATGAAATTGTTGGAGGTATTAAATCATGTATTTCTTCAATGGACACACCAGTGTATTCCTTTATGTTGAAAGTATTTTTAGCTGACAGAAATTGCCTAGGCCCTGGAAAGCATGCTGCCACTGTCCTGGGTTGTGGGACTCTCAGGGATATGGGTTAGAATGGCACTCAGTTAAATTCAAGTTTCACTGTGCAAATATCGATTTGCTGAAGAGCATAGGAATAAAGCCCCCTATGGGGTTTAGTTTTGGTGTGGTTAGCAAAATACATAGAATTTAAATTTCAGTGAAATCATCAGCAATATAGCAGAATAAACACCAAATTTAAATTATTTCATAAAATAAAGTGGCTGTATGTAGGGGGCAGTTTTCCTTCAATTTGGTCAGTAGACACAAGTTCAGAAGATTATGAATTTTTAATACATATACTTGTGCTATTTAGATGGACAGAAACACTCCCAAGTGAAATGTACTTTCCTAAAATTTCAGCGGATGTTCCTAAAGCTTTATCTTTGTATTTATCGTCAACATAGCCTCTATTTTTTGTTATGTGCATTTATAATTAAGTGCAACTGTGTTAATATGTACGTGCACTATGTAAGTCAATGTAATTATGATAGAAAACAAATTAAGGAAAGAGATTATGGATCTCTTTTTCTAAATAAGAATACAGCTTCTTTCTTTGAGAGTGGTCTTTCTTTAGGCATACCCAAAAACTTAAGCAGTGTTTTGCTGGTTGGATTGATTTTTCCTTTTGCTGTGGGAGGGAAGGAACCCAGGGCCTCACACAACCAGGCAGGTAGGTGCTCTCCCACAAGCTGCACCAGTCCCTGCCAATTGACTTTTTTTTTTTTTTTTAAAAGATGAAGCGAGGGCTGAGCTTGCGGCTCAGTGGTTGAGCGCTTACCTAGTATGTATGGGGCACTGAGTTCGATCCCCAGCACCACATAAAAATAAACAAATAAATACAGGTATTGTGTCCATCTACAAATAAAAAAAAGATGAAGCAGATGCTCTATTGATTTGTAATATGGTTATTGATATGGCTGGATTTCTACATGAGGAGAAAAGTCCGATTTGTTACCATTAATTGTGACATATCTCATAGATTAAGAATCTTTGGGTATGTTTCTGTTTTCCTAACTTTTCAAATAAATTGGTAGCTAGGTAAATAGATTCCTATAAAAGAGTCTGGCAGAAAACTTTGGAAAATAAATTCATCTTCTACAAAAATGTAGAATGCCAACATTGTCAGGTACTTAGTGGTATTAGAGATGTGGGGTCCTGCTGCTGTCTGCAGAAGCTGAACCTTTAAGTCATTTCTCTGGGGGTCTTTAGTGCCTGTGCATTGAGGTGGCTTCTGAGGCTTGGAGCTGCAGTCTGTTACTATTAATACCAGTGTGAAAATGCAACAAAATCCAAGATTAAATCTGTTGTTTAGATTTTGTGAACTCTTGGTTATCTAGTCACTCAGGGCAATGTTAATTAAATTAATGGTTCTACAATGAGGTAACAGTATAATTTGATGTACTTTTATGCATTTTTTTCTCACTTGATTTTTTCAGTGCTATGCAGTAGGAAAGCAGTTGTCAATTATGATACAGTAAGGTTCAGGGACTTGAGCTGTGCTATGATCATCCTTTTATTTTTCTTATGGTGTCCTGGGAGTCAGTGGTGATGGCACAACCTTCATTTCTAATATTAATAATTTGTATTTTCTATCTTTTCGTCTTAGTTAACCTGGCTAAAGAATGATCAGTTTCATCGATCTTTTCAGAGAAGTAGCTTCTGGTTTAGTTGACTTTCTCTGTTAATTCTCTATTTCAATCATTGATTCTGCTCTAGTTTTTCTTCTGTTTTCTTAGGATCCAATTTGTCCTTCTTTTTACTGTTTCCTGAGGTCAAAGCTTAGGTTATTGACTTTGGATATTTCTTTTCTAATGTGTACATTCAGTGGCATACGTCTCCTCCTAAGCACTACTTTTACTACATCTTAAGTTCTGTTGTCTTTTTTACTTTTCTTAGTTTAAGATATTTAAATTTTCCCTTGGAATTTCTTCTTTGATCATGTGTTACGTACAAGTGTGTTTTTCGCATCATACCCTTTTTTGTTCATTAGTAAGTTGTGGGTCTTGTAAGATACAGACCTGAGCTCCAGAGTTTGAGGACCTTGTTCCAGGCTTCTGCTGTCAGTGTGACTTAATTTGGTTTACTTTTTCTGATTTCTCTTTTACTGTTCAAATACTTGAGAAGGAGATGCCCGGATTCAATTCGTTCTTTTTAAGTCGGGCTACACAAGTCATAATTTGCTGGATTCCCCGTGTATGTCTTCCCCAGTAATATCAAATATGCAGCTGGAAGGGGGAAGTGGAAGGTGGCCTGGATAGGGCACCTCCCCAAATTCCTCTAATGCACCCATTTACCAGTCACATAGCATCTTGAGCATGACACACTAGTCATCCAGTAGCCTTTTAAGGAATGGGGATCCAAGAAAAATTCCTCTTGAGGGTCCTTGAGCAGAGGGCAGTGGGGGACCAGAGACACCACATTCTCTCAGCAGCTTCCCTACACCAGCTGCCGTGTGGTTTTTTCACGTAGCTGTGTGCTTGAGAGGCCCTCAGCTTAAGCCAAGCTCATGACGTCAGGTGTGGTTTAGTAGAAGCCATCCTTTCAGGATGTAAAGCAGTGAGGTTGAAGCATGAAGCTCTGCTGCTTAGGGTTGACTTAGAGATAAAGTTTAAGTGACAGAAGTTTTCTCTTTCCTTTTTTGGTTGAGGTAAAATTCACACAGTGTGCAGTGAACCACTTTAAAAGGTAAAACTCACAGGCATTTAGTAGCTTATAATTTTGTGCAACCGCTGCCCCTAATTTCAAGCCTTTTCATCTCTCCACAAGAACCCCTGTGCCCTTTAAATGATCACTGTCCATATCCTCTCCCCCAGTCCCCTGCCATCCTCAGATCTGCTTTCTGTGTCTATGGATTTGCCTTTTGGGTTCAAAAAAAGACCTTTGTGTCTGGTTCTTTCACTTACAATCATGTTTTTGAAGTTCATTTAAGTTATAAAACATTCATCAATACTTTATTTCTTTTTATATCTGAATAATATCTCATATATATATATATATATATATATATATATATATATATATATATATATCTTTTTTTTCTTTTTGCAGTACTGGGTTTGAACCCAGGGATACTCTACCACTGAATTATATCCTCAGCCCTTTTCATTTTAAGACAGAGTCCTGCTAAGTTGCCCAGACTGGCCTCAAACTTAAGATCCTCCTCTTCAACATCCCAAGTTGCTGGGTGGTGTGCAGTACCACACCAGCTAACGATTTGTTTATTCATCTGTTGATGGTTATTGTGAATAACCACCTTTTGGTTATTGTGAATCACGCTGTTGTGAAAATTCATGAAGTATGTGTTTATGTATATTCACAAGTATTTGTTTGAATAGCTGTATTCAGTTCTGTTAGTGTATAAGAAGGATTGCTAGGCTATGTGGTAATTCTGTTTTACCTTTATGAGGAACTGCCAGACTTTTCCACAGTGATTATATTGTTTTATTCTCTCACTAGCAATGTTTGAGAGCTTCTCTTCCCCCATATCCTTACCAACAGTTGAGTTGTTACTTTCTGATTCGCTTAATTAATTTTTTTTTTTTTTTTGTTACAGGCATTCTGGTAGATGTGAAGTGGATCTCATTGTGTTTTGCTTTTGTTTTTCTTTGATGAATTTGAACATTTTTTCATCTCTGTGTTGGCCACTTATATATCTGCTTTGGAGAAATATCTATTTAAGGTCCTTTGCCTCGTTTGAATTGGATTGTTTGTCTTTTTATTGTAGAATTTTAAGAATTCTTATATGTTCTGGATTTGAAACCCTTATTAGAACACCTGGTTCACAAAGAAAAAAAATCACAAAGCATCTAAAGAGCAGGAAAGTATGGCCCATCCATAGGAAAGGGAGAAACTGATAGATCTCATGTTTGAGGAAGCCCAGGTGTTTGACTTACTAGATGAAGACCTTACATGTAATTGCATAAGTGAGCTGAAAGGGCTTGAGGAAGTGAGGGGAGAGAACAGAGGAAAATCTGGAGGACACTGTATGACCAAATAGTATCAATAAAGAGATCAGATTATAAAAGAGAACCAGTGAGAAATTCTGGAGCTGAAAGGTACAATAATGGAAGTTGTTTGAACAAATATATTTGAAAGACAAATGCATGAAACAATAATTATAAATCTATTACAAAGTGGGGCATATGGTATATAAAGGTTTAATTTTTGACAACTCCACTATAAATTCAGGGAAGGGTCAGAGCTGAATGAGGATAGTTTGTGAATGCTGTTGTTGCTCAGTTGGCATCAATTCAAACCAGATTGTTACAAATTTAGGATGTTAACTGTAATCCCCATATAACCCCAAGGAAAATCAATGTAATACACCACATTAATAGGGACAAAAGCCCACTTCATCATTATCTCAGGAAACAAAGAAAAAGCGTTTGATGAAATTCAACACCCATTCATGATTAAAACACCCAGTGAACTAGGAATAGGATGGAACTACCTTTACATAATAAAGGGAATTTGTGCAAAGCTCACAACTAATGACATGCTCAATGGTGAAGGACTGAGAACATTCCCTCTAAGATCTGGAACGAGATAAGGATGTCTGTTCAATAGCATTTGAACATTAAGAGCCAATAAGCAAGGAAAGAAAATCAAAGACATCCACATTGGAAAGGAAAAAATAAAACTAATTCTGTTTGCAAATGACATAATTCTATAAGTAGAAAATTACCCCAAATTCCCATGCATAAAAATCTCTTAGAGCTAATAAATTAATTCAGCAAAGTCACAGGGTATAAGATCAATATTTAGAAACAATTCCAGCAATGAGGCAATCTAAAAGGAAATTAATAAAAATAATTCTATTTATAATAGCACCCAAATAATAAAATATCTAGGAATAAACTTAACTAAGGAGGTGATAGACTCATGCAACAGAAATTACAGAACCTGGCTGAAATAAGTAAAAAGATTTTCCTGTATGGATCAAAAGACTTGATATTGTTATTGGTAGTATTTCCCAAAGTGATCTGTAGAGTCGGTCTTCAAATTTATATGGAATTAATTCCAAGGGGTCCCTGATTAGTCAAAATAATAACAAAGAAGAAGAACAAAGTTGCAGAAGTTACACTTCTTGATTTGGAAGCATATTTCAAAACTACAGTGATAAAACAGTGTGGCAGGGCTGGAGGTGTGGTGCCTGCCATGTGTGAGGCCCTAGGTTTGATCCCCATTACCATAGGATGAAACAGAACATCCAGTGCTCCCCCTCTTCCCCAAACACTGTGGTACTGGCATAAGGACAGACATATAGACCAATAGAATTGAATTGAGAGTCAGAAATAAACCTGAACATTTATGACCCTTTGGCTCTTTTTAATAAGAGTTAAAAGAACATTTAATGGGTAAAGAATTGTTCCTTTAACAAGCAGCACTGGGGCAACTAGATAACCATATGTAGAAGAACAAAGGTAAAACCTTACAATATATTAAAAATTGAATTAAAAATGATTAAAGATCTAAATAAATCTGAGTTAAAGCTGTAAAAGTTTTTAGAAGACAACTCAGGGTTAGAGCTTCATGACCTTGAATTTGGCAGTGAGTTCTTAGATTTGGCACCAAATGAACAACAAAAGAAAAATTAAATTGGACTTCATAAAAATTGAAAACTTTTGTCTATCAAAAGACATTATTGGGCTGGGTTTATGACTCAGTGGTAGAGTGCTTGTCTAGCACGTGTGAGGCACTGGGTTCAATCCTCAGCACCACATAAAGATAAATAAAGGTATTACGATCATCTACAACTAAAAAAAGACATCATTAACAGGAGAAAATGTTTAACAATCAGGTATCTGCTGAGATGGAAGCGTCTTCAACTTACCTTGACTTCCCCAGATTCCGTGGTCTTCCAGCTCTCCATGTTCTCCCTGTAAGTGAGAACTGCCATCCACAGCACACTAGAACAGTAGCACCTCCTGGATATTAACCTTGACCTGGGACCTGTGCTGCCTCCAGTTGAATTTTGCCTACTAGAAGCCCACTGTGTGTTTGTTCAAATTATATTTATTTTTTACTATGATTAAAAATTTAGTTAAGCATAATAAGAACCAGTTAAATATGAGTGCAAGAAGATGTTTGTTTCTCAGAAAAACAAGTTTAATGCTTTCGAAGAACTTGATGAGAATGTGTCAAGAAAAAAATTATCTTTTAATTGTGAATGGGTGACACAGCTGTAAATGGTTGTGAAAAAATGTAAAAGTTCCTTAAAAATTCTCTGCGTGGCTTGTTTAGAAAGTGTCATAGTGTCTTTATTAATCTTCATTAAAATTATTAATTTACATTAAAGAAACTCAAACTGGCTGGGTTTGGTGGTGCGTGCCTATAATCCCAGTGATTCAGGAGGCTGAGGCAGGAAGATCTCAGGTTCAAGGGCAGCCTGGGCAATTTAGCGAAACCCTATTTCAAAATAAAAAATAAAATAGACTGAGGGTATAGCTCAGTGGTGGAGTACCACTGAGTTTGGTTCGCAAACAAAACAAAACAAAACC
This sequence comes from Callospermophilus lateralis, assembly GCF_048772815.1. Taxonomy (NCBI): domain Eukaryota; kingdom Metazoa; phylum Chordata; class Mammalia; order Rodentia; family Sciuridae; genus Callospermophilus; species Callospermophilus lateralis. Next base: position 114,339,501 of record NC_135312.1, on the reverse strand, counting down.
CCCAAACTCAGAGACCCAAATGGAAAAATGATGAAAGTATACATTAATGGGAGTCTTATGCTAGAAAGGAGGTGTAGGATGCCAAAAAGCAGAGTGTCTCCACAAAACACTTCCTACTGAAAAGCTTCGTGGATGAATGCTTAATGCAGATTCATATGATGAAGTGAAAATAACAGTTATATACTTTTTACCATTCTATCAACTGGTTAACTTTTTAAATGAACAATTCAGTATCCAAATCTGAGCATGATGGGTAAAGAGAATTTTTGCCATATCTCTTTCTCTAAATCCAGAGCATTGCACCCCTAATTCAATTTAACAGCAAGGAATTTTATCTCACATAACAGATATTTCTATGATAGATATCTTCATGTTGTCATCAATAAGCTTTCTCTCTTTCCCTCTTTCTTCAATGTGTTTTTCTTTGGGCGACCCACTGTCAAGATTGCAGAGTGGCTGCAGTGTGTACAGAGGTGCAGAGTTCCGTCCATTCTTCTGTCCCCATGATAGAAGCAGAGAAGCTTAACCCTCCTTAGACTGCCTGCACCAACCCCTAGCAAGGACCCAACAGATGTTTTAACCTCAAAGAAGGTGGAGGCTAATACGTAAGTGAAACCAAATACTGCTAACAACAACAAAAACAAATAAAGAACAAATTGGCTGTTTGGTAATGACTAGTTCTAGATGGACAGCAAATTCCTCATGTAATCTTCCTTGAATGCTATTTATTTTAACTAAGCTTTTGATAAGAACTTAGCAGAGAATTTGAGGTTATTCTCTTTTTGTGAGCATTCAGAATTCGGCTATTCAAAATTGTTGTTCAAGAATGTATTAATATGCTTCATAGTGGTCATCCACTGATTGGCCGGTTGCCTTGCCCTTCTGAAAGATTTAAAGAAGTCTAGCAATGACACCTGAATAGATGGCCACCACACCTTTGCGTGGCAGGAGTCAGTGGTGACTAGTCCCTAGTGCTTATGGCTGTCCGGGATGATTTGCTCTCCCTGCCGTGTGGTAATAGCAGCCTCTCCACCTAGGGTGTGCTTTTCCACCTCCTGTGGTTTTGGTAATGATGATAATCATGTTCATTTATGACCTCCCCATTTCCTGCCCCCCACTCCTAGCCATGAAAGTGGGCATGCGACCTTGGCCTGGCTAATAAGAGATCCCTGTCTTCCAGGCTGCAGTGACGGTTCAGGGAAAGGCGCTGATGGATCAAGTGGGAATCCTCCCTTGGATTTTTGTGATGTAGTTAGTGGGTAAGGCATTTATGTTTTTAGGATGGAAATGCTGGACAAATGATAGCCTGGAGCTTATTTCCTGGGTCACAGGGGGACACACACGGAGTAGAAGAGAGGGAAGCCTTTAGGCACAGACATACAGGGTAACAGAGGCTGAGGTGGGCAGTGGGTGAGAGCAAATGTGTTTCTTGACAGTAGAGTCCTGATTCTAGTTTTCTTCCATTTTGTGAGTTATCCACGATGTCTTCTCATCTAGATGAGCTAATGTATTTTCCATTTTGCTTAAGCAACTTTGAGTTGGTTTTCTGTCACCTGTAACTTCCAGCATCCCGATTAATACACTGTCTGGGGAATTATCTCAGGATAGAGTCATGATTTTCCATAGAATATTTACTTTAATACTTACAGTGCTTAATGAACCACCGAGGGAGGCCCCAGCGTTCTTGCTGGAGGGCGCACTCCTGTTAGTCTAGCCCAGAGTTCTTCCAAAGCTGGTATTACTAATTGCCTATCAAGGCCATAGAGGGGAAAAATCAACTTGGAAACGATCAATGGCCAATTTAAGCACCATGGCTGGTTACTCATAAATACTTCAGGATAAGTGAGTTGCAAAGGTTTTTCCTGAGAAATGTTATTCCAGTTAAATGTGGGGAGATACAGACTTAAAAAATATTTGAAAAGAATCACTAAAAGGAAAGGTGTTAAAATAGTTGAATGTGCATTACTGTTGGTGAGGCTGACTTGATATCGGTACTTGTCTTTTTAGACTCTTCATAGTTTGTGAAAATAGAATCATCTGACCAGTGTGGCTGACACTTCCCTTTGGGTCCTCTATAGTTGGGATTCATGTACAGGGGACAGTCCTGTTGTTCTGCATTCCAAACAAATCTGAGTGGAATTCTAATTAGTAAGGATGGAGGGCAGGAACTAAATTGACTGGGAATCTGAGGCAGAGGGTTTAAGGTTAGCATGTGCCCCAAGGCAGTCTGTTGGAGAGAAAGTTTGGCATTCTCACAGTGAAATACTTAGGTCTTTAGAGCTTAGTGTGCCCCCTTGCACTGGGGAGAAGCACTCCACCACATGGGAACCTGCAAGGAATAAGCTTGCTAGAAGAATTTAGTTTTTCTGTCTGTGGGACTTTGATGGAGTTGTAACTCTTACTAGTTTCCTCCAAGAAAAGGTAAGGGACAAATGCAGAGAAACAGAATGGGCCCAGTCCAATTGCAGAAGAAGAATATGAAGTTTGTTTAGTAGAACAAATGTTTCAGTGTGGCATCATAAGAATTCTTTAACTACATTGAAAACATGGGCTGACACCAACCATGTAATGACTGTGTCACGACAGGAAAATGACATAACCCTGGCTCTCCCTGGTGGGCACAGTGGGGTAGTGTTGTCCCAACAGGCTGTGGACTGACAGCTACATCATGTGCTATTCAGAGACATTAACAACAAACCACCACCAACAACAAAAACCTTCCTTTCATACCCAGTGGCTAGCACTGAATAATTTGGGGATTCTAAAAATGTGTAACAGTTTGATAATCTTCAGAGCTCTAAACCATCTGCAAACCAATTTTGTTTGCCTAGAGTTAGCTGTGGAAGGGATCAGTAGTCAGACTTGAAAAGGCTCTTTTGATAAAGTAGGACAGATTATGCTACACCCCTGAGACTGATGGTCTGCCAAGACTTGGTCAGCGACTTTTATTTAAAGATGTTTTGCCATATGGTTTTCTCAGAAAGCTAAAGATCAGGTCTCAGAGTCTAGCACATGTGCATTAATAAATCATGTTCTTGAACCAGTACAGGTGCTACCCATAGTTTATGGGTAGAATTCAAAGGGGGTTGTGGGAAACAGGGTAAGGGAAGTGACCTGGGTGGAGAGTTGTAGAGAAGGGTGATTTTTTTTTTTTTTTGACTGGATAGTTAATAAAATATTTACTGTGACTGCAAGGCTCTGCTGTATTTTTTTGACCTTTGTCAGGGAAGTATTTCCACACATACCAAAAAAGATATATCTTCAAAGTGTATTGAATTTCAGAAATTTCAGAACATAATAATATGAAACCATTCATGTAATATGAGAAGAGATTTGGAATGGTGGTAATTATTTTAAAAATTTATTTGCAAATCAACTTTGCTTCCTGAGACAGAGGACAACTCTACCCACCTTACAAAAGAGAAATCAAATATGTATTATTTGTAACCCTGATTATCCATTTATTATCTCTTTCCATCCAATATGTGCATTAATTAGTATTTTATAATGAAGGGTTATCTAGAGTATCTTTAATTTCGTATTATACATTGTCAAATGGTGTGGCAGATGATCTTAGATTCATGTCATATATATATGTCACAGAGGCACAGAGATGGAATTAGGGATAAAGTAGGGGTTTTGTAACAGAATCATATACTTTTTACATGGCTCAGTGCATTTGAGTAACTCAATAACTATGTATGTATTTTCTTGAGACAAAGTCTCACTGTGTTGCCTGGGCTGGCCTTGACTCCTAGATTCAAGTGATCCTCCTGTCTCAAGCTCCCAGTTACCTGGGAATATAGATATGTACCACTTCTTGGATTTGATGTTATATTTTGTAGGAAAAAGCTATCAAGTGAGCAGGGGGATACTATGATTATTTATTTATTTATTTATTGTGGTGTTGGGCCGTAAACCCAGGGCTTTTCGCATTGCTAGGCAAGAGCTCTATCACTGAGCTACATCCCAGCCCTTTATCTACTTTGAGTTATAATGACCTAGAGAATCCCCTCCCCCAGCATGAGTTTAGAACTTTTTTTGGTACTGATCATGAACCAGAGCCTTGCTCATGCTAGGTGAGCAATCAGCCAGGCCTCCCCCATGAGTTCAAAGACACTCTGAGAATGACACTTCTGTCTCTGAGAGAGAGATGAAGATACTCCCAGGGATATAGGGTATCAGGAGGAGATGAGAAGAACAGCATGGGCTAGGGCTCATCCGAGATTTTGCATTATATATATTTAGACAGAAGCTGACTGTTGCTGACCTTGGAAGCAGGAGTAGGACTGAACTTAGAATTTCTTTTCTGAGATATTTTAAGTCTGTAGGATTCTGAAGAAGACAGAATGTAGAAATAAAAACCGAAGAGGCTAATTTGAGGTAAAGACTGGAGGAGGTGGTGTAGGAAGACTGATCTGTCAGGCAGGCCTCTCCAGGGCAGGTATACAGAAGGTTGGGAAGAGACACAGAGATGGAATTAGGGAGATAATGTAGGGGTTATATAATAGGGTTGTATGATTTTACATGGCTCAGAGCATTCGAGTAACCCATAAGTCCCAAATTTTCAATTCTGCAAGCATAATAAATACCTAAATACTATTTCCAAGTTACCATAAGCTTGACGTATTTTTTTTTTTTACTCAGGTGTGTTTTTATTTCTCTTTTTTTTTGAGAAAATATGACTCTACTGAATTTAAATGAAAATTTCAAATTATTATGCAATCACATGTAAGCACTATTTGGAGATGATAAAATGAGCCTCAAGTACCTTTTCAGGGTCACAGAGCTAAAATGATGGCAGGGCAGTAAGAAAATCCATGTTTTCCAATACGGTAGGATAGGGGTTTAGATCTCTTAAATTCAGCAAGGGTATAATTTGCAAGTAACTATTCCCTGAAAAAAATCAGTCTGAATTGACCACTTTTAGCAAAGGCCATTTCTCAGGGTGCTTGTCAGGGTTCCCCCTGGTGAGCATGGCCACGTTCTTCCCCCAGCAGCTCGCACAGGTCTCCTTTTTGAGGGTGCGGAGCTTTCTCTGCCTAATCTGGGTCTTCACAGTGGCATAGCATAATAATTTCTCTGCTCAGTACATCATCACTCAATGTTAACTCAGGGAGAAGACTTGGTGTTAGCACAGCGTCAACCAAAGTTAGATGCCTGACATCTCAGAAAAGCCAACCGTTCACTTGAAGCAGGCCCCTTAGACCCGAGGAAGTCTGAAAATGAGGTTACTCAGCCAACAGGGACTGGCTGAGAGGCTGGAAGCTCTGATGGCTGATTGTCCTCTTGTTTAATAGCAATGTATAGGACTTCCTGTCCGTGGGGGTATGGTAGAGAAGAGTATCCAGTGTGTAAGTGGTGATCTGGCCATTTATGTGCAGTTTCCAATAGATCTCGTCAAATTTGGCCAGAAGGTTGGGTGCATCCTTCACTTTTTCCCTAACCTTGACCAACACTTCCTCTGAGAACTTATGTTTTTTCACAAATCTTGATACATTTCCTTCTGCAATATTCGTTAGTATATCTATCAGGGTGTCCAACATATTTGACTGGATATGGATTATAGTATTTAAATTTGTGCAAGTTATGCTCTCTGGATTTTGATTTGAGAAAAAATGGATGCAGCTTTTGCTACCTGGTTCTGGTTCAGAGCTAACGCCACTGCAAAGCAGCAGGCTCTCCTGGAAAGAATGTCTCCTTGATTAAGGCTTCTTCTCTTAATGTAGTACAGATTTTAAAAGACTCTGGGCTATTCAGTTTGTAGCAAAATTGCAAAAGCAAGGACACAGATATCTTTGGTGAACTTCACATCTTGGTTTTTCATCTCTATCAACACTTCCAAGGCATTTTTATATTTGCCTTTGATAAATAACATATCCATCAAAATACTGAATGATGTGGAGTCTGAGAAGAAACCGTGTAAATGCTGGTCTTTGATGAGCTCCATTGCAGACTCCTCAAGATCCAACTCATAACACAGCCTCATGAAAACAGGTCCAAACTTCTATTCCGCCAAAGTGACATTTCTGTTCTCTGTATGGTACCTGTACATGACATTTTTAGCCAGCTCCACATCATCCTGGGTCTGACTCAAATGAAGCAAAGTTCTCAACTTGTCCTTTAAGATGAGTTTGTTCTGGGTCAATTTCTCTTCCAAGTTTCTAAAATAGGTTTCTTTGGTGCCAGGAAGATTATATGCAACAGCCAACTTCTTATGTTGAAATTCTTTTAATTTCATGATATTATCTGTAAGTAGATATCGTTTAGCTCCGAGAGGGCACCGGCAGCAGTTGGAGCCTATGCCTTCCACCCCAGGATAAAAAGAAGTCCGTGTCATTTGCTGCAAAGCTCGTTCCAAGGACCGAAATGCAGCCATATTGTCCTGGGCCGCACCACTTGTCGTGTAGTGTATGTGTTATTCAATTTAGGTGTCCACAATTGAGACAGTGAGAGAAAGTGGATTAATTTTAGAATATCTCAGAGACATTCAGCATTTACAAATGAAGAATAACCTCTTGAGAACTTAAGATCTCAGAACAACAAAGAGCACATTAGTTTAGGGGTAAAGGACTCTGGGAACCTGTCTGCGTGCAGTGTACTGAGGTCTGATGCTGGCCAGTGTTATTTCCTTTGGTTGCTGGTTCTGGAGTCGGAAGCCTTTTCCTGAGGCCCATCTAGAGGTTCCTCATCAGAACCCAGGAACTAAAAATAGATAGTGTCTGTGGGTGGCCCCAGGCCGGAGCTATAGGTGAAGGGATGGAGGGTGGAAAGAACAGACTGCCCTTTTTCTGACATGCCCTCTCAGTGAGCAGGGCACAGCATTGATCTACAACTTCTGGTTGAACCCAAAATTCAGCTGTGTCCTTGCAGAGAAAGATTCTTGGGATTAAGATTTGATTTTTTTTTTCACTCTTATAAGGCTTAGAATCATAGACTAACCCCAAAATAGTTACTTGGAATTGGAACAAACTGAGTCCTGGGACCAGTTAATTTCCATGTCTCAGGATCAGCTTGACCTGCTCAGAGAGAGAGAGAGAGAGAGAGAGAGAGAGAGCGAGAGCGAGCACGTGAGCGAGCTAGTGAGCGAGTGCAAGTGCAGAGTAGTAGGGCAGCTCAAAGTCCATTTCCCACAAGCCTCCCCTTCCCCAACCAGCCCTTTTTAAAACTACCCATAACTTTCCAGGAACATTCTTCTTAAAACTTCTGCCCAGAACAAATATAGGAAACACTTAAAATGATAGTTTTTCCTCCTTCTGGGTGTGTGTGAAATTCTCTGTAGGCAGGCATTTAGCATTTTGGGGGAAGAATACAGACAGCCCTAGCATGGGGCTGACATTGTACAATGAATACTTAATAAATACTACTCCCAGAGAGTGAATGAGCTGGGAAGCAAATTGGCTCTCCCAGCCATTGGCATCACTGGAAGCGTTGATTAATAAGCTCTTTACCTTCATGGGGCGCTGAGCCAGCGATGGTACAAAATACATTAGCAGATGTGACTTCTGCCCTCAGGGACTTGTTTGTGAAGTGTGAAATTTACCTCCATTGTCATTCTCAGCTGACAAAATAGGTGAATGGTGGTTGGTCCAAGGAATGATGGTGGCCAGCAGAAAGCCTACAGGTGCCCTCCCCCTTTATTGTTCCAGGGTCCTTTCCTTTGAGCTGTTGACAGTACCTTTTAAAATGCCTGTTTGCTACAGTTGCCCTTCTGTTCCATATGTGTAGTGTAAGTACCTTTAAAGGGATGTATTTTCCCTCCCTTGACTTGCTTCATCTGGAAGGTTCGGATCTGCATTGGAAGCCTGAATTTGGTTGAGGAATGATTTTCCTTTCTCTGGCAGGAACTTTTATTTTTCTCATATCTGAAAATATCATTAAAACCTGGCTGGTCCTAGACAAGGATGGGAACCAGGAAGTTGTCTTTGTTCTCCCTTCTCTGGCCCTGTTCTTTTCTGTGCCCCTGCATACCTTCTGCTTCTTTTAGCTCCTTCTCATTGCACATGGCCTGGGGACCTTCCCTGTCAGCATTAAAAAAAAAAAAAAGAAAGTTTAAAAATTGGATATAATTTTAGATTTACAGAAAAGTTGTAAAAAATAGTATGGAGAGCTCCTGTTTCTCCTTTATTCATTTTCCTGAATGCTGACCTCTTATTTACCAGGCCAATAGTTCCAAGGTAATGTCCTTGGAGTGCATATTTTTTAAACCTCTTATCCTAGGGACTTTGCTTTTGTCAGGGTACAGAGATGACTTGGTTCCTTCCTCTTTCTCTTACCTTAAGGAGTCAGCAATCTAGGAGTGGGTTTTGATGACTTAAGACTTTGTCTTCCCATATGAATTTTTATTAAACTGTTCCAAAAATGGCAGTGGGGAATGTACAGATAACAGTTTCTAGTAATTGAATGTCAGCTACAGTAGAATCTGGTGAGTAGGTCCTTTTGACTTGAGTCCATGCTGGGATTCTTGAAATTGCTGTTTGTTTATTTATTCTTCTGTTCATTTAGTATTAGTTACTGCCCTGTAAGTGCCAAGTACTTTCCTAGTCTCTGGAGATACCAAATTGAACTTTATGATATAGCTCTTGCATTTAAGAAATTTGATCTAGGGCTATGGTTTGGATATGAGATGTCCCCCGAAAAGCTCAAGTGGCAATGCAAGAATGTTTGGAGGTGAAATGATTAGATTACAAGATGTGTCCTAATGAGTGGATCAATCCTTCTGATGGATTAGTGAGTTGAATGGATTATTAGATGGTGACTGTAGGTAGGAAGGACGTGGCTAGAGGAAGTAGTAGGTCACTGGTGAGCATGTCCCTGGTTCCTTGGATGGGCTTGCACACTCCTGCTCCCCCACCCCCGCTTTGTGGCTGCCATGAATTGATCAGCCTTCTTCTGCCACGTTGTTCTGTCTCACCCCAGGCCTGCCTAGAACAATGGAGTTGACTAACTGCAAACGGAGCCTTTGAAACCATGAGCCAAAGTAAATTTTTCCTCTCTAAGTTGTTCTTGTCAATTTTTTGCTTATAGTAACAAAAGCTGATTAACTTGTAGAGTGATCAAAACAGTTACAAAACAATGGAAATATGGTGGAGATACATACAGGGTGTGGTGGGAATGCAGGGAAGATCTAGCCCAATCTGACCGGTCCTCATTAAGCTGCTCCACCCAGAAAGAACACACGGGGACTGTGAAATAATATGGTTCTGTCCAGGCAAACTTACATTAAGATGGTTTAGGTAAATTCAGGGGACTGTCAGTGCTTTGTTTTTTTATAAATGGATAATACATTGCTGCCCATGAAGTAGAGTTGAAATAGTTATTAAATGCACCAGTATGCTGATTGTGGCTATTGTCCCTCCAAGAAGGTGAAACAGTTTTATTTCACAATTTGTCTTTAAAACTGAAAAGACACTTTTTTCTTTCATATAAAGACATTTCTACAATTGGGTGCAGTGGTGCATACCTGTAATCCAGCTACTTGGGGGACTGAGGCAGGAATATTGCAAGTTCCAGGAGAGCCAATTAGTGAGAGATCTTGTCTGAAAAATAAAATAGAGAAGGACTGGGGCAGAGTGCTTGTCTAGCATGCATGGGGCCCTGAATTTAATCCCCAGAATCACAAAACAAAAACAAAAACATTAGTATTGATACCTGTACTTTATAGAAAAAGATTATATAAGACCACCCCAAAGAAAAATATAACCCATTATATGGTTTCAATAAGGTTGTTTGGAAAAACGCGTTTGGACCAATGGCTCTAAGACTCTGTCCCACAACTGCGTCACCTAGTTCACAGTGTGGGTCGCTGTCATCAGTGTGTGCTCCTGTGTTCTCATCACCTAGCCTTCCATTGGTTCCTCAGCCTTTTTTGCAGGTTTGTCAGCAGATTGTGCAGGTCGCACCTTTCTCCATGATCCTTCTCAAGGACCTTCCAGGAAAGGAGACACATTATTATTCTAGATCATAAATTCCAAGTCCTTACCAACAGTTCTAGTTGGTAGAACATGTCTCATTGAAGGTACAGAGCCCATGTTTAACCTGTTCATTTGAGTTCCATTCCGTAAACTCAGACATATGTCTCTCTGAGGAAGTGTGAATTGATGGAGAAAGGGCTCACATGGACAGAACTCTGCAGTCAAAATAGTTAATGGCAGGCGGGTAGGTTTAGAAAATGTTAGTGCCCATATCATCATAGCCAGCAGCAAGCAGCTGACACCATATGGTCTCCAGCCGTACCTCTGTGTTGGTATCCGGGTCTTGCTTCTAGTTAGAGGTGCAAGATGAGACCCAGGGAGTGGTCTTGTCAAATAAAGTCTGATTTCCAAACAACTCATGGAACATAAAATTACATAACAGTCTAGCATCAGCAGTAAACCCCCAAGTTGAGATACCAATATGGTTGTCAGCATGGAGAATTTTTCCTGGTGAGCAGCAAATTCGGACTATACCCTTTTCAATGCAACCAGCTCTGCATGCAATTTCGATTTCAGACCAACTGCGGCTGAACCTTGTTTAACAGCTTCCGTTGCATATTCAGTTGGATAAACTCTGCCAAACAGTGACTTCATTGTCATACTGGTTGTGAAACGTAGTGCCAGCAGGGACCTGGATGAGCGTCGTCTTCCTGACTCTTTTCTGTGAAATTAAAAATGTGGACTTTTATAGATCTATGTGTATATACCCAGTAATACACATATGTGAATGTATATGTGTACACATATAAAAATTGACTTCAATAAATATTCTTATACCCTGTTTTCAATATTTTATCATGAAAACTTTTGTTATGAGAGATTTTAAACATAAAGTTGGAATAATTTTTCAGTAGACCCATCATTTAGACTTTCTAACAAACATTATTCTTGGCTTCTCACACATCTGTTCATTTGTCCATCATTCCTTTATTAATCTGTCTTAATTCTTTTGATATGTTTAAAGTAAATCATGAAATAGCCTCTAAGTACTTCAGTATACCTGTCATAAAAATTAAATATTTGTTTGGAGTTTTTCTTTTGGTACAAAATTTGTGCTCAGTGAAACGCATGCATCTTAAGTGTGTATTTCCTGAATTTTGAACACATGTACCTGTGTAACCCAGACGTCATCATGATATAGAAAATATACAACATCATCCATCATCATCACCCTCTATAGAAAGTTCCTTTGTGACCCTTCCCAGTCAATCCCTACCTCCCTCTTTCCAGAGGCTACTACTCTTCTAATTTTTTCCTTTTGTCTTTTGTGGTACCGGGGATTAAAGCCAGGGATACTTAACCGTTGAGCCACTCCTCCATCCCTTTTTATATTTTATTTAAAGACAGAGTCTAACTAAGTTTCTATGACCTTGCTAAGTTGCTGAGGCGGGCTTTGAACTTGTGATCCTCCTGCCTTAGCCTCCTGAGCCACAGGGAGTGTGGAGTGTGCCACTACCCCTGGCACTGTTCTTTTTTTTTTTTTTTTGCATCATAAATGTATTTGTCTGTTGTCCAATTTCAAATAAATGGAATCACACAATATATGCATTTTTTTGTGTGTGTAGTGCTTATTTCCTTTGACATAGTTTTTAAGAATCATCAGGTTGTTTATATTTTAGTTCTTTATTAAAAAAATTGCAGAGTAGGGCTGGGGTTGTGACTCAGTGGTAGAGCACTTGCCTAGCGTGTGTGAGGCACTGGGTTCGATCTTCAGCACTGCATATAAATGAACAAAATAAAGTTCCAAATAAAATAACACCAACTTTGTTTAAAAAAATTGCAGAGTAGTATCCCATTGTATGAATATACAGTTTCCCTATTGATGGACATTTGGATATTTTCATTTTTTAATGATTATGAACAAATTTGCTGTGAACATTCTTTTCCAAGTCTTTAAAGTGGATATATATGAATGAAAGTGTGTGTGTGTGTGTATAGATTTGTGTGCACGCGCTCTGTTTCTAGGGATAGACTGACTTGATCATAGGATGGACATATGTTTACCTTCATGAGCAATCACCAGGGCTGTTTCCAAAGTGGCTGCTGGTTTTACTTTTCCACTAATAACATATGTGAATTCCTGCGGCTCCACATCCTTGGGTTGTCTGTTCTTTTCACCTTGGTCATTCTGGTTGGTGTACAGTGTCATGATGACGTTTAGTACTTGTTGTGTGCTTATTGGCCATTTGTATATCTTTTGTGAAACTCTATGATCTCGTTTTCATTTTTAACACCGTCTGAGCTGTTGGAGTATTTGGAAACCGTCTTTTGCAGACATGCGCTGTAGGTCTTTACTCCCATGCTGGGACCTGCTTGTTCATTTTCTTAATGAAAATGCTTTGATGAGCATTTTTATTTATTTCTTTATGTTTTGTCTTTTTGAGGTGGTGAGGGCTCTCACTAAGTTGTTGAGTCTGACCTTGAACTTGTAGTTCTCCTGCCTCAGTCTTCCATGTATAGCTGGGATCACAGGCATGTGCCACTCCACCCAAAAAATGAGACAGTCATTATTTTTCCTATTATTGTTTTCTGTACCCTAAGAAACCTTCCCCCACTCCCAACTCGTGATGCTCTTCTCCTCTAAAACTTTATGGTTGTGTCTCTTACATTCGCATCTGTATTATACCTCAAGTCAGTTTTTGTGATTGTTGTGAAGTAGGGGTCAAGGTTAATGTCCTCTGTACAGATATCCAGTTATTCCAGCACAGTTTGTTGGAAAAGCACCCCCCCCCCCATTGTTGGACTGTGTTGGTTCCTTTGTTGGAAATCATGGCTGTGAATGTGGGAGTCCACTTCAGGAGCACTGTGTTCTGTCTTGTAGTTCTACTTTGATTAGTGTTGCATCCTTCTTAATAGTTGTGTATTTGTATAGATGTTCCATAAGTCATGTGGAATCACTGTGCCATTGTCGGACATTTTGAAGTTCACTGTTTTTTGCTATGAAAAGCAGTACTGAGACATACACATTACATCTGTTCAATCTCTGTTTATCTAAGTGGAAGTGGTAGAAATGATTTATGAATAAAATTCAAGGAGAATATTTACAAGAGTAATGTTAGTGTTTAGTTTTATATAATATAGTCTAATTTTTATTTCTGTGACAAAGGAGAGTACCTGCTATTTACAAGAAAGTAAACTGAATACTATGACCAGTACCCATGAAGTTCTTGTCAACTGGGAGAAGAATATTCATTTTGCTTAGCCAACTTTCCATCACTATAATGAAGTACCTGAGAAAATTAACTTAGAGAAATGGTTTATTTGTCTTATGGTTTTAGATGTACCAGTTCAAGACTGGGCAGACCCATTGCTTTAGACCTCTGGTAGGAGTGCTGGATGGCAATGGTGGAGCCAGCTGCTCACATCAAGAGCCAGGAAGCTAATCCATAGAGAGAGAGAGGAAGAGACAACTTCTCACAGTCCCCTTTGAAGTTATGCCCCCAGTAACCCCAGAGCCAAAGACCTATTTGGCTGTACTGATACTGAAAATTAAACCCACAGGCGCTTAATCACTGAACCACATCCCTAGCCCTTTTTATTTTTATTTCGAGACAGGGTTTTTCCAAGTAGCTTAGGGGCTCACTAAGTTGCTGAGGCTGGCTTTGAACTTGCAATCCTCCGGCCTCAGTCTCCTGAGTAGATGGGATTACAGGTGTGCGTCACCATGCCTGGCTTTGGCTATACCTCTTCAAGGTTTTCCCACCTCCCAGCAGTGCCACCCTGGGGATCAAGCTTTATTTTGGAACCAGGGGTTGAAGCCAGTGGGTGCTTAACCACTGGGCCACAGTGGGCCTTTGAGGAATACTTATCTAAGCCATAGCAACTTCTAAATGTCTTTTATGGATTGTTTATATTATACTCACAATGAAAGTTATTAAAGAAATATAAAAACTAAAGACTTCAAAAGGTCTTTCCTAGAACACGTTGTTCTCCATGGATCTCATAATAGATTGTGAGCATGTATTTGCATGCAGGTCAGCAGATCGAAAATGAGAAGCAGATATTTGACCAGTTGTCTAAAGGCATTTGCTCAATTATGGAAACAGAATAGCAGTTATAACTCATCTCATGCGTACTGTCAGATGTGAGAGGTTATCTTTCTTAAGCTTTTTTATATGGTAATCAGAAAGACATTTAGTTGTGTAAATGATCCCCAAGGTACATGTTTTTTATTTTATGTGGGTATATAAATAAAATACTACTTGTGAAGTGTTTGTAAACGCTCAGCTTCTTTATGTGATCATTTATCCTCTTAAGAGGAGCAATTTGCAGTGGAAAGGCCACCCTGGATTTCATTTTAAGTATTTGAGATGCTTTTCTCGGGGGAAGATGATTTTAAGGGGAAAGAGTTATTTTGGGTAAATATTTAATATTTTTTTTCACGTTCTCTCCCATACAAACAGTGAAATAATTGTACATCATTATCTTTTAAGAGGTTTTCTTATGTTTGCTGTAATAAAAATTAATATCTCTGGTGGAAGGATCACTGTACTGGAAAACTGCAGCTTTCGTAAATTATTTAGTCATCTCTGCAGTCTAATCAGGGTTTGATAGCTGCAACTTGTAGCAAGCCAGATTTTGGCAAAGCAGAAAGACAGAGGACTGTATCCAGAGCAGTATCAGAGGAACGCTGTGTGTGAACGGGTTCTTCAGACTTTCACAGATGCCTTTTAATTTCTCAGTAAATTAGAGACTTCCTTTTTGGGCCATGTCAGTTATTTTTAACCAAGTAAAAACTCTTTTCTGCCTGAAACTTTCGTTATCAGACTATGATCTCTTATAAATAAATTAGAATCTTTTGGAAGGCTACTTCCTTTTTTCCTGTCTTTCCTCTCTTTTCTACTGGGCGAATGAGTAAAGTGATCAAAGAGCCATTTATCCAGCCCCAGTGTTGACTCCAGCCTTCACTGCTGACGCAGTTTCTGGAGCATTGTGAGTATAAGACAGGGGAACCCTCTAATCCAGACCTGGCCCAGTTCAGTGTGAGATGGTTCAAGATACAACGGTTAGTTTTAATTGCATTTTGAGCTATGTCCCAGAGTGAATTGCAGGAGCCCCAGAATGAACTTAATTCCTGGTTACTCTTGGTGGAGCAAAATTTCTCTTTTCCCATGAAACCTACTGGACATCCTTAGTCTAACTTTCTCTGTTCGGGAATCTCCCCGTGGGAAGTGAGTGGAGATTCAACCAGGTTGGAGGACAGGCTTGTCACAGCTGGCTGCCAACTGATGTCCATCCCCTCCAGGGTCCAATTTTCCAGCCTCCTGCCTGTTCTCCTAATGAGAAATAAAGCAGAAAATGATCCAGAATCGAAACCAAGCCCAAACCATAAAACAAGATTAAGATGGATTTTATCCTTTGGCTCTTGAACCATCTTATCTAATTCTATTTCAGTAGCTTTTGATAAAATGTGTCACATATATAAAGTCATTTTATAGATCTTTCTCTTTCCATCTCTTTCCTTCCTTCCTCGCTTTCTAAATAAGAGGTGGGAGACTGTATGCCCGTGTAATTCTAAAGTGGAAGCTTAAAATTAAGAACCGTTTCTTCTCCCTCCTCCTTTACACTTGGTCTTTAACACTCGCCCTCATGGAGAGTGTGTTTGGTTTTGTGATCAATGTGGCTGTCTGGTGTTTGTGATTTTCTCCCGCTTGACTCTTGCTGCTAATGAACATGATCATTTATACTGTGTCACTGTAGTATAGGCATGTTTAATAATTGATTGGGCCATGGTAGGTAGAGAGCAGCAAATGCAGTCCCTTTGTTGCCATGGTAATACATTTGGTTAGGGGGCTGTCCATCATTTGGACCACATGGATCTGGCACATGGGACATAATCGCCTGTGGTTGAGGTGGTTGGAAGACAAAATCAACTTAAGAAGAGGTAGCATTTTGAAGCAAATTAATATGTATTTCAGAGCATATTAGGACTCACAATTGTAGAGTAACTTACCTTTTTTATTATTGAAAGGCTCATTTTCAGCTAATATGTCAGCGTAGAAAATGAGTCAAGTGACAGATTTGTTTACTTGCTAACACGGTGGGATTTGATCATTTATTGTACAAAATGGTAATTGTGTGAGGTTTGCTTCTTCCTTCTATCATCCCAAGGAGGGTTTCTGATGCCCTGTTTATTAGGGACGCCATAGGGAAAGGACAACATATTCTCTCCTCTTATTCTTTATTTTAATAAAAAAATCATAGGTTCTTAAATGTAGAGGCTTTGCTTATGTATGCTTTCAACAACTGTTTATTGAGCCTTCAACCAGGGGCTCTTAGGGACTGGATACTGTGCCAGCCCAGCAGTTGTGCTCCCTGCCCTCACAGCGGGAAGGCTCTGGCGGGCAGTGTCCCTCTAGCACTGTCCTTTCCCTTATGGAGAAATCTCCCTGCATATTTAGTAAGTTTTTACAACCGTTTTTTTCTTCCCAGAATAGTTTTTTAATGTTTCTCCGGGTGGCTTATTAATATCATTTGTCAACAACCAACATGAAGGCAAATGAACACTGTGGTGGCCGAAGCCCTGGCCCTTCTGTGGATCCACGTCCTTCCTGTCCATGATGTGCAGCCTCCAGTGCTGCCTCTGTCATGGTGTCATTGGCACCAATAGCACTCGCTCTCTGGACAGTTCACTCAGTGTCCCACACATTGCTCTGTTTTTTCTTAAATGTTATTACTTATCTTTTATGTCATCTTTCCACACCTCTTAAAAGTGCTGGGGTAGAAGAAAAAAGCTAAAGCCAGTGTGAAGCCTCAGCACCTTTATTTTGTAGAGTCATACCTGTAGAAATGAAATCATAATTGGTTATTTAAAAAAAGTCAGGATGATACCCCAGCATCCAGACCCTGAGATCCACCCCCCACCCAATTCTCCTTGGCCATTTCTAGGAGGAAGAGCCCGCAAGTGCAATGTTCTCCACCTGGCGAGGGAGTCTCGTGACTGTGGATGGCCATCAAGAGGGCCGACCTTTGGGGCTGGCTGTGACCTTAGGCATGATGGGTTATGACAGTGTTTAGGTATCATAGAGCCAGGGGATGCAGCACTTAGTCAGGAGTTTCAATTAGACACATCAAGCTTTGGAAGTCACTGTGGGCTTCTGAGAAGATGCTTAATGTGAACAAATGAACACTCCAGGGAAGATAAAAGAAGCACTTGCTTCCATGTGTTCACGTGGTTGGGGGCAGGGAGGACAGCTAGAGGTGCCCTTGGAAGGGAAGTCTTACCCTTCTGACACAGAGAGGCTCAGGACTCTTTGATTTTGAACTGAGATGCCATAATAAATACATGACAGAAATAGGAATCAGATTCTCATGTCAGTGCCATCTCTTTTGATCAAAGTGGGCTTTCTGGCTCTGAATTTTGATGATTATCTTATTTTCCCTTGCTGAAGGATCATTCCAACATAGCTTGACCTTTATCCCATGCTTATGCTGCTCTAGTCCTGATTTAAATAGGTTGGATATTAAGAGACACCTACTAGATTCAATAAAAAGGGACATTTATTGCAAGGATTCTGGAAGTCAGGCAAAGTTAGGACTCAAGTCAGGACTTGGAATGCCAGCTAGCACTCTTTTCTATTTTCTTTCACTCAACTGGCTTGTACTCAACGTAATTGAGGTAGGCTTCTCCAAGTTTCTGCTGAATTTATGTTCCAGTTGTTGAAATAACTAGAAAAACACCTTGAGCATTTTCTGACCCTAAATTCTTGGGGGAGACCATTTGATGGGCTCAGCCCCGTTCATTTGAGTTAACACAGGTGAGAGGCGAGATGGCCAGGCTCCACATGCCCAGACAGCTGCCAAATCCCAACCCTGAATTTGAGGCACTGGGGGCCAGAGAGGATAATCTGAGCAGATACCCCTGACAAGTTGAAAATCCCCACTTAAAGTTGCCCAGATTCCTGAAAAGTTGTGTGCCATTGTTTTACTAACATTTTGAAATCTTTCTGAGGCATCATGAGGAATTAGATTTATTCTGTCCATTTTGCTAATTGCATCACATAAAAACCGTTCCGATCTGGAGCTTTGCGTTGAAGCTGGCGGTTTCTGCTCACCTCTGCACTCCTCTGCCCTGCTGGAAAATTAGCTTTCCATTTATTTATTTATTTTGCAATATAAGCATTGAGAAGTTAAAGGTCTATGGTGCTTTAGTACAGTGCCTCGACAATTAAAATCTGAGTTTTCACGTATGGAGAAATTTTGTTAATTGTAAACCACATTTCTTTTGATTGTATTTATACTCCTGCCATAGAAGTGTAGAAATGAATAACCTTGAGATATGCATACCTCAGAAGGTTTACTCGCTTCCAAGATTCTGATTTTATTTATAAGGCTGCAAAAAGAAGAAAAAACAAACAAACAAACAAACACTCAATGAAATTTGTTGTGATTCACTGCTCATCACCTTGAGCTGTTGCCACTCAATGCTAGAAAGGTACTGAAACTCAGACAGCAAGAGGACTGAATAAAAACCCTGTAGCTCCAAACAGAAGCCCGAGGGTTGCTATTGCAGGCATTTCTTGTCACATATCGGGTGGACCCAGGCCAGTGGCTTTAGATCTGAGCTTTTTTGCCCACTCCCACCCCTGTGGGAAGGGAGTACTTTTGTCAATTACAGCAGCTGCTCTCAAGGCTGGTTCTTTTGCTGGCTGAAGGAAAAGCTAACGGGAACAACAGATTTCAAGCCCAGTTGAGCAGTGGTCTGACAAAAAGTAAATCTGGATAAATTATGCTGCGGCCTGCTGGAGTCCCACTGTCTCCCTCGCTGGGTTTGATGTATGCAGCAGTACTTTTCTGCTGCTGTTTTTAAATAAACAGTAAACAAATTCTCTGTCCTATGCAGATTTGAGAGAGGCATTGAAGCAGGTGGCTCTGAAGTGTACATCAGGGGTGTCTGCTGAAGCCTGATGTCCATTCTGTTGAAATATAGAACTCACACATTTAAGCCAGAAGACCTGGAGTGGAACAAATTGGGTTGCAAGCCTGGTAATAAAGTAAATGATGAACAGAAAGAGACCCCAGAAGTGCTGCAGAAAACCTGGTGGAGGATGGGAGGCCAGGCCAGGGGCGGTGGGTGCTAGGGAGGCCCACATGTGGCCCCTGCGGGCTCGGTGCCTCTTCCTCCTCGGACTCCTTTCCCAAGTTCATGTCTTTTCATTTCTGTGTTCCATCCTCCACATCATGAAAAAAATAAAGTTTATTATGTCTACCTACAACTAAAAATATCAAAAAAAAAAAAAGAAATCCAGCTTCGTTTCATTCTCAAGAAATGTTAGAGTAAAAAACAAAAAAGAGAGTAAATCCCTCCCCAAGGAACCTATAAATGGTGGCGAAGGTAGGGCTCCCGACTTTAATATTGTACTTCACGGAACTTCTTAAAGCCATTATATTTATAGTGGTCCCCCCCCCCCCACCGCACTCCATCTGCCCCACCTTTCCTTTGGTGGCCTGCCTCTGTGAGGGGCTGCCTTTCTCAGGTAGTGGGGTCAAGGCCTTTCTCCTTCCCATCTGTTAGAGAGGCTCACAGAGCAGCCTGAGCGCTTCTCAGCCCCTCCCGGCCTCTCTCAAAGGCAGTGTTGGCTTCCCACCTGCCTTATTTCTGGCTGCAGAGAACAGACACAGCATCCTGTGACCTCAGGAGTAGGAAGCTTATTGTTCCATCTTAGGGAAAGAGCATTCAGCTCCAGGAAGGACCAGGGCGGGGGGAAACCGGACACCTAGAGGGAGGGAAATCAGAGGCTGCTTGGAGCCCCACTAGTTCTGGGAGTGCGCCCTCACTCCAACCCAGCTGCTCTCTGAGTTGCTCCTCTGTCTCTGGCCTGTCTGCTTTCCTGCCTGCTGCTGGCCAGCTTTATTTTCTGGATTTGAACTGGGAATTTGAATGGCTGAGCTCCTGGAATGCCATAGTTGACATTTAGGCATGTCACAGGTTGGTGGCCAACCCAGGCATACGTTGCTTTCAGGCCAGGTTCCCACTGTTGGTTCTGTGAGGACTATGTAGTTCCATTGGACTAGCAGGTTGATGTTGTGCATGTGTGTGTGTGTGTTAGTGTATACATACACATGCACTTGCATGCTTAAGTACAGAAAATCATTGTCGGAGACTGCCCCCAAGCAGCGGTTGGGAATATTTCCAGTTTCCTGAGGAGGGGCGGTGGGGCAGGGCATCACCTGCGCTGGTGTGTGGAGTGCACTCCCAGAGATACTCATAAGATACTAGCAGGGCAGAAGGTATTATCCCTGTTTTGAAACTGAGGAAATTGGGGCCAAAATAGGTTAAGTACTTTGCCTAAAGCTATAGACTGAGTAGGGAGCAGAGTTGGGATTTAAAGCCAGATTTATTTGACTCCACTAGGCCATAATGTGTTTTTAAATTTTAATGAGGCAGGAAGCGTCATGAGTAGAGCTGCCCCTTCCTTATTCTTGGAGGGACAGGCCTGTAAGATTGCAGAGCTGTGTTCCCAGTGCCCGGTAACCACCGCAGCTTCTGAGTGTCCTCTTCAATCTGATTCCCAGGCACTGAGTTTTAATGACTTCTCTTTAGTGGCTGAAAACTCAGACTCTTTTTAGAGGTCCTTCCTTCTGAGTTGTCAGGCATTGAAGGGCAGCGGCTGACACTCAGTGCTTGGAGTCAGCACTGGCCTCCCTATAGCACAGCTGGATTCGGGGGCATGTAGGGGGAGTTCTCAGGTGGAGAGGTCTCCATCTGGGGGACCTGCTTTGGAAGGGGCTTCCCAAAGGGGCCTGTGGGTGCTGCTGGGTCCCTTCTTTGTTCTGTTCCTCATGGGGTCTCTGGTGCCCTGCCTGGAGGCCAGGGCGTTGCCGTGGCAGCTGACAGGAGATGTGCAGCACTGTCTGCGTAACTGCATGACTCCACCTGCTCTCAGAAGCCTCCACGAACCGCGCCCTCCTAGCACAGCAGCCTTTCCACTGCTCTTCGTTCAGATTTTACCAGCCCTGGGACGGGAGGCTGGTTTTCTGATGCCTATCTGGACTTCTTTCGGGTTCAGCGTTGGCTTCTCTGGCTGTGTGTTTAATCTGCTCTGGGGAGAAGTATGTGCAGCCGACGGCTCCTTCTCCTTCCTGCCCCTGCTCTTTTCACCTTAGGGCTTTGGTGGCTGTCGCAATTAACAGTATAGACTTTAGAGCCAAACAGACCTATTCTCCTCTAGCACTTTCTGGCTGGGGCACCTTTGAAAAGTTGCTCAGTCCCTCTGAGCTTGGGGTATGTGAAAAAAGCACTCAGCGCAGCATGGGGCCCAAGGTAGTGGCCCAGGAGAAGTTAGGTGCTGCTAATACTAATAATGATCTGAGTAGTCACTGCGTCTTTCTCAGGCCTGTTAGTGCTCCTTGTTCCCAAAGGGGGAGCTCTTCACTTGGATCTGCAGCAGCGTGGTAATGGACAGGAGCCCTAATGCAGGGTCTTTTTGTTTATATTCTGTTGTCACCCCAGGGTTTGAAGCATTTTGAGTGTTATAAAGCATATTTTGTATGAAGATAATTACCAGGCTTCTAATGTAGTTGGTAGCCGAGGTGTTTTAATTAATGATGTGCCAGACACCCTTTCAAATAGGGTGAAGTATGATTTTTAAAGCCTTTATCTACTCGGTCATAATTAGGGACACTTGGAACGTTCCAGCATAATATCTGCTGATTTGCACACTTTCATTAAGCAATCAGGATTGAATGACCCAGTGACCAGCTTTTCATGGGATCAGGTTCCAATTTTTCAGGTGGAAGAGCGGGCTCTGCTCTCTGTTCTTCTCCCCTACCAGTGATAACTTTAACTCACATCTTGTTTTTCTAAAATGAAACTTTTGTGCATTTTTTTTGAGGTTTGATTTCTGTAGAATCCCTCCATCACATTTTCTTCCTTTTTTGTCATATGAACCTGTTTGGCCAAGTCTCTCTGTTAGTACAATTTTCATGTGGTACCATTTGTGGGTGTTAGAGGTTGTTAATAATGGAAGGAAAAAATAAAGTTTGTGCCATGAGAATCAGAAAACAGAGGGAGAAGAGTAAAGTTGAAAACTTGAAACCTGGGCCAGGGTAGACTATGATCTAGCATCTGCAAGGCCCTGTGTTTGATCCCCAGGACCACAGATAATTAAAGCAAAGCTACCACCAGTAACAGAACCTTGAAACTGAAAGGGACTGTCGAGTTCTTCTCTACCCTTCATTTTTATGGGCCAAGCTCCACAAGAACAGGGACCATGCTTGTCTCATTCAGTCTCTTTCTCCCACCTGGCACTCAATCTGGTGCCGAGTGAAATTGGCTGGATACATGGATGTGTAAATTACATTAGTATCTATAGGGGCAGAGCTTGGGTCAAAGTCTGGATCTCCTGGGCCCACAAAGAGATGTATGAAGAAAGCAGAAGGTAAAGAAGGCAAGAATTTGTGTGTGTGTGTGTGTGTGTGTGTGTGTGTGTGAAATCAAAACAGAACTATTTAAGGAATATATAAGAAAGTTTCATAATGGAAGATATAAATTTGGTTCACTAGTGATTCATATGGAAGGAGTCTGTGTAGCCTTGCTTAATCCAGCAGTGCTATTTGATTGTTTTTCAGAAAGTAGTAATTTTTCAGAGAGTAACTGTATAACCATCTTGCCATTGTTCAAGCTGTTATCTTTTCTTGGTTTTGTCACTTTATTGCTTAAACCAGAATGACTTTCCCAGCCAAGTCTTTATTAATTTTCTCCCTTTTCAGCTTAGCTTATTGTTGTGAAAAAAAATTCAAAAATTTTTCTTGCTATGATGCAGATTATATAATTTCTAATCTGCTTGCATTTGTCAAATCTTTTATACATTGAATGAATCAAAAAGTAGAACTTCAGATGCCTTCATTGAATATAATTTTGATTTTTTTTTCCCTTTGTGGTACTGGGGATGGAACCCAGAGTTGCTCTACTACTGAGCTACATCCCAAGTGTTTTATTTATTTATTTTAAATATATTTTTTTGATTTTTTTAGTTGTAGATGGACACAATACCTTTGTTTTGTTTAATTATTTTTTTGTGGTGCTGAGGATCAAACCCAGTGCCTCACATGTGCTAGGTAAGTGCTCTACCACTGACCACAACCCCAGCTCTATTTTATTTTGAGTTAGGATCTCACTAATCTGCCCAGACTGGCTTTGAATTTGTGAACCTCCAGTTCCTGCCTCCTGAATTGTTGGTATTACTGGTCTGCACTTCTACACCTATCTGATTATTGTTTTTGCTTTTTAGTGGTGCTGGAGATAACCCGGGGGCCTCCTGCATGCTGGGCAAGTGCTTTACCACTGAGCTACCCCCCCACCCCCCCAGCCTGGGTTTTGAATTTTATGTCAGTTCTCCAAACATGCTGTCTGATGAGCAGATTCTGTGGGCTAGATGCTCTTCCTCTTCCACTCCTCGTCGCTCCCACACAATGGGACTTTCAGGCACACCATGAGTGGCTTCTCCTACCCTCACGTCTCGATGCTAGATCAGGTCAGAGAGGAAGTTGGTGGTAGTGGTTTTCTGGGACCAGGAAGGAGGGGGGGAACAAGGGTTCTTGGAGAGCACAGAGTGCCATCAGCCTCCCCCCATCCCTCCCGTTGGAGCTGAGGGCCATCTGCTGATGATTGTGGTGCGCGGCCGTTTCCCTGGCAGGTGGAGGTGAGGGTGCCCCCCCTTTCCTTGTTGGCAAGGGCCCTTCCGCAGTGTACCTTGGTGGTGTTTTGGCATGTGACTCTCAGATAGCAGTTGTCACCCGGAAGGCACGGGGAGAGAGGAGCAAGAGCAAGAGCCGTCACCGTAGGGCTGGCATGTGAATGTGAGGAGCCGGTTAGGGGCTGTGTGTGGTGGCATACGGGGTGTATTTTCTTTAGCTCCCTGGAACACACACTATGACTTCCAATTATGTAGGCATCCAGAAGAATTAGTTTTGAAAATCCCTAAAGTATGCCTGTAGACCTGTTTACCAGTCCATCCGTAATTATTTATTGATCATGTGTGGCGTAACCGGCCGGGCCAGTCCCTGCTTCCAGAGGGGAGTGAAATTTGGCCTAGGGTTTTCTAACTGTCATTCTGTTTGTGATTTAGGTTATTAGGGAAAGCCCATTTACCCCGAAATCAAGACAAATAGCCTGTGGGAGTTTTGAGTGGAAATTCATCTGTTTTCTCTGTCACTTTGGAGAAGGTGCCACACTTGTACATTCAGCAGTGGATTATGTACAATCAACTGTGATGAATGTATGAGCATTTTTAATTAGTCTTCATGCCCTCTGTCTAATGCAATCAGAAACCCCCGTATCAGGGTAGGGATTTATAATCAATCATTCATCATCTTCTGAGGTGTGTATAAACCTATTTGCTTTTAGTCTGTAACTTAAAATATCTGCTACAGGGAAGTATTATGTAACTAGGCAGATATCTATAAACCAAGTATATTTTGAGCATCTTGACTTAAATCTCAAATTGCAGATTGCTCTGATTAAATGTAATTGTGAGAATTAAGGTGTCACTGGCTTCCAATCTGTATGTGGAAAACCCACCAACAGACAAATTAGTTTTAGAGGAAAAGCATGAGTCTGGCATCAGGGAGACCTGAGTTCTCAGTCTAGCTTTGTAAACCCATTGCTTCATCTGTAAATGAAGCAGATTGGGCAGCTGGGTGCAGTGGCACATGCCTGTCATCCCAGCAACTCGGGAGGCTGAGGCAGAAGGATCACAGTTTGAAGCCAGCCTCAGCAATTTAGTCAGACCATATTCAAAATAAAAAATAAAAAGGTCTGGGGATGTGGCTCAGTGACAAAGTACCCATGAGTTCAGTTCCTACTACCAAAAACAAACAAATGAACACAAAAACTGGATTGAAACACCTGCCATTGAAGTTCTCATTATGCTGTATTAAAGTTATCACAGAAGTGCTGTCAATAAATGTCTTGGGACAGCTAACTCTGTACTAGGCACCTGTTCCTTGTAGCAGCACATGGAGCCCACATTCTCTCACTCACTCCATTTCCCTTTACAAGGTAATTGCTATGAAAAGACCCCCTCGGTCCTTAGCCAGGGAGTTCTTGGTGGGGAGGCCGAATCCCATAGGCTAATGTTTGAAGATGTTATGATTAGCTTCACCAAAAGTACTGAGTTGAATATAGAGTCCTACAGAGGTTTATTTCATTTTATTTTTTTATTTATCTTAGTGGCTCTAACAAAATTTTGCAATGTAAATAAAATTGACAAATTTTCTAATTGAACAGACAACCAAATTATTCCTATATTTTAATCTGCTGTTAAAAATCCAAAGTGTAGAGAATTCAAGAGCAAGTGAATCCCCTGTTATGAGCAGCACTAGTGAGGAGAATGGGTTCTTAATGATCGGTCACATGTAGCAGGACAGCTCCGGGGAGTCTGCTTGCACCCTCGGCCTTCAGATGCCTTGACCCTGTGAGCTGGTACTTCCCCTCCTCAGATTTTAACTGAAGGACAGAATCATGGGTGTGCCAAATGTTTAAAGAATGTCCCATGCACACAGTGACATTCAAAATCTGCAGACAAACTAAACATCTACCCATTAGCAGATTGATAGAATGAACACAGTATATCATTAAATATGTCAGTAAATGATATGTCACTAAAATGGCACATATTTTTAAGGAAAAAAAAATAAAAAGACTTCCTATGAACCAGGCTTTTTCCCTCCGATGATGAAAACCAGATAATACTAGTGACACTTGTTAGTTTTAGAAATTTAGAATATACAGATAAAACCAATAAAATTAAACACACATGCAGTCTTACTTTCCAGAAGAAACCACTGTTGACATTTTGAATGATATCTTTTTTTTTTTTATATTATGTGTGTGTAAACGTGTGTGTGCGCACATGTGTTTGTATTTGTGATCACCTGCAAGCTTTATGAATGTTAGTGTCTCTCCTATTTCCTTACCAGGATTAACCTACATTTCTGTACAGAGTTGTGTTATGGGACATCTGGCCATCCAGCTGGTTCAATGGCTTGCCCATGAGGACCAGTCGTGGGAGACCATGGGGAGTGGTGGAGTCTAGAGCTTAGATGTTGTGCCCAAAGGTCTCCAGTGAGGCTAGTAATCAAACATGAGGCTGTGGGCTGGCCTCAGTATTATCACTGCTTATTTGAGAAGGCCTTTGATAGGTATAGAGTAGTGTCTATTTTGTGGGGGTGGGGTGAAGAGGGAAAGTTTATTTGCAGATCTCTCAGTTTTCTTAGAAATGGGCTAACTGCTCAAGGCAGGTAATTTTTCTACCCGCCTGTCTATTAGGGATTATCTCCCAGTGTAAATCCTGCAAATTAAAGTGTGGGGATGACCTTGAGCTACAGAGCATAGTGCTGTACTCGCCTTCTGGAAAGCAATTGACTCTATAGCATTTCTCCCTCAAGGGATGTGGCGGAAAGACAAAGTTCCCTCCCTGAGAGACTTAACTCATATTTTTTCCAAACAAGAATAATCTTGCCTGCGGATACCCTTTCATGTTAGAGGCTAGCTTTTGAGAATGCAGCTGGCTTCTTTTAATAATACAGTGGAAGTTCTCTTTACCTATCTAAGTGCTTTCCTGGATTGTCAGTGCTTTCCATTCTGTCTGAAAAAACACAGACTATTTCTAGTGAGCTCTCAAAGCTGCAAATGTCTCCCATTGCCAGCAGCAAGCATTGTTATAGTAATTACACAGTTTCATCATATGACATAGAAACAGGAAATGTATGTGAAAAGGAAGTTGAATTTAAAAAAAAAATTTAGTTGTAGTTGGACACAATACCTTTATTTTATTTATTTTTATATGGTGCTGAGGATCGAACCCAGCATCTCACGTGTGCTAGGTGAGCACTCTACTGCTGAGCCACAACCCCAGCCCCAGGAAGTTGAATTTTTGGGGAAGGAATAAAGGCAGGTTGCCATAAAATGTTGCAACTGTCAAATTGGATGTGGAAGACAGAACTCTAAATGGTTGGGAAAGATGTTTAAAATATGGAAGGATTCCACACTGAGATAGAGTCGCACTGAAGTTTTTTTCAACTTCCGGTAGTCCAAACAGGAAATTACAGATGATGCATTTCATGAGTACAGTTCATGCATGAAAGACAAATTTGAACTTCTGTCAGTAGATATGTAGTTGAAGAACTAGCCTTGGTCTATATGGAAATGATAGCAAATAAATTTGATTTTTATGTTTCATGATAAAATATTTAAGAAATGTATATGTCATTTTTTATAATTCTGTACCTTAAATGACGTATTCTATCTATCCATCCATCTCAATTGCAAGTAGGATTTCTGCAGTCATTCTTCCCACAGAGCTGTATGCAACAAAATTGAATAGTTGACCAAGACTTGTCTGCAGCCAAGTTGGGGAGAGGGTATTTTAATGAAAACATACTTTAAAAGGAAGGTATTCATAAATAATTTTAAACAATTCTTAATGAAATTTTGTTTGGATGTGGTGGCACATGACTATAATCCCAGCAACTCAGGAGGCTGGGGCAGGAGGATTGCAAGTTTGAGGCCAGCCTCAACAAATTAGCAAGGCCTTAAGCAACTTAGCAAGACCCTGTCTCAAAGTGGAAAACAAAAAGGGGGGCTGGGGATGTTGGTTCATGGTAAATGCCCCTGAGGGTACAAGAAAAAAAAAAAGAAAAATTTTGTTTGATTCTTTCATTTTATAGCATAGTTCTATCTAGTTTTGTTTTTCAAATACTTCAAATATAAGTAATATACACTTAGTAAAATGGTAAAAATCAACATTTTGTTTTCCTGTGAAAAACTTCTTATGTTCATGGTGGCTATTGTTCAGTATCAAGTGATACCAGATGATTCATTTTTCAAGTTCCAGGATGTTCAAAATTCTCTATAGACATAAAATCGGGATAATAAACTATCCTGACTTTACACATGAACAGATAGTCTTATAAAGAAATCTTAGTGGTGACAATAAGAAGTTTAGAAAATTAAAGATGTGAACTGTGCTTATGTGTCAGACTCCACTGGCTCCGCGTCCCAAGTGTCTGGATTCCCTGGTTCTGGTGGCGCCTGCTGCCCTGGGCATTCCCAGCTTCTCCAGGGCCTCCCGACTGAGTTTCCTCCAGGCAGTGACGGTGAAGGTAGAGCAGGCAGGACAATTTGGATAAATGACTATTTGAAATTTTCTTTCTGCCACTCTGATTTGGCCTGCATTCACGAGGTAAGCGCAATTACATAACCTCCTCCCTGCCCCCCTAAAAAATATTTGCTTTTTGGACGTGTATGTCCCCCCTAAAGGTATCCAGCCAGCAGCTGCCCTTTGCCGCCATCAGACTGTTAGATGAAGTTTGAAGTCCTCACTTCTTTTTTCTCTGGATTGTCTTCTCTTCCCTTTAAGTTTTTTTTTTTTTTTTAAAGCACACCGACTGATTTTAGATCTTCTCTTGCATTAGCAACAAAAGACTAGATAATCCTTTATTACCTGTGAATGGTTAAGTGCCCAAGAATAGTTGTTGAGCAAATGCAGTAGTTGGCCAGGCTCTACAGATGTGTGTGCTCAGGACCCGGGTGGAGGGGCGCTGCACTGCCTTCCTGGAACCCAAGAGCAGGATGGAAGGCGGGCGCTGTGCAGTCGGTGGCCCTGCTGGAGCTTGTAATGGGACTTCAGCCAGGGCGCGGACATTTTTGCAGTCCATTATGCCTCTTCTTCTTTTCCACCATAAGAGTTCTTTCTTCTGAGACTCGTGTCTGTCATCACCATCCAATAATATTCTTTTAGTGCCGCGGTGCCGGGTGCTGGCAGGCTTCATTCTCTCTAATGAGGGCAACGTGGGGCTGAAGGATAGGCTTCTGTGAGACGTTGCCCGTCCAGGGAGGAGTGATGGGTGACGCCTGAGTGAGCTAATTAGACCAGTCACACATTTGTGTTGGCAAGCTCTTGAAAACAAGAGGTAAATCAGCCCTGCCTTGTGCTGGGAGATGCTATCACACTTGGGCTCTGTCCTATTAGCCATTAGTGGGTTCTTTATCTTGATTTTGTAAATAGCCGCCTCCTTCACACAATGAACGTTCATGCTCTCTGCTTCCCCGTTGGTCACTTTGGTCATCTGCTGAGGTACACCCTTTCAGTCCTCAGGAGTTGCTTGGATGGAGACTATGCTGTGTGAGGCTTTGCTTTGTGCTGCTGTTGGTTTGACCTTTAAAAAAAAATGCTTTAAAATTAAGTAACTGCACAAAATACTTGACAAAACCTACAGAAATCAAAATATCCTCAGTGGATTGTGAGATGTGACTTGTCTCTCCCAAGACTCATTGTTGGTAAAGTTCTCTTAATTTTCCCTTCCCAGTGTCTTGGAGCTGGGCGTAGTGGCACCTGCCTGTGATCCCGTGACTCAGGAGGGCAAGTTCTGAGCCAGCCTCAGCAATTCAGTGAACTGCTGCCTTTACAAAAAGGGCTCGGGATGTGGCTCAGCGCTACACACACACACACACACACACACACACACACACACACACACATTTTTTTTTTTTTTTGCCCCTCTGTATTCTCTTTGCTATCACCTGGTGCAGTCTCTCATCAACACAACACCTGCTTTGTTTATAATATATTCTCTCTCTCCCCACTCTCTTTTTTGCCTCGTGCCAGCTTATTCCATGCTTATCTGTGCTAGACCGATTTCCTTACATTCATCTTTTGTCCTGTAACTACTTTGCCCAGAATGTCTTATGAGCTTTCAGTCACCTAATGAATTAGAGCTGAGCTCTCTTGCCTGGCTTTCTTTACCCAGTTCCTGTCCTTTTCAAGAGTAAATGGTGTGCCCAGGTGCGGTTGTTTACCACCCCTGCAGGATGGTGTTGTGATTAAGAGCATGGGCCCTGCAGTCAGATTTGCTTGGCATCTGATACTAGCTCAGCTCCAGACCCCTCCCTGTGCCTGAGATTGCTCATCTACACGTTGGATATGTTAGTCTTTCCTTTCTGGACTTGGGAGATGGGCACTGTGTGTTATCTGATACATAATAAGAGGTTAGCAAAAGAGAGTGAAAATTACTGTTTTTACGTTGCCTAAAATGCCCTTCTAATGATGGTTAGCATGGGGAGTAGTGCTTCTCATCAGGCAGGCAGGGGCCGTCCTTCGACCCTTTCTCATATGAATTTAAGAGCTTTATGAGGAAAAAATTGATAACAGCCCCATATTTCAGATGACAAAGCCGAGGAATAAAGAGTGTTGGAGAGACTTGTCTACACTCGGACAGCAAGGAAAGCGGCAGGGTGAGGATGGCACCTAGGAAACCCAGCCCTAGATTCTGTGCTCTTGATATTTGTGCTGGTGAGACTCTATCAAAGGAACCCTCCCACCCCACAACCCGGGCTCTATCCTTGGCCACCCCAGCCCAAAGTGACATTTCTCTGTCTGAACACTAAATGCATTTAATAGGCAGCATAAGGTAGTAATTGCTAAAACCTTCCTTGTTTTGTGTCCTTTAGTTCTTATATAAACTAAAAAATTCTTTGATTATAATAATTACATGCTGTGATAGGGAATTTAGAATACGGACACAAAAGAAGAAATGACATACACCTGGGAATAGCTACTATTCAGTTTATCTAGCCTCCTAGTCTTATTTATAAATACTATACATAACCGCCAGGTGCAGTGGCACACGCCTGTAATCCCAGAGGCTCCGGAGGCTGAGATAAGAGGATCCTGAGTTCAAATCCAGCCTCAGCAAAAGCAAGGTGCTAAGCAACTCAGACCCTGTCTCTCAATAAAATACAAAATAGGGCTGGGGATGTGGCTCAGTGTTGAGTTCTCCTGAGTTCAATTCCTGACATCAAAAAACAAACAAACAAACAAAAAACTATACATAACATTGTATAATAATGCATAATAATGTATGTGTTGTACTTAATGTCATGCCATATACTTAATTTTTCCTATTGCTTTCCTTACTTAATATTATAGTGTGAAAGTATGCCTGTGCTATTAAATATTATTGTAAGTCACCATTACAGTGAATGCAGACCATTTGCTCACTTAGTGAGTCTATACTGGACATATTGCTTACTTCCAATATTTTAATGACTACTAATGTTTGTGTAGTGAAGTGTGTCAAAGATTGTGACCTTAGGGGCTGAGGCTGTAGCTCAGTGGCAGAACACTTTCCTGGCGCTGGGTTCAAGCACCACATAAAAATAAACAAATAAAATAAAGGCATTCTGTCCATTTACAACTAAAAAAGAAAAAAGATTGTGACCTTAAAAAGACTTGATATATATGCAAAAGTTACCTTTCAAAAGACTGTACCAAGTTGGGTACGGTGGCACACACCTGTAATCCCAGGGACTCAGGAGCCTGAGATAGGATGATCACAAGGCTTAGCCACTTGTTGAGGCCCTAAGCAACTTAATGAGACCCTATCTTAAAATAGAAAATAAAATAAAAGGGCTGGGGCTTAGTGGTTCAGCGCCCATGGGTTCAATCTCTGATATACACATACACCAAAAAAACCCCCCAAAAAACAACAAACAAACAAACAAACAACAAAAAAACCCCACCAAACCAAACTGAATCAAAACTGTACCATTTTATTACTTTTTCTAACTTGGGACCCTCCAGCGTGTTTCACGGTGCTTGTTAAGTACTAATATTTTGGTAAGTCTTTGCTCATGGGATGGATGATACAGGGTGTGGGTCATGGTTTGAATTGCATTGAATCCAAAGTACTTTAAAAGGCCTGGCACTTTGAGAGACTTTGAGAGACTTATGTGGTTGATTTTCAGTAGTGACTTGATGGGCTTCAAATACTTCTTAGATTTAGGACCTGGAGGAGACTGTAAAGCATTTACTGTAGCCCCAGGACTCGATGGTAAAGAAACTGAGACACAGAGAGAGTCAGTCACTTGTCCAAGCTCGGTAGCTGGTTGAGAGTAGAATGAGGATTTGGTTTCCAGTTTTCAAACTCATTGATTTTTCACCATGTCTTCCTGTTTCTCATCTTAATCCATCCACACACCTCCATCTGTTTCACCTATAGTGAAACACAGCTCACCAAGTTTGGAGGTACAGCTTATGGTGAAATAAGCAATGTTCCAAACTCTCTGGGGCAAAGGTAAAGGAATGCTGACGACGCTAATCAGACAGCCCACTGCATAAATCCTCCTTCCCCACAGGGCCTCGCAGGTGCCAAGTGTGTAACAGATCACAGGGAAAGAGTGTGCAGATGGGGACCTGGAACGTGGCCTGCCTTTCACACAGACTCTTTGAGGTTGTTCAGGGCCTTGTGCTAACAGGGTTCCTGGGGGTCAGGGGTTTAGGAGGTGACCATAGTGTCTGGCCGTGTGGTTCTTTTCCTCTTCTGACATGAGAGTGAGAAGAGGTTTGGTATCCAGCTAACCCACGGAGACTGGCTCAGCTCCACTGCCTCTTGCCCCTGGAACCAGTTCTCTGAGCCACCCTCTTCCAGGTTTGGCAGCATACAAGTCCTCAGTGTGCTTTACATTTCCCTGAGGAGCACTTGGCTTCCCAGGAAGGTCTGGGGAACATGGATTAATATTTCTGTTTATCAATAATATGGAATGAAAAGTAAATGCTTTTTATAATTCAGTTTTTTTTTGATATTGTGATTATTAAGCTATAAAAAGGTTAGCAGTTTCAAGGCCAGAAGCACAGAAGAAATTCATATCTCACCTTTATTGCCAGTGGGATGGCTAAAATGAACCAAGGCAAAATATTTCCTTTTCTTAGTTTCAGAGCCTACCTTTATCACCTATCCTTAACCAAGAACAATGGAGTTATCAGTTGATTATAAGAATTATCTTGACAAATTAAAATTTCCCAATAAAATTAAATAATTCCAACAAAAGAAAACCATTGGGTGTGGTGGTACACACATGTGTGAGATCAGCTTTAGCAACTTAGTGATACCCTGACTCAAAATAAAAAGTAAAAGAGGCTGGGGACATAGCTCAGTGGTAGAGCACCCCTTGGACTTAGTCCTCAGTACTGAGAAAAGAAAGGAAACCTGCCCTGAAAAACCTCACATTTTGGGAAAAGTGAATGCTTTAATACTATTTAATGTGTTTTTGGTTGAGAGGCTTAGGAGAAGAACTTTAATTGTCCCATTTATCTTGGGGTATCTTGCAGTTGTTTAAATATCTTGGAAATGCTAGATTAATCTGGGCTTAAATTTTTGGCACAACCACCATCTCTTACTTATTCATTTGTTCATTCATTCATCAATTTACTCAACAAATATTTCTTACAGGCCTATCATGTGGCAAGCATTTATGTAAGGAATTAAAAACACAGCAGGGGCTGGGGATATAGCTCTTTTGGTAGAGTGCTCGCTGTGCATGCACTAGGCCCTGAGTTCAATTCCCAGCACCACAAAAACAAATCAAAATAAAACAGTGAAATAAGTGTCAACATTGTCATCATGGAGTTTGTAGTCTCGGGCAGAAGATGAGCTCCTCTGGGAATGCTTCCTAGTGGTGGAGGTCTAGGCCAAGATCTGAGAAGTAACAAGTTACCCAGGACTGAATCTCCCTTTCCATTACTGCATCTGGAAATGCCATGAGGAAGTGAGTACTTGACTTGACCAATACCATGGACATACACATAAAGCATGTTGAAAAATATCCAGGTTTGATAACAGAGGCTTTGTCTCAAAAGCAAAACCATTTGCTGCTTGCTTGCTTGCCCATTCATTCATTCATTCATTCAGTGCAGGGGTTGGGACCCAAGGCCTTGGACATGCTAGGCAAACAAACGCTGTACCACTGAGCTACACCCCCAGACTTTCTGCTCTTGCAGAGCCCAGACTTTGTTTCTGCCTGTGGCTGGGCCTCAAGAGCCAAGGGAAATTCAGATTCTCAAGTTCTAGTTATGAGACATTCCCTTTGGTCCCCATTTTTTAGTTCTAGCAGCTGGTCTCTGCCTCGCCACTTGTTCCTTAGTTCGGAAATGGTGTGGCAGTTCTTTCTCTAGGTTGGCAGTTCTGATTAGAGTAGAGTATTTCTGTTCTGAAACCAGGAAAGAATAGTGTGACATGCTTTTGTGCAGTCTTTTGTGGTTGGCTCTGCCTTGTCTCCTGAAGAGTTGTCATCAAGGGCTGGAGACCATCAATTTCACCCTGTGTGTGTGAGAAGTGGCAGAAATACCTACAGATACAGTGCAGATTCAGACCTTCTCTGCAACAGTCAGGACACACCTCTCTACTTCACTGCGTAAATGGCAGCTCCGAGGGGAAGGCTGCCCTTTGGAGTGGGCCTCAGGCTCCCAGGCAGATAAGGCTTAAGCTGTAAGATCTTCTAGTCCAGTGGGTTTGAACTTTCTTAGACATTCTCCTTCCTTTCTTTTTTTGAGCAAAATCTCCTGTGGAAATTTAGGATATAAGTCTGATAAAAGCAACGAGTTGACATCTTAAAAAGTATTAATATTCATTTTTTTTAAAATGCCTGAAGCACTGCTTCTCCCCAAAGCCTTCAGGTTCTGGTAGGCCTGGATGGAAGCTAGTTAATAGTGGTAGCTCACTTTTATTAGTGCTCGTAATGAGGAAGACACTGTGCTGAGTGCTCACCTACAGTATCGCAAATGTCCCTACTGTCCCGTGAGGTGTGACATTATAGTCATCTGTATTTTGTCGATGAGGCATTAGGCTTAGAGAGGTTTAATGTCATGCCCAAGGTCACGTGGCCTAGTAAGGGATAAAGCTAGTACTGGAATCTGGGCTGCCTGATTGACCAGCCAACCCCTGAATTATTATTATTATATTATTATTATTGGTACTAGGGATTGAACTCAGGCACTCAACCCTTGAGCCACATCTCCCGCCCTATTTTGTACTTTATTTATAGACAGGATCTCACTGAGTTGCTTAGCGCATCACTATTACTAAGGCTGGCTTTGAACTCACAATCCTCCTGCCTCAGCCTCCCAAGCCACTGAGATTGTAGATGTGCACCACCGTGCCTTGCTGATCCCTGAATTATTAATCTGGTGGAATCACTAGGTGCCACAGGTCAGTGGCTGCACCAGCACTGGGTCCCAGGATTTCTGACCCCTGGTCCGGTGTTCTTTGTGTTGCACTATAGTGATAACTATTTTGGAAATATCAGAGAGATGTTTAATAGGCAAGACAGTTCCCCAGAAACAAAGTTCCCTTACTCACAAGGTAGTATAGGACACATGTCCTTTTCACATAGCTTCCGAATAGCCGTTTTGTAAGGGAGATGAGTGGATGTTAAAGTAGAGTAAAAGTCTCTTCTTCCTTCTTACTCTCTGCTTTTTACGATTAGAGTCCTCTTTGAAAGTCTTTGAAAAGGGCTTTTCTTAAATTTAATGTTTTGGTACTGGGAATCAGACCCAGGGCCTCATGCGTGCTAAGCACAAGCTCTACCACTGAGCTACACCCAACCCCTCAAAACAGTTAATTAATTAATTTATTTAAAATAGTTTTTAGGGGCTGGGGATGTGGCTCAAGCAGTAGCGCGCTCGCCTGGTATGCGTGCGGCCCGGGTTCAATCCTCAGCACCACATACAAACAAAGATGTTGTGTCCGCCGAAAACTGGAAAATAAATATTAAAAAATAAATCAATCAATAAATAAAATAGTTTTTAAGTTATAGACATATGCAATATCTTTATTTATTTGTTTTTATGTGGTGCTGAGGATCAAACTCAGTGCCTCACACATGCTAGGCAAACGCTGTACCAACTGAGCTACAACCCCAGCCCCAATCAGCTTATTTTTAAGAGAAACAAGTGAGTGACTGAGCTAATTTATTTTCCTTGTTCTCCAGATTGTTGATACTTATTTATTTTTAAATTAGCTAAATTGCCAACAGCCTAATATGAAGGGTAAATGCTTTTCAATGTAATGTAAGTACATAGAGGTTTACAATTTATATAATAGGAAAAGCCATTTTTTGGTGTTAATTCTTTTAAGATTGGTCTGGGGATCAGAATTATAAAGGGCTGAATATTGGAAAATATGGGTTGAGCATACTGAAGCAGCATTGGAGTATTTTGGTGATCAAAGGCTTATAATGTAAAAAAAAAAAAAAGTTATTGGGGCTGGGGATTTAGCTCAGTTGGTAGAGTGCTTGCATTGCATACAAAAGGCCATGGGTTCAAATCCCCAGCACCACACACAAAAAATGTTATTTTAAAAATTATTTTCTTTCCTAAATGTGTCTAATTATCTTCGATGTGCAGTGTTTTCGTTGACTGGTGGTACTTGTTGCAGGTCCTCCTGGGTGCAGGCTCTGATGCAGGCTCTCAGACACTTGCATGAAGGGGGACTCTGTTAAGGTCTGCTCTCTGAATCACCTCGGGTGGAAAGAAAGGGGCATGGTCTTCACAGAGGTGATGATGGCCTGCCACCAAAGCTCATCCTAGGCCTGTGTCAACCCTCCAGGGAGATGTGATGGCCCCTCAAGAGTTGTCCTGAGTTGAAGTGAGGGGGTCCCACCTACCCTTAGTTATGAATGTGTGCTCCCCTCAAGGAGGGTGTAAGTCTGGGCAAAGCGACTCTCTTCAGTAGAGAGCAGTTTCTGGAAAGGGCTGAGGTCCACTGGTACTCCTTGCAGCTGGGAGAATAAGGTCTGCTCATGGTAAGGTCTAGCTATAAAGTCTAACTAGTTAGCAGGGAACTGGAGGGAGGGATATTTGAGCATCTATTTCAGTGCTTGTAACTCTTGAAATTCAGTAAAAGAATAGGGGAGTGTGGGAAGCAGGCTACTAGGTAATCTCTGAGTGATGAATATAGTGTTCAGGTAGACATAGTCTTCTACCTGTGCAAGAAGTAGTCCACTAACAAATCCATTATCCTCTGTGTGAGAGACTGTGTGTGCGCTCGCATGTGCATGTAAGAGAAAGAGAGAGAGAGACAGAGAGAGAGTGTGTTTGTGTGTATGTACATAGAAGGTTTGGTACATAACTTGTAAAAGTAGAACCAACTTTCTTATATAATTTGCTTGATACATGATGTGATTTATTCTAGTATTAAATTTAAAACCTGGCCAAGTCACAGGTACCCAAACTACACACACAGGAATGTGCTTTGTATTGTAATTATCCAAAGGAAAGAAGGTAAGTCTGGGACCATCTTGTATGAGATATAAGCATGGTCTGCAGAAATTTTAGGAAACCAAGAGCCAAATTGCAGAATCTATTCCACAGGGATGTAATGTGAGGATAAATGTGATTAATGACCTGAATTTGTATTTAAAATTTTGCATGGTCTTACATTTTATAAAAACTGATAGAAAAGCATATATAGTTACGTTTTAACTGGCTAATTTTAGTTGTATACAGAAAACTACAGAGTGTATACAAGTATTCTTCATGCTGCTGGTCAGTAGGTGCCAAATGAAAGGGAAAAACAAGTTTTTGAACTGGCATTTTGGGTAATAACGTCTCTTAATGGAGTTTAGTTAATAAACTCCTCTCAGAATAAAGTGACATGAGAATATAATAAATAGTTAATGGTTAGTGTTGTTTTTAAAAGTTTTGCTGGCAGGATAATCAGTTTTTCTCATCTTTCTAATATCTATTAGAATTGCTAACTAGTTAGACTTTATAGCTAGACCTTACCATGAGCAGAAAAATGCAACTTCTGTAGTGGCCAAAACCCATGTTTTCTAGACTATTTTTTAATTTGTTCTTTTTAGATATACATGATAGTAGAGTGTATTTTAACATATTATACATACATGGAGTATAACATCCTAACTAGGATCCCATTCTTATGGATATACATGATGTGAAGTTACATTGGTTGTGTATTTATACATGAACATAGGAAAGTTATGTCTGATTCATTCGACTGTCCTTCCTAGTCCCCCTTCCTTCCTTCTTTTCATTCCTCTTTGTCCAATGAATTTCCCTCCACCACCCCTCCACCATTATTGTGTGTTAGCATTCACATACCAGAGAGAACATTTGGCCTTTGGTTTTTTTGGGATTGACTTATTTCACTTAGCATGATAGTCTCCACTTCCATCCGTTTACCAACAAATGCCATAATTTCATTCTTTTTTTATGGCTGAGTAATATTACATTGTGTAACACGACATTTTCTTTATCCATTCATCTGTTGAGGTCACATAGGTCCATAGTTTAGCTATTGTGAATTAAGCTGCTGTAAAGATTGATGTGGCTATGTCACTGTGGTATGCTGATTTTAAGTCCTTTGGGTAGACCAAGGAGTGGAATAATTGGGTCAGGTGGTGGTTTCATTCCAAGTTTTCTGAGGAATCTCCATACTGCTTTCCATAGTGATTGCACCAATTTGCAGTCCCTCCAGCAATGTATGTTCTAGACTGTTTGATCCGTTGTGGTGGTAGCAGTACTGGCTGACTAGTGGTTACTGACTAGTGGTTTTTCCTGTTCTCAGTCTTCTAGTCTCCTTGCAAGTTGGATTTGGGGTAGGTACGAGTCCTACAGCACTGTTCTGTGGGGAGCTGCACTGCAGGGAATCAGATCCTACATTACCAACACTCGTCTCTTCGCTTAGCTGAAGTGCTTCCTTGTGTCACTGTCAGAAATCTACTTACACAGACATGGTGAGGGAACCGCTCCTTGAAGTCCTTCCCAACTCTTCTTGATCTCGGCTGCCTGTCGCTGCTTCCTCCCTCCGCCCAGGCCTCCCGACTCTGCTTCTTGCCAGCCATGTGACCAGTCCCTTTTGTCTAAGTTTGAGTTTCTTCTGTAAAATGGGACGGCAGTCCCTGCCTCGTTGGGGGTGTGGACACACAGGATGTGTGGTGCCTGGCTCAGGGTGGTGCTCAAAAAATGGCCTCCCTCTTCTCTCCTGGCTGAGGGTGCTGCTTGCTGAGGCAGATCTCGCCCAGTGAGCGGATCAGTCCCTGATGCCTGCGAATGGATGTTGACCATACATCCCGCTCTGCACATCGTGGGCATTTGGATTAAATGCCTTTGAATCACCTCATGAGTAGCAAAAGACGGGATCCTTCCTCTTAAGAACACCGAAACTGGTCCTCAGAGCCCGTGTCACCGTGGGGAGAGGAGTTAAACCAAGAGATCTAGAGAAGAAAGGCATTAGCAGTCAGATTCAAGGCAGGGGTTTAGTGGGCACTTAGTTCAGCATAATGTCTTTGATCATGGCAACTAGTGAAAAAAATTTTTGTTAATATTATATTGGGCATGTTTTATTTCCATTTTGTTTTTTATCCCCTTCAACTTTTTTTGTAAAGAGAGAGAGAGAGAGAGAATATTTTAATATTTATTTTTTAGTTTTCGGCAGACACAACATCTTTGTTGGTATGTGGTGCTGAGGATCGAACCCGGGCCGCACACATGCCAGGCGAGCGCTCTACCACTTGAGCCACATCCCCAGCCCCCGACAACATGCTTTTTGCATGTGAGGCAAGCCTGGACAGAGTGGTGTCTGTTAGCCTGAGCAGTTGGAATCAGAGCCGAGGGAGGGTTAGTTAAGTGCATTCCAGCTCCTTGAGACACATTTGCAAGCATTTGCTGAGTATGGTCGTAACTTCTTTCCACTGGATGTACCATTATGCTGAGTAGATAATTTCGTGTGCCTAGTTATAGTTAGTGTGTGTAGCTAATTGGAACACTTTTGTTTTTGTAAAACTTTTATTATATGGTTTTTCTGTTTAATGACTTCGAAAAGATTCTTTCTCCAGAGAGAAAGAGAGAGAGAGAGAGAGAGAGAGAGAGAGACAGAGAGAGAGAGAGAGACAGTGCCAAACTAGAATTAATTATTTTTTAATCACAGTATTTTGGGGGGATAGCATGTTCTGCTTTGCCTTTCTTCCCTTGGCCTCCTAAGCTAGATTTAGGAGAGAAATCGCAGGGGGACCTGTTCAGACTGTTACTTGCTGGTCCCCCAGAGGCACTGGTGCTTTGATCTCCTACTTGTGTAGCTCCTCTGATCTTTTATTCTGTAAGGTGTTTGCGTCTCAGTATGATGGATGTTTCACTGACCCTAGTAAATGGAAGAAAATTTTCTCCAGACTTTAAGTATATTGCTTTCCTTGTTCTTTCAAAAAACAGTCTTCTTGGGTAAGAGTGTTTTAGAGGCATTGGCATCAAATCAAGAGAATTGTGGTCTTTAATGGAATTTGAGGCACCGAGGAGTGGTTTGATTGGTGAGAATCCATTTTTGTTTCTTTCTATCCACTCAAAACAATAACATAAACAGCTCCCGCCTGTCTTCCTGGTCTTCTTATTTTATTGAAACAAGATTTGATTTCAGTGAATTTTGTGCTTTGGTTTTTGTTGTCACTTTTCTTTTTTTCCTTAAAGGGGAAGAAAAACCTCAAAGGTATACAGAGTAAATTAAATTATGAGGGAAATACTCTTTGAGTTTAACAAGATGAATCACGGTTTTAGAACTGAATCTACAAATTACAGTGATGTTCTAGAGTCTAATCTGTGATTCAGAAACTTATTAGTCACTTTGATAGACTGCTGATTTGACTAATTACCTTGAAGACTGCTGCTGGCTGAATTGCTCAAGTCAACTAGTAATTTTGATCAATCAACAAGTAATTATGGTTTTGTGTAGGCAATAAATATAGAATACTGACGGTGTTAGACTAAAGATGTTATTGTGAAATAATTATGTAAAATATTTAATTCCAACATCATAGCAGTCCTCTTACCTTTTTCTTATTTTGTGGCTTAAATTCTCAAAACATGACAAAAAAAGGCCATGGCAACTTTTAATCACTTGATTATCAATGAACAACATATAATTGTGTGAGATATTTTCTGGTGCTAAGTAAGTACTCTAGTATTTTAAATGTAACTTAATTATGATTAAATATATTTTTGGAAGCCCCCAGAAGCAAAAGTGGTCAGATTTAAAGTAAAAATTCTCTTTAGATTTGTCACAGAAGGAACCCAGAAGTGGCTGGAAGCCGCTGCTGCTGGTTTCCATGTGGGCTGACTAGATAAAGGTTAACGTCAGCATGATCAGCTGTATCTGAAGCCCAGGTGCTTACATTTTCTTGGCTCCTATTCTATCATTATGCCTTCTTTTACTTGTGAAAATCATTCTGCAGAGAGCATGATATTTATTACTGAGCTGCCGATTGGCAGTGTTTGTGTGTTCTGTTTGTGAGTGTAAACTTAAAATATTTTAGAAACAGAGGCATGTTTACTTAATGGAAACATCTGTCTTTAATATTACTTGAGTTGTCTCTTGGATGGTTTGCCTGTATTAGATTCCTTTTGATATGAAAGCAGGAAACATAATGTACTTGGAACTTTATGCAGATTTTGGTGGTATTAATGTTTGTGAAGCTCCCTCAGGGTGGTAATTCTGAAGAAAGCGCCAGTCTTGTGTAATGACTTATATATATGTCCTTGACTCCTGCATCCCCCTCCCCCGCAAACAAAAAAAATCAGGGATTGAAAGGGAGGGAAGATAGTGGTTCACAGGTGCAGGGGTTATTCTTGGGTAGTGTACATGTGCGCTCCACTGTGTTCTTGCTTAGTCCTCTTTCCAGCCGCCTCTGGTTGTGTGGGTATCTCTGAGTCTCGGATTTGAAAACACACATTGCTTTTGTACAGCCTGACCCAAATACATGCTGTTTTGTTGGATTTACAACTGTTTTTGCAACTTAAAAAAGATGTCTGTTGGTTTCTAGCAAGTGCTTTGCTAAGGGGTGTTTGGGAGTAATTTTGAACCTTTTCATGCCTTATCTTAGACACTGATGTTAGAACCAACCCCCAGATAAGTTGCAGCTACACTCTGATAGTAAGGGGTCAGATCATCAATGTTTGGTAATTCCCTAGGACACAGAATGGAAGCGAATTATTATGGAACTATGAGTTAGTATTATATAAAATCACTTTTTTTGCTGAAATAAAGGGAGGTACTCAGCTTCCTCTTTCACTTGTACATCTTCCTCTCAACTCCTTTGCTTTTGGAAGTTAGTTACCTCTAAATGCAGCTTGCTTTTATGGGGAGCAGGAACCCCTATGCATTCGTGCTCCTTGTGTTCTACCTGAAGCACCAACTCTAGGGAGAAATAGCACCAAATGCAAAATCTATTTGGAGGAAAACTTAATTTAGGACACTGTCTTTGATTTTCTTTGCTTGCTTTTGCTGCCCCTGCCCATGTACAAAAGACATCGATACACACATGTTAATACAGTGGAGAAGAGTTTTTAATTCAGAAGTGTAGATGGCCTGACGCCATTCAGGTCTGTGCCCGTCACTCCAGGGACAAGTGTAGGCGGGAGGTGGGAGAGTTGTGATCTACCCAGTTGCTTCTGGAGCTTATGGATAAACTAATCCTCCCTCTCCACAAGGAGAGTCTTGGCAGGTCTGCTTGGCGGGGTGGTAGCAGCCGTCAATAAGCCATCCCTGCTGCCACGAAGGAATTGCCTGATAGGAATCTTCAGTTTTACTTTATTTTTTGGAACAGCAGGTGGGAAGCCTTAATCCTGGATCCCCAAGAGGAGTTGGAGCCTCCATAACTGTTAATGGCAAGTTCTCAGAGCTCTTTCTCTTGTGGGGTCTCTGAAGGAAGCCACTGATAATTAATACTTAACATCTGTGTGCAGAGATAGATTTGGCCTTGTAACAATGTGCACAGCTCTCTGTACAAGGGGAAGAATGTGTACCCCTCAGTGAGGTACAGTACCCTCTGTTCAGTGGTAACCAGTCTCTTGCCAAATTTTTCAGAATTCCACAAAATGATGCTTGAAGGCTTACAGCAGTCAGATCTGTAGCTGATGAATGTAATATATATATAAATATTTTATTTGTGATACTAGGGATTGAACCCAGGGGTTCTCTACCACTGAGCCATATCCCCAGCCCTTTTTATTTTTTATTTTACTAAGTTGTCCAGGCTGCCCTTGAACCTGTGATCCTTCTGCCTCAGCCTCCTGAGTCACTGTGCCTGCAGTGAGTGTAATATTTTTAAAAGAGAAAGTTTAAGAAACTTATTTATAGGTGCATATTGATGTTTGGTTTTTAGAGAAAATCTTGGTCTGAAGGAATAGGTTTTGCCATGTTAATATAAAATATCCTAAAAAAGAAATGTTAATTTTAAGGTTTGTGACTAGTGAAACTCAAGTGTAGCTACAGTCAGTTGCAATGCAGAAAGGTTTTTTTTTTTTTTTCATCTGAGCAATCTTTGTTGTAAGCTACATTTACTTTGACTGATTTTGTTTTTTCTTAGAAAGAGGATCTTGAAAAAATTATTGAGAACTCTTGGTTAAAAAAAAGAAAAAGAGAACCCTTGGTGACCTCTGTAAATAGGGGGAGCCTCGGCATCTCTCAGATCTTATTTGGAGAACCACTGACGTAGTCTGACAAAGAGTTTGGCAAAATATTAACTTTACAAATTCCTAGAGATATGAACCTCATAGGCTAAAGGTAAATTATATATATATTTTTAAAAATATATTTTGTTTATTTTTATGTGGTGCTGAGGATAGAACCCAGTGTCTCATATGTGTGAGGCAGGCGCTCTACCACTAAGCTACAGCCCCAGCCCAAAATTATATGAATTTAATTTAACAAGCACTATTGGAAAATAATATTAAAATAACCATTGAAAACAGTGCTCATTAAAAATAAGACTACCATCCTTCTGAATTCCTTACACTTTCCTGATGCATTATTTCCCTTCATATTTACTCCATTGGAAGTTGACAACTTGTTAATTACAGATGTGCAGCTGGCCCTCTGTATCTGCAAGTCCCACACCTGCAGATTCAACCAACTGCAAATTAAAAATATTTGAGAAAAAAAAAGTTGCATCTACTGAATACATACAGATTTTCCCCTTGGTTTCTTTTTTTTTCTTCCTCTATCATTTTATTTTATTTATTTTTATTTTTATTTTTTTATTTATTGGTTGTTCAAAACATTATAAAGCTCTTGACATATCATATTTCATACATTAGATTCAAGATGATTATGAACTCCCAATTTTACCCCAAATACAGATTGCAGAATCACATAGGTTGCACATCCACATTTTTACATAATGCCCTATTAGTGATTGTTGTATTCTGCTACCTTTCCTATCCTCTACTATCCCCCCTCCCCTCCCCTCCCATCTTCTCTCCCTACCCCATCTACTATAATTCATTTCTCTCCTTGTTAATTTTCCCATTCCCCTCACAACCTCTTATATGTAATTTTGTATAACAATGAGGGTCTCCCTCCATTACCATGCAATTTCCTTTTCTTCTCCCTTTCCCTCCCCTAAACAATATGGCGTAATGATTTACACAGCATTTAAATTGCATTAGGCATTATAAGTAATCTAGAGATGATCTAAAGCATACAGGACGATAGGACTTGGTCATCTGCAGATTTTGCTATCTGTGGGATCCTGAAACTGGTCCCCCAGGGATACCAGGGACAACTGTAGTTATTTTCCTTTGTAGGTTTTGTATTAAATACCTTTCAAACATCTTGTGGTCATTATAATTGAGTCAAATAGCATCTTCCACTAAGTGGCCCTTCTCTCCCTACCTGCACCTGTCAGATCACACTCATCCTGCAGCCACATTCCTTTTATATAAGACTAAGAAGAGACTTCAAGGACAGTGTAATGGCTGTACTTAAGTTGGACTTAGGGACTTTCCCTATTGTTTAGGATGTTCTTTTGCTTTTATGTTGTCAAATCAAAAAATTTTGTTTTGCTAAGTAGTACATAAACTTGGTACAAAATTTAAACAGTGAAAAGGTTACAGAGTGAAAAGTGAGCCTCTGTCCCCCTG
The DNA here is from genome assembly GCF_048772815.1 of Callospermophilus lateralis. Classification (NCBI taxonomy): domain Eukaryota; kingdom Metazoa; phylum Chordata; class Mammalia; order Rodentia; family Sciuridae; genus Callospermophilus; species Callospermophilus lateralis. Next base: position 114,294,821 of record NC_135312.1, on the reverse strand, counting down.
CTGTCCCCTGACCACCTAGTGCCCCTGTGCTGAGGCAGCACCCTTAGCCTTGCTGAGTCTTCATGGAGGCTACTCTGTGTTTATAAGCACATAGTTACAGTAAGACGTTGGCTTCTTATATGAACAGTGGCTGTACTTTGTGTGCTGTTCCATGTGCCTCCTGGTCATCTTTCCATTAAGAACTGCCTCTTATTGGAATTGCCATAATTTATATAACCATAAAACCATTGTTGATGAATATGTAGGAGTTTGCAACTGTACTATTTAAACACTGCTGCCAAAGATAGCACGGAGTTAGAGAGCACCAGTGGTTATCAGGATGTGCCTAGGGTCTGTCCTGATAGACTGTCAGACCCCACATCCATATGACCCTGATTAAACATGTTCCTTTGGCTCTTTGTTATCATGAAAGTCACAAAATTCCACAACCATCTCTTCAGTAATATTTTAGGATCTGCACTGGCCATTAGCCTTTGTTTTGGACTCTTAATTAAAAAAAAAAATCTGTAATGCATCTTTGAGGTGGCTTTCAAAACTTTCTTGAAGGAGAGTAGTTGATATGCTTACTTTCTTAAATAGCCTTAAAAATTAAGTCCCCCCCAAAATTTCAGGAATGAATCTGGATGCTCAGTTTGATTTTCCCTTCTCCATGTGTTCTGCTTATCATTCAGTTGCCTGGAGCATGGGTGTGGTCTGTTGGCCATCTGCTCTTGTGAAATGAAGGAGTTAACCTGGTGGGGTGCTTTCATGGCATTAACAGTGTTCTCCAGTCTTGTTCCTACTTTGAGGCATGCATCTGTCAAAGCTTAAAACCACTTGGAATGGGTGTAGTGAGAGGATTTTCTTTGTGCACACACTGTGTGTTAACCAGTGACTTACAAGTCAGTGGAACTGAAGGAGGTTCTGCTTCACTGGAACAATGAATGGACCAGAGTCCTAAGGTGGTGCCTTGAGAGAGGCCCAGGAGTCGGGGGTTGGTAGATGCTGGCTCCATTTGTCACACTGTCCAGCGTTGCCATGTGATGTTAAGGCAAGAGAGGGAAGGAAACTGGGCCAGGGTACTAGAGCACAGTGAGGATTTAGGTTTAATAAGATTTTGTTAGGCTCTAAGAAGAGGGTGTGTGAGGTAGTTTGACCCAAAATGAATCCCCCCGCCCAATTATTTGAAATTGAAGGCACAAGGTTCACTTCTCTTCAGGTGTCCCAGTATTTGAAGAGTCTTCACCCTAGATGGCATTGCACATGGTAAACACATTTACAGTAATAGGCTTTTCAGCCCTCAGTCGCACCAGCTCAGGGCATCCAATGTGCATGGTAAAACAATGAGGTTTTCAACCCACAGGAGAGAAAAAAGAAAGAAATGGGGTGTGTATGGGAAGCCACAACCATCACAGAATTCTGTTGAGGTAGTTGATTTCTGTGCTGTGGATTTCTTAAGGGAAGTGTAAAAAGAATACAGATATCTCTCATTTACAGTGGAAGATTTGTGGACAAAGGCTCTTATTCTTCTTGAATGTCTGTGTGATGACCCCTCCCCAACCGTGTAGCAGTTTCAATAAAGTACATAAAATAACAGATTGAGCCATAAGAGACCCAAGAAATGGTGATTTAGTTCTAATTCCTTCTCCAAGTGAGTTTTGCTCAAGACCTCACAGCTCCTTGGAACCACAGGTAAAACTGGATCCTTGGGGCGTCGTCAGCTCAGAGACCAGATTCCCAAGTTGGGACTTGCAGGCTTGGAGAACTGAGCTGCTCACTTAGCCCTTACCCTTTGTCCCCGGCTTCTAACTCTGCCTAAATTCTCTAGCCGTTTTTGTAAACCCACCCTGATAGTACTAGGCTTAGTTAGTCCTGTGAACCCAGCACAGTTGAGTGCTGTAAACCCAGTACTACCAGGAAGAACCAGGAGGGGGAGGTGGGGAGGGAGCCCACCCTGCATCTGCATCAAGGCCCGGGTGTTCCTGCCCACTTGTAACACACCAGGGAAGGGCTCAGTCTGTGGTCTGTGGTGGTCTGTGGTCTCTGGGACACTCTTCCCTGTATTCTCCACCTCACCTTCCTTCTTTTTGCTCCATCAAGGTCCTTTTTCTTGTCTTCCAATTCTGTGTGTGTGTGTGTGTGTCTCGGTGTGCCTCTGTGTGTGTGTGTGTTGGTGTGCATGTGTGTGTGTCCCCCACCCCCCATAGGCCTGCAGGTGTGATGAGTTTACTCTGAATACAGAGTTCTCAGGACACCTTTTCCTTGCATCCTTCCCCCCCAGGGTGGCCATCCCATTTTCTTCCCTTAAGGTTTTTTTCAAAAACAATTCATTATTAAAAGATATTATATTTAAATAGATGAAAGAATTGAAGGATCATATGAGATTATGTATTACTGAATGCTAAAATGTTTATAATTTGAGCTTAGTCTGCTTGTGAGAGAGGGACATGTAAAGTAGTTATTGATAATTCAGGGAAAAAATGTGATTTTGACACATTTATAGCTTTCCTAAATGTTATAGCTTTGCATAGAGCCTGAAATTGGACTGGAATGAGGTGGAGAAATTTTTGCATTGAAAAGAGGTGTGATTTAGTCGACCAGAATCTAAATTTTTAGAATTATATGGTACATTTTATAATTCTGTGTTATGGAAGTCTGTGCTTATTCTTTTTTTCATAGTCAAATAAAAGATATATATGCCCTTTTTAAAAAAAAGGGAAAATAAAGATACATATCCTTCCATGTCAGTTATCCCTGTCTCCAACAATATCTAATAGAATTTTCTTTCTTTTTTTGATGGGAAGAAAGTATTTCTATATATAATATTAATGAGATATAAACATGGCCAGTCGGTAACGTCTTTGGAAATGATATAGACATTTCAGTCTTTGCAGTGTTGAATTTGTGTGGAAATAGCAGGCTGTTATACATGTATTTTGTCTGGCCATTTTTCTCTGCCCCTCCTCTCCCAACCCAAAATCTGAGTAACCACACCATGAAGCCATATATGATCACTGTTGCAGACAGAGTCCTCTGGGTATTTTTTGGTGTTGGTCGTTTGAAGAAAGAAAAAGCCAAAACCCACTTCTTAAGGTCTGAACAGTCTGTAGAGCTGTCTCTCAGGCATGAAGTCTGAGTCTCTGGGCGAGTGTGTATTTAGGGGAGGAACAGGCTGGATGTGTGCCCCCAGTAGCAGGCATCACTCTGAACATTCCCCGTCACAGCCACTGGAGAGAGCAGGGGCCAAGAGGGAGAAGGTCTGATAATTGCCACACTTGGGACTCTGGGGGTTGCCACCTCTTTTACCTGCTGTCAGCCTTTTGCTCAGGTCTGTGTTCCATACTTCACTTGGTTCTTTAGCTGTGATCTGAGAGCTTAATAAATACCTGGAATGGGTGCAAAAAGGACAGAAGTAAAGACTGATAAAATCGCAGACTATGCATGGAAAGCCTTGGCGCTTGACGAGGTGGCATCGTCCTTCCTATCCCTTATGAATGTGGAGCTCCCTCTTTTAGTTCTCTGTTGCCCTGGGGCCTTGCCAGAGTTCCCATGCTCTAAGGTGGGAATGAGAGAAGGAATGGAAACACCCAACGTTTTGGCGCCAGGGTGTGTTCAGTAGTATTTCCACTGGTAGGATCTCCAGCACTGTTCTTTCTCAGATTTAGCTTGACTTGCTTCATTCGTCCATTCTCTCCCAAGTCTTCTTTATGCTGCAGTTCTATATTCATGGCACATTTGATTCTTCAGGTACAAGTCTCTGAAGTATGATTGGATAAGCATAAACCAAACAAGATGCCTTTTTGGTAGAAAATATGCTGATTCCAGATGGTATACACTCATAACCTCTGCTGCTCGGGAGGGGAGGTAGGAGAATTGATAATTCAAGGCCATTCTAAGCAATTTAGCAAGATCCTGTCTCAAAATAAAAAGGACTAGGGTTTTAGCTTAGTGGTAGAGTGCCACAGGGTTCATTCCCCAGGATTGCAAACAAACAAAAACTAAAAACATGTTTCTTAAGGGAACAGGGCTAGAGATTGTGTTATAGCCAGCACATAGAAGAATATAATTTCCAATAAAGAGATTCCCCAGGACAGGGAATCCCGAAACTTAACGTTCTTTTTTCATCAAAGCTCATGACATTGGCTGAGATATTTGTCCTGTCTTAACTACATTCTTACATCCCTGAAAAGGTTGCAGGTAAATTCTCCTTGAGAACTAACTCAAAGGATGTTAGGAGGCATCTTTTTCTGTTTTTGATTTAGAAGCAATTGGTGTGATGCATGTTCCTCTCCTACCTTTGAAGACGAATCAGAATCCTGAAGCTGGAAAGCCTCTCAGGAAGTCTTGTACTTTTCAACCTCTGAGAAAAACTAAAACACTTTGATTTTCCTTATTATTGTGGCGATGTTGTCGGAATAAAAGGCATTGGCATTTTTGCAGAAACACAGTATTTAGGACCATGAGGAAACTGATTCAGAGTCTTGTTTTATCTCTTACCATTTAAAACAGGGCTGTGGACTTAAATGCATGTCAAGGCTGGCCAGGTAACCAAAGTGAGGTGGGAGACTGGCAGCAGGATCATGGGGAGTGGTAGCAACTGAGGGGACGGGAGAAGGTATAACCTGTGCATGGGATCGGGGGCACTCCTGATTTGCAGAACACCACAGGAACCCAATAAAATATTCCTCTCAATGGCAAAAGGCATGATTGGCAGTAAACAGTGTCTTATTGAGAACAACATGTTTGTATTATTAGGAATGCTAGGTGGGGGGATTTGCCAATTTTAATAATAAAATACACGAAAGCCATTTTCCTCAAGTGTGTGGTTTGCCTGGTCCTCCAGCAGGCCCTCCTCTCTGTATACCTTAATCTTCTTCTGAAGCCAATACTTCTTTCCCCAGATATGTTAATACTTGCAAGTTTCCTGTTCTTATGTCCTAAAAGTCTTTTTTAAAGGTCCTTCAGTGTTCATTCCTCACTCCCAGAAGAACTTGTTCTGAATTTTCCAGTGTGGGATTCTATTCCCCGCAAAGAACCTAACCCCTGAGTCTAACCCAGGTCTTAGCCTCCTGCCTGCTTTTTGCATTTTACTGTTAGAGGCGTGGCTGATCTTCTGGTAACACCCTTCATATTACTCAGTGGAAAATACCTTTTTTTCTCTTGTCTTTGGCATAAGTCTGCAAACTTAACTCTTATCATGCATTTATTTTCCAGTGCTCTGTAATTGCAATTACCTTTTTTTTCCCCCTGAACTCTTTCCAGTCTCTACAATAAAGGAAATAATATTCTGAACTCTACCTGGTCCTTTCCTGGGCTGATCAAGCTGGTGAGATAATACTCCTATGTTATTGCTTTTGTCGAAAAGCACCACACAGCTGGATCGTATTCAGGGTATACACTGACCTCAATATCTTCTCCCCTCTTGCCCCTGTTGTAGTCAGGATTTCTTTGTGTTTTATCCACATAATTCATTCTTCATTTGTAAGTGCACTACCTTGTTCTCACAGCTAATAAGCACCATCATGTTTTTGATGGGTCATTTCAATCTCTCATTTGCCAAGGTTACTTGGAATTCTGTTGTTTTTCAGACAAATTAGAAACCTTCACTTAGTTTGGAGCCATAAAATTTTTATTTTTAACTTTAAATATTTTTAACTTCATTATGACAGGCATTGATTAAAAAAATATGTGGTCACGTTAGACCTGGGAGTCTGAATGCTGCATTAAGTCATTTATTTCTATCACTGTTAACTCATAGTTTGCCTTTTAATAGTGTTTGAGACTCCATAAACATTTCTATCATAATTTCTTGCTTGCTTATAGAAACTTGAGTGATTTAGAATAATAACTTGGGGTTTGTGGTTGGTTGTAGTAGAGAGAAGAAACCTCCAAATTGTTTAATTCATGCATATGGTTTATATGCCATCATTTAATATTTTGAGTAGCAAGGGGAAGGAAAATAGGAAAGCCCTGGGATTGAGTGTAAATATATTTTATCCATATTTTTCTGTGTTGGACTTTGAGGATGTCTATCCACTGGTCTTAAACATCATAGCATCCTAAATAGGTCAACATAATGAGTTGCACCTTTTGTTCTTGTCTTCACAGGTTTCAGAAGGTGACCATAAAAAAGTGAAGAAGTTACATTTCTAATATGACACTTGGAAGTTAGTGACTGCTTACCACATTTTCATGAAAATAAAATATGACTTAGAGGCTTCGAAGGCTTATGATGTCATCGGTTTCAACAGAAAGCAAACTCCAGCAGGCTGTGAGTCTGCAGGGAGTTGACCCGGAAACATGCATGATCGTATTTAAGAACCACTGGGCACAGGTAAGGTATGAGCTGGACCTTCCCTTCTGGCCTCAGTGGCCCCAGAGCCACCATGACCCCAAACCAGGGTTTCCTATGTCTGTGACAGATAACTGGGTTTCTAAAAGCAGAGGGAGGGAAACCTTTCAGATGGGAAGAAAAGGAACCTCTCATCTTGCTTACTTAGAACAGGTCTCTGTTAAAGACTCTGGTTTTTACAAAAGCATTTCAAGAACATGCACATTTCTTAGATGTTTTTGGAAAAACAGATGTTTCTTACAGTGACTTTTTACATCACTTTGCAATATACTTGATCATAATAACTTCCCCTCCCTTTCCCACTTCCCTGCTGATTTCCATCCAGTCTTTAAACTCTGATAATACTAGAGTACACTTTTCTTAAGAATTTACTGAGTACTTGTATCATTTAATACTCACAAACCTCTAAGGTAGGTGGTATTGACTTCCTTGTTTTACAGACGAGAGAATGGAAGATTACAGAGGTTAAATAACATGTACAACTAGTGAGGTACCCAGGCAGCGCCTGAACCTTTGTTCCTTGACTCCAGAGCCCATGGATGCGACCTCAGTGTTCTACCAGTTTCGGGCAATTTAAATTCCCTGTACTTTAAAAAAAAAAATTAATATTTTTAGTTGTAGATGGACACAATACCTTTATTTATTTATTTTTATGCAGTGTTGAGGATCCAGTGCCTCACACATGCTAGGCAAATGCTCTACCTCTGAGCCGTAACCCCAGCCCCAAATTCCATGTACTTTTAAGGAAGGGAGATGTCTTGAATATCTGTCTCCTTCATCCCGAAGTTGATTATACAAGTTTTTTTTTTTTTTTTCCATAATTTATTTTTTCTTCTCTGACTTTTCCCTGATCTGCTAATGTGGTTAATAAAGGGTTGAATGTTGAGAAGATTTACCAGCCTGCTCCTTTCCTTAGGGAGTTCACAGGTAGTAAAATAAACAAAGTTGGCATTCTGTACTCCAAGTGTCCAGCATCACACTCCGCAGGTGAGCTGGTAAGTGGCTATTTATGTGACAGTTTTTTTAATGACTATCCAGTTCCTTCCTGTGGCCAGAAACAACACATGGTTAAGGCACTGAGCCTGTAAATCACAGCAATTATAGGGGACACGGTTTAGATCAAAAAGCAACAAAACCAATTCTGCTTCTGGATCGACACGCTGTGTAGCTCCTTCTCCAGTGTAACGCTGGCAAGGTTTTTTCTTTTTGTGTGTTTTCCATTCTCTTTTCAAATCTGAGATTTTCATGGATTTGCTGTGGACATTGAGGATACATCTGCTTTAGTTAATGGTGGAAGTAATTTAGGAGTTTTCCCAGATAATTAGAGTAATTGCTTTTGGCTTTGCACCTTTTCTTTTCTTTTTTTTTTTTTTTGGTACCAGGGATTGAACTCGGGCACTCGACCACTGAGCCTTCCCCAGTTCTATTTTGTATTTTATTTAGAGACATGGTCCCACTGAGGTTTTTAGTGCCTTGCTTTTGTTGAGGCTGGCTTTGAACTCTCAATCCTCTCGGCTCAGCCTCCTGAGCCGCTGGGATTGGCTTTGCACTTTTTAAAGCCTTTTATAATGGTGGCTCCAAATTAGGGTCATGAGCCCGAGAAGGATCTGTGTGCCCAGTGGTCCACTGGATGTGGCTGGCAGTAGTGTTTTAGAGGGCCTGACTCCTCTCTTTACCTTTTAAATTTTTCTATTATTTTGTGTTCATAAGGTACATGGTATTATCATGGATTAGTATGTACATGTTTAAGTATTTAATTATTTATGCTCATTTTTAACTGTTAGGAACCTTTTTTAGCTTCAGTCGTTCATTTCACTTGGCTGACCATGTCTGTCATTCTAACACATCGTCTTCACGCCGGGGCCCCTTTGGTTAATTTGTGTATATTGTTTTTGATCATAACCTTTCCTCCTGCACTGCCTGGTGTTCTGTGTCACTCTTGAGGATGTGGTACGCCTTGGCTGTGTGGGGGTGGGTCACCTGCTGTCTGACTCCCTCCGGGGCAGACCTTCTCCAGGGCTGCTGGGTGCTGTCAGCCTGACCTGCCTTAGCGGCGCGCTAGTGCTGCTCTTGCGCATTGCTGAGAGGAGAAGTATTGGTCTCAGGCTCCTGTGATTCAGTTCCCTGTTCAGCAGGAAGGACTTCAGGATTAACAGGCATTCTGGGTTATTGAAATATAGTGCAGGCAGCTAGCCCTCCTTTTAGCACAGAAAAGTATTGAGTTGAGGGTGAGAATTCTTTGTCAGAGGGAATGGAGTTCGGTCATTGGTAATGTGGGGGCCAGTCATATTGTTGGCTCCGCCATTTCTTGAACTTCGCCTGGGCCTTCCTTGCTTCCCTCTTCCTTCCATCCTTCCATCTTTTCATTCTTCTTTCTGTCCTTCCTTACCTCTCTCCCTCCTTCCTTCCCTTCCTCCCTCTTGAGGCTTAATTTTCCTCTTCAATCTGGAACCTGTCCTCAGTCTGTTTACAGAAGGCCTTTGGGGCCTTTCTCTTACCCGTATGAAAACACCTGTTGAGAAAGTCACTGGGCATCCAAGGGGTTGTTGTTCCTGAGAGGTTGGTTTCACCCACACTTCAGGCGCCCTGTTGTGAGCATCCTCTTGGGACTGGAGAGTGCAGCACCTTGGCCTGGGCTTAAAGGATGTTCCAGCTGATCTGAATGGCAGTGCAAGGAACATAACAGCAAAGTGAATAATGATGATTATAGGAATTAAGGCATGAGAAGAGGCTATTATGGAAGGAAATGGCCTGGGAGAGAGAGGAAGTGACATTTTGGCAACTTGGCTGTGAAGAAGTTTTGATGACAGAAAAAGAGAGCATTTTATAGAAGGATATTTGGAACACAGTTTTGGCTTTTTTGGATGATGAATAGAGGGTGGAGGAGGCAAAAGATTCAGGGTAAAGCAGAGACGAGGGCTCATGTGTGTGGTTGGGAACAGGACCTGCAGTACAATGCTTTCACCACTTAGGAAAAGCAAAGGCAATAAAAGTGCAGTATCCCGTTTGTCTCTTTGTTCCCGTCCTTCAGCACAGGAGCAACATACCTGACATGTATTTGGCGGGCTCTGTTCTACTATGTATTAGTAGCTTTGGTTCCAGAACTTGAATTACAAAGCAAATGTGGATGGAGGAGGATATCCACTTGCCCACTCTCACCTTATGGTTTGTCACGGACACCTTGGTGTACAGCCAGCAGGGGTCCAGGGCAGTCTGTGATTCAGGGGCCCGCCAGAAGAGAGACTGTGAATGACCAGTGGTGTGTGTGAGTTTCCAGACTGTCCCCTGGGCCCAGTGATCTGTTCATGGCAACCCTAAAGTGGTTCTAGAGGAGTTATTTAGGAATAGGTGCATTCCTAATAGTGATCCGTGTGGAATTAGGAAATGGCCCTGCCTGTGCTCCTCCCACCTTCTGAATGGCTATCTTGTACCTTAAGTTGCTAGAGTGATGAATCTAACACCAGATCTGTCTGGGTTACCCCCTAATGGGACCCTTCAGTGGATCCGACCCCCCCCCCCCCACACACACACGCCAGGATAGCACGTGGGGTTCTTCATGTCCTGGCTTCTGTTACCCTGCCTCTCAGTTACTCTCCAGAGATGCAAGTTGCTTGGTGCTCCTATCCAACCTCACCCCTAGGCAAGTGTCCGTCATGCGGTTCATGCCTCTGTGCCTTAGGCATTTGCCCTTCTTTTTGTCTAGAACATTCCTTCCCCTGAATAAATACCTCTTCTTCTCTAGGATTCATCTGGGACAGCATTTCTTCCAGGAAGTCTTCCCTGCTCTCTTTCCTGTTCCCTCTCCGTGTTCCAAAATCACACCCTGTTTTCTTTCACCATTATGCCAACTCCCTTTTATTACAATTACATGTACAGTACCTTCTTGACTTTTTGCATGTGTTTCAAGATCAGAGACCATTTGTGGTTAATTTGGTTCCCAGTGCCCAGAACAGAGCATGGGATATTGTAGATAATCAGTAAACTGCTGAAGAAAGGCAGGAAATATACAACTTTAGAAGGCTTCAGGAATTTAGGAAACAGTTTTGAATGTACACTAATTTTAAACATTGTATAATTTGCTTCTAGCAAGATATTTGGACTTGCATTGAGTGATCAGGAAGCTTGAGTTTGTTCTAGTTTTTATAGTCATCTGCAAGAACAGTTTATAAACTAGTAGATTGTGACGTTTATCTCTTACCAAATGGAAAAGGGCAAAAGTGGAGAGAAGCGTTGACCCACCAGGGTCAATAAACCGTTCAGTTCAACTACCGTGTGAATTAACCCCCTATACTAGTTATTTTTCATGGCCTAGTTGTACTTTGTGACTTTGTGACTTCATGGACCTTGCTGTATTCATTGTCTGTTTCTTTCAAGCATTGGATACCAAATTGTGTGTCTCCTTATAGCCAGGAGAGCAGAGGAGTGTACGTTTAAAAAAGATCCCTAGGAAATATGCATTTTTGCCTTTACTTTTAGTTGGTTCATATCTCAGAGCTTCATACCATCTTCAGCCTCCAAAAATAAACTGTTTTACCATTTTGTGTTTAGATAAGAAAATGACAGAGCTCAAATATAGTAATGGTAACAGTTGAGGAAGAGCTGGTGAACAGGATTAAAATTTTTCATCTTGGAAGGGATGGATGGGGATGGGAAGAAATGGACCCAAACAAATTTGTTAAGTTAGATTTCTTTCCACAGAAATGAAAAATAGATCATATATTTTAGGTGTAGTATCATTTTTTTTGGGGGGTGGGTACCAGAGATTGAACTCAGAGTCACTTAATCACTGAGCCATATTTCCAGCCATTTTAAAAACTATTTTGTTTAGAGACAGGGTCTCACTGATTGCTTAGGGCCTCACTGAATTGCTGAGGCTGGCTTTGAACTTGTGATCCTCCTACTTCAGCCTCTTGAGCCTCTGGGATTACAGATGTGCATCCGACTATGCATAGTTACTTGTGTAGAGCTCCAAGTAGCCAAGATCTATTAAAGAAATACAGAGCATCTATAGATGCCTTCAACACATGCATTTGAATCTTGTTCACTTGCTCTCTGTCCTTTGATGTGTGTCCTTTGGTGCATGACGTGTTGTAGACTAAATGTCAGAGAAATTAAAACCTTTGAGAGATGAGAAGTTGGGAAGTATTGAAGAGCTCTAGTTAATCTTCTGGACATCTTAATAAGTTGATGTTTGTTAGCATTTTAAGAACTAAGGCCTCTCTTCCCAGTTTTACCAGTAGCCCCAAACTCAACATAGACAGTAGAAAATAAAGCAAAGGAAACCTGTGCTTCTCAAGACAGGGCTGAGGCATGAGCTTGTCCTTCCACCTGACCTGGAGTGGAGGAGCTGTTGGAGCCCCACTGCGCGCTCATTGCAGAGTCTGATTTTTGCTGTGGTTGAAATTATCATTTTCTGGTCTATTGTTACTTAGACCCTTTCTCTTAAGTCCTTTCCGTAACTCCTCCCTATCCTGTTCCTATCTCAGGTTTAGACAGGTCCCTGGGACTCAGGCCTAGAGCTGCCACTGTGCACGTAATACAAGAAGTGACTTGGTGAAGGCCCCTACCCCTGTGGTGATAGGTACGCAAGGGAAAGACTGAGCAAAAGTAATGAGCAAAAACTGGATGGAAACTTACTTTGTTAGTTATTTGGTATTAAGTGGATTTTGGCATATGATGGCTAAATCCTGCGTTTCTTCTGTGTGATGGAAAATGTTGCCTGGTAACTTGTTTTTTTTCCACACTCCCACTTTAAATTAGCATTCCAAAGAGTTTGGAAGTATGGCTTTCTTGAAATAACCAGGCTCTAACTAAAGTAGCAAAAACAATCACCTGTTGATATAGGCATGTATCTAAGACGCAGAGTAAAATTAAGCTGGAATCGACTCAGAAATATTTGTGTTTACCATGAGGGAAAATTATTTGTTAGCTTGAGGTGTGATTATGTGATTAATGTAGATCTTCCATTCTGAAAGCATTTAAACTGCCTGTTTAGAGTTTGTAACTGTTTACAATTCAGGCCCACTCTGGATTTTTCCATTTAGTATTTTCAGACTGTGGTTGACCACAGGCAGCAGAAATTGTGGAAAGCAAAATATGATGAGGGGGTACTGAGCATCGAAGAAATTAAACAAATGAAGCGACAGGGCCCAGGATTTAAAATCTTCCCAATTCCAATGCATGTGCTTTAAACTGAAAGGTGTCAGGTAACTCTGAGGAGTCAGAGCCCTTGCAAGAGGCCTTGTTTTCTTGTTTGGGCACAACAGCCACAGCCGCCTCCTTCGCACAGACTTCTGATCTCTCAAAGTGGGAGGCAGGGTCAGAAGAAACTGGACGTCTTTATGTGAACCAAATTGGAGGAAAATACCTGTTATATCATTAAAGTCTTTGGTTTTGTTTTTATATATGTCTCAATAAAAATGCTGAAGTAAAAAAATCAGGCCCACTGTCACCAACTAATGGGGCCATCATTAGGTACAAGAGTAGGAACATCTGATGTTCCTCATAAAAAAAAAGATGCTATTTGTTAATTTTATTTAGCCCCAACAGTCCTCATATGTGTAGGTCAAATAGCTTTGAAATTGGGTTAAATTTGGCTATTTTTATCTGATTGATAATTTGAATACCATGTTCATACTGCTGATTATTTTTTTTTAATGGTTGACATTTTATTTCCTGGACAGTGATATATGGGTTAAAACGCAAACACAAGAAATGTTAGATTAGACTGGACCCATGGTTTACACAATCCAGTGTTCTGCATTAGGCGGTGGTCCTCGGTCAAGGAAGGTACAACACTGTTGATTTTTCTTTCTTTCTTTCTTTCTTTCTTTCTTTCTTTCTTTCTTTCTTTCTTTCTTTCTTTCTTTCTTTCTTTCTTTCTTCTTTCTTTCTTTCTTTCAACAGTATCTTTATTTTATTTATTTATTTTTATGTGGTGCTGAGGATCGAACCCAGGGCCTCCTATGTGCTAGGTGAGCGCTCTGCCGCTAAGCCACAACCCCAGCCCCCAATTTTTGTTTTCTCTTTAGACTTGCGATAATTTACATGTGGATCTAAATGTGATCCAGGCTCACAATTCTCTCTCTCTCTCTCTCTCTCTCTCTCTCACACACACACACACACACACACACACACACACACGCCTATATATTTTAAAAAGTTTTCAAATCAACAAATGCCTGGTTATGATCAGCAAAACATTTACATTATAATTTCTGATCTCTGCTGGTTTACTTTAGTAGTGAGCATGGGTTTAGTTAGGTGTAGATCAGTCTACTAAAAGTTTTTTCAGCTTAAGGAAGTAAACTTCTTTTGCAGAGGGGCTGTTTGCAAAGCATAGTCTTGCTTTCTTGCACTTTCTCACCTACTGTGATACCTTTGGCCTCATTAGTAGTGCTTCCCCCTGAACCCACGTTATCCCCGAGATTGATAGTGTGGGGCTGAGTCAGAGCTAGGGGTGGGCAATCTGAGGCCAGGTTGAGAGTCTGAGGTAGCTGGCCAGGCACCAGAAGGCACTGTGAGCCACTGGAATTGTGGCATCCATTGACCTGGAAGGTCAGAGTTGCTAAGTGGGTGGAACTGTGCAGCAGGTAGAAATCAGGGAGGCCAGAGTGTTGGAGTTGATGTGAGAAGAGGGCACCCAAGGGAAAGGTCAGGGAAGTCCAGGTCACATTCAGAAACTGAAAGAACCATGACACCATTTGGGCAGCAGAGGTGGGACCTTGGGGTGAAGGTTCTTGGCATCTCAGTGTGGCTCAGCCCAGAAGCTGCTTAGGCATCCCTGCCCTGCCTGAACCACTCCCAGTGTGTGTGGAAAGCAGGTTATGGGTGTGTCTGCCTGGCAGGGGGCAGGAGGAAGCCTGGGAGGGACCTACCCCTGAGCATGGAGATTAAGGGTATGTGGCAAAGCAGGCCTGATCAGCACTTCGCTGGGTATTCAGCCCATGACGCAAAGGGCCTTGGTTGCAACACAGCCCACTTCTCCGCCATAACCCCAGGCGAGGGCTGGGAGTGAGGAAAGGGGTTTTAAGCTGCCTGCTTTACTGCAGGAGATCAACAAGCCTTCTACCTAGGTGGGTGATTGTGACTCCATTCTCATGTTTCCCTGCCCATTAACCCAGGGTCAGAATAGAGGAGATACCAAGAGAAAGTTATTATGCTTCTGCTCAACAATCAGCACTCTATAAAAATCCCAGTTCTCTTTATAAGAGTCCTCCTGGCAGGACTGGGGATGTGGCTCAGGGTGGAGCACTTGGCCTGGGTTCAGTCCCTAGCACTGCCTGGGAAGGAAGAGTTTGCAAAGGAATACATCGGAATAAATATTATAAGTGAAGGTTAATTCATGAAAAAATGTGATTTATGGCCCTGTAAATAAGGAATTTTGCTTTGTATTACCCACATAGGAGACACATGATAAATATCAGATGTACAAATATATGCAGATTTATGAATGTATATTGCTTAGGAGATGTCCAATAATCATTTCAAACTTAATGTTTTGGTCCTTTTTAAAGATATTAGTATAAATTGCTTTGTCTACTTTTATTTTTAATTTATATTATGAAATTAGAGCAACTTATAGGAAAGAATTAATTAACCTTAAAATGATCACTTATGTCTCTTCAGATCAATTCTAATTATACATTTGTCAATGTATTAGCTTTTTAACTTAAATTATTTCATGTTTAGAGGTACATGTAATGATATGTAACAACAGTTGTATTATATAGTGATATAACCTTTTGATTATAATTCTCTTATTCTTGACCATTTGGGTTAATAATATTTTATTTTTTATTATTGGAAAATACTATTGATATTAGAATTTTTTGATAAATTACTTTTGGATTGTTTCCTTGGAACATTTTTCCAGAAGTCAGATTTGCAAGTCAGAGGGCAAAAACAATTTCATAACTTCTGTTACATATTACCAGATTGTTTTCCAGAAAGGCTGAGGTAATTCGCCATGCTATTATCAATGTGTAAGGCACAATTCCAGTTTTAGACATCTTGGGCAGTCTCAGCACCCCTGAGAAGTATAATTACATTTCTAACTGTGGTGACTGAGCTGTAAAGATAGCTCTCATGAGTAAACTCAATATGTGGACTTTGAAATTATGGAACTGATAAAGCATGTAGCTAATCTATTCTATAATGTGGAACCACAAAGGGAGAAACTTTTGGGGCTGGAGAGCTTGAGGTGTTGAAGTGGAGGCCCGTTGGGACTAGTGTGGTACTGTGATTCTACTCTGTGGATGTTGTCAAGGCTCAGAGCCAAAGGGAAAGGGGGAGACCCAGGTCCCGGGGCCCTGCTGCCAGTGAGGTCTTCGGGCTGGTGAGGAATTTGGAGGACTTGGTGGAGGCAGGACTGTGACAAAGCAGAGGATAACCAATGTCTGCCCCGTGGCTGCACTGTGGCCACCCGTCACTGGGCCACACATCTCCTGTGTAGCTGCTCACCGAAGACCTTTCTCATTAAAAATATCAACTCAAGGGTATTGGGGTGACTTTTCCTTTGTGACAAAGCACTATCAATTTTACAATGGAAGTTGATAGAAATTATAGATTCTGTGGAAATCCACTCATTTCTGTCAGGATGCGCTTGCCTGGTCCACAAAGATCCCTTTCCCCTGCTCTGACAGGGAGAAACTTAGACCTTTCCTTGAGAAGTACATTTGCCTCATTGCTTATGCATGCTGACAGAGCATTGTGTATTTTCCAGCTTCCCCAGTGACTTGCAAAAATTCTATAACCTAAATGCGGAATATGTAACAGCGCATCGTAGAACTGGGCCAGGAAGGTACTGCAGAGATGCATATTGCATGCAACTCAGAAAGGCAAAAAGGAGCAAAAATAAAGTCTTTGCTAAAAAAATGTTTGGTTGTTTAAAAATGTGTGTCTATACCCCACCCCCCCAGTACTGGGGTAGAATCCAGGGCCTTCTGTGTGCTAGACAAGCAGTACTCTACCTTTGAGCCACCTCTTTAGCCCATGCGTATGCACTTTAAGGGAGTAAATTATATGGGATTATTGTAGACATCCCAAGTCATGAAGTTAAATGGAAATTGTGGTATAAAATTTTTCAGATTTCTAAGTCTCAAAGTAGGAGTATCAATGGGTAGAGAAAGGTAGGTAGGAAGCATTTGAATGCTTGCAGGGGTGAGAGAGAAATAGAGCAGGGCTGTGATTGACCCACTTATGTATGTATTTAGTTTCTACTATTAGTTGATTGTTTTTGTAGTGAAGTATATTTGACAAAGTATACCATCTGAACCATTTTTTAAAAACCATTCAGCACCATTAATTACATTCATAGTCATTACTATTATTTCCAAAACTTTTTTATCACTCTAAAATTTAGGGACTTAATTTATAATTAGTTACCTCAGAATTTTTTTTTTCTCAAAGAAATGGAGCATTGAAAGCCTTTGTTTTCAAGTTTCATCATATGCCATCCAGGTGGATTCTGCTGGTTATACGTCTGTTCATCAGTTTCCTTTCATCCTTCCTACCTTGCCTGAAGAGGCTGCCCATCCGGGTAGAGGAGGGAGGATATTGTTTTGTCAAGGGCAGATGAGTGGCTGTGTTCCTCTGATGAAATCTCCAAAGCAACTCCATTTATAGGAAGACATGGTTAGTCAGATTTCCTTTTACTTGTTTATTGTATTTTAAAGTTAAAAAGGCAACGTTGCGTTGTTGACAGTTTAGAAAAAAAATTAGGAACTTGTCATTCCTTTTGAACACAAATGGTATTATTATTTTCCTATATTTCTTTTCACTCCTTTTTCACCTATGTGTTTTTGACATATCTGATAATTATGGATCTCACAAACATAGCTAGCTTTTTTTTCATCTAAATATGACTACAGTTTTTTTTTTTTTTTTATATTGCTCTAATAGTCTTCACAATAGTAAGCCAAGGAATTCAGGTAATCTCAGTTTGCATGACCATACTGTTTTCTTTGACATTTAGGTTGCTGTAATTTTTAACTGTTATAAATAAGCATCTTCAAACATCTTCTTTCATAGTTTAACCCTTTCATTTTATGAAAGAGACAGAGACAGATGGGCACACACACACACACACACACACACACACATCACATTGATCTTACTGCAGTCAGTGGCTCCTGCATCTTGAGTGATGACTTGGTCAAATCAGGGGTGGGTATGTATTTATGATTATGATAAACCCAGATAGATAATGAATGTTCGGTTTGGTTACAGGTTGTGAAAATCTTAGAGAAGCATGACCCCTTGAAGAACACCCAGGCAAAATATGGGTCCATCCCCCCGGATGAGGCCAGCGCCGTGCAGAACTATGTAGAGCACATGCTGTTCTTGCTAATTGAAGAGCAAGCCAAGGATGCGGCTATGGGGCCAATTCTGGAATTCGTGGTCTCTGAGAACATCATGGAGAAGCTTTTCCTGTGGAGCCTGAGACGGGAGTTTACTGATGAGACTAAAATGGAGCAGCTGAAGATGTATGAGATGTTGGTCACCCAGTCTCACCAGCCCCTGCTGCACCACAAGCCCATTCTGAAGCCTCTGATGATGCTGCTGAGCTCTTGTTCAGGCACGGCCACCCCCGCCGTGGAGGGGAAGCTGGTGGTCCTGCTCAATCAGCTCTGCTGCATCCTGGCCAAAGACCCGTCCATCCTGGAACTCTTTTTCCACACCAGTGAGGACCAGGGGGCTGCCAACTTCCTCATCTTCTCCCTTCTGATCCCCTTCATCCATCGTGAGGGGACAGTAGGCCAACAAGCGCGGGATGCTTTGCTCTTTATCATGTCCCTCTCTGCTGAGAACAGCATGGTGGCCCACCACATCGTGGAGAACACCTACTTTTGTCCAGTAAGTTCCCCTCCTTGGCATATTTTCCTTCCCCTCCCCTCTGTCTCTCCTGTGTTAATGATAAATACTTTTTATTCCTTTCCTCCCCACCCCAAGTTATACCTCCTATGGGAAAATGTTTAGAGGAAATCTTTGGAGGGGGGAGAGAAATCTAAGTTTAGATGCTTTTTGGCTGAGCAATGTCAGCTCAAAATAAGCCAACAGGGGAAATGAGAAGTGCTGCCATTGCAGGTTCATTTTTATTGGATTGGGAACAATTTTAGTTTTTTTTCCCCCCAAGAACATATCCTCTTTTCTAAATTCTTATCTTTTCAGGTTGATTTTGCTCCAGTGAATCAAAGGATGTGGTAGGACCTCTCTCAGCTGGTTTCAAAAATTAATTTATTTCTCTTAATTATAGAATTGAAGCATTGATTTTATTTAAAAAATGAATATGTACTTGCAGATCTGATAACGAGAAATACTCTGATTAGTTTCTTATTCCATGGTATGGTGAGAAATAAAGTACAAGGTTCTTTACAGATATTGGAGTAGCCCAGGTCCAGTCATTTCAGAAAACCATGGGAATGATATGGAACTCATGGGAGGTCTTAGGTCTCTGAGTATTTTTTGGTGTTGGTGCTGTCTTTGGAAGGGGGATGTAAATGACAGCTTTTTAGATTTGTGTCTTCTGTTGATTGGGCAACAACTATCCTTACTTTCCCAGTTCTGTGAACATTTCCATTTTAGTTCCATTGTCTATTATTATTATTAGTATTAGTAGTAGTAGTAGTAGTACTATGGATTAAACCCAGGGACACTTTACCACTGAGCTATATCCGTAGCCCTTTTTATTTTTTGAGACAGGGTCTTGCTAAATTGCTGAAGCTAGCCTTGAACCTCTGATCTCCTACCTCAGCCTCCCAAGTTGCTGAAATTACAGGCATGTGTCACTGCACCTGACTCACTGCCTATCTGTCTGTCTGTCTGTCTCTCTCTTTTAACCAGTCTTTATAAACTGTATTGCCTCAGATGTGTGGAATAGTTTGTAAGGCCCTCAGTGAGTTTTGTTAGAATAGGTCAGGCAAATTGTCATTGGTAGGTTAGAGTCTACCTTGTTAATTAATACGGTATGAGTGGTTTTGACCAGGATGGTTCACTCCCTAGAGGGCATTTAGAAATGTATGTGGGGTGTGTTTGGTTGCATATTATAGGAAGGTAAGGTAGTAGGGAGGTGGTTAAATTGGCATTTGGTGTGCAGGGGCCACATTAGTCATACCAAATGATGGGAAGCATGTGGAACAACAGAAACTCATTTATTACTGGTGGGAATGCAAAATGGTACAGCCACTTTGGAAGACAGTGGGCTGTGTTTTATAAAATGAAACAGAAATTGACATATGATACATCAGTTGCACTGCTTGATATTTACTCAAAAGAGTTAAAACTTATGCCCTCACAAAAACCTGCACATGGCTATTTATAGCAGCTTTATTTGTGATTTCCCAAACTTAGAAGTAACCAAGATGTCCTTCAGCAGGTGAATAAAAACTGTGGTACATACAGACAATGACTATTATTTAACTAAAAAGAAATGAGCTATCAAGCCATGAAAAGACATGAAAGAATCTTAAATGCGCATAATGAAATCAAAGAAACCCATCTGAACAGGATACATGCTGTATGATTCTAACTATAGGACATTCTGGAAAAGACAAAACTATGGTGACAATAAAATGATTAGTTTTTCCAAATCAGGGCGGGGTGAAGGATGAACAGGTGAAGCACAGAGGACTTTTTAGGGCAGCAAAAGCACTGTATATGTTACTGTAATGGTGGGTACAGCCATCACACATCGTCCAAACCCTCAGTGCACAACACCAAGAATGAACACTAACTTGATGGATGGGCTCTGGCTGGCTCTGAGTTGTCAGTGGGGGGTGTTGATAATGGGGAGGCTGTGCATAAGCAGGGAGTGGGAATATATGGAACACCTCTGTGCCTCCCTTTCAACTTTATTGTAAACTTTAAGTTGCTGTAAAGAGAGACTTAAGGAAAGGGCAGATATTTTTGGGCAGGTGGGGGTGGGGTGGGTGGAATGCTCCCAGATTTGGTGTTTGGTTTACTTGAATTGTTTCCAATAGTTCTGCTCTTAAAGGAGAGCAGGCATTGTAACAAATCACAGAATATCAGATGGTTCACTTGATAAGAACGCAAAATGCAGGTTTAAAAGGTCAACATTTACAAAAGCAAGATGATCAAAAAGTATCTCAAAATAAATCTAATAAATATAGGAAAGGCCTTTATGGAGAAAATTATAAAACCTTATTGAAGGGCATTAAAAAAGATGTAAATAAATGGAAAGCTCTGTCATTTATAGATAATGTACAGTGGAACATTCTTGCAAAATCAATTTGTGAAAGTTAATCCAATTTATGTTTTATAACTTTATATTATAAAAAAAGTAAAATGAAAATTTGGGAGAATACTAAAATGAACACCATATTTGTTAACACTTTGGTATTCAATGGTGTATTTTCATCTGTGCTTTTCATTTATTTTGCTGTGCCATTTGAAATTAACTTGCAGAAATAAAATAATTTAGTATGTTTTCCTACAAATGACATTCTCCTATATAAGCACAATACCGTTATTGTGCCTAAGAAAATTATTCAGTTCCTTAATATGATCTAATATCCAAACCTCCATCATACCCTGTATCTCTTTAACCTCTAATAATAAACAACAGCTGCCACTTTTCTTCCCCCCTACACAGACTTTTGAAGGGACCAACCATTGTCTTATAGAACACCTCACATCCTGGGTTTGATGTTTCTTGTATAGTTTGACTTGTTCCTCTCCCCTGTATTTCCTACAAATTGAAGTTAGTCCATGTACTTGATTAAATCAGGTTATTGGGTTGTCCCACCCGAGATGGTGCTCCATTGGCTAAGATGGTGACTGTTGGATCTCTACAGTATAAAGGAACAACTTTCCCTTTGCTAGGTGTAGTTTGTGTGGTGTTAATGTGATTTGAATAAAAATCCAAGTAGGGTTTTTTTTTTTTTTTTGAATGAATGCAACAAATGACGTTAGAAATTGCTTTAAAGTATTTAAAGGCAAGAATAGCTGAGATAATTATGAATTAGGGCAACAATGATATCCTGTATTTTGGGGGTGCTTTCCATGTGCTAGGTGTTGTTCTCAGTGCTCTCCATGTATTAATTCATTAACTCCTCATAGCTGTAGGTTCTGGTGTCGTCATTACCTTTTTTATAGTGGAAGACATCAAGTAAATTTTACAAGCCCACAGGGCTAGTACGATAGTCAGGGTTTGGACCTGGGCATTGTGACTCAAGAACCCATATGCATTAACAATGAAATTTCAAGATACCTTACAGAGTATCCAACCATAAAGAAAAGATTGGGATCTGGGGTTGTGGCTCAGTGGTAGAGCTCTCACCTGGCACGTTTGAGGCACTAGGTTTGATCCACCGATAAAGCCACATAAAAATAAATAAGTAAAATAAAGGTATTGTGTCTACCTCTAATACACACACACACACACATACACACACACAAACACATATGTTTAAAAAAAGATTGGAATTAAGAATAAAACCCCATACTAGGAGAAAATATTTACAATGAACATAACTACAAATGATTGGTACCCATAATATATAAAAATATTTGTAATGCAACAAATTAAGAAGAAAAAGGTGAAACAGCCTATTTGAAAAATGAGCAAAGGATATGAATGCATGACCCTCAGAAGACACCAAAGCCAGTGACATATGAGAGTATGCTCTCATTCTTTCCTTGGAGTCAGGGGAGTGCAAATTGAATCCACAAGGGGACAGCGGCCAACACTCAACATGGAGGTTAACTAGACATCTACTAACAATTAGTGACTTAAGATTACAAATTTAGAAAAGAGTGTAGCAGTATTTAGTAAGATTGAATATGTAAATACCCTGTGACCCTTCACCTTATGGGTATCTACCCAAGAGAAACCTAGCACAGGTTAGAACAGTGATTTGAAAAAGAGAAAAATATAAATTATAAAAGACAAGATAAAACGATTTATTCATACATCAATGCAATATTATTCAGCATTCAAAATGAATAAATCACATGTTTTAGCATGTAACCTCATCTACATGTGTGAAGACCAGGAATCTAAACATGTTGAGTAAAATAAGTAATAGCAAAAGGGTACATATAGTATGTTGGCTTTTACAGAAAATTTACATAAAGTTTTAGAACTCAAAATTTTAATGCCTACTTTTTTGTATTTATCTACAGTAAAATTACAAAAACAAGCACAAAAAAATATTTACTAAGTTCAAGATTATAGTTGCTTTTGGGGGATGAAGGGAGAAGAAAGAGTTAGAGTAGGATTTAGTTCTATTGGTAATGTTTGATTTATTTTATATTTTGGTGCTGGGGATCGAACCCAGGTCCTTGTACATGCTGAGCACACACTCTGCCACTGTGGTTCTCTCCCAGGCTGTAATGCTTTATTTTGTGTGGGGAGAGTAGAGTACTCTGAAAAAACATACCGCAGAATGTTAAAATCTGGTCTTGGTGATGGGTTTCAATTCTATTATGTTTTGTATGTTTGTAACATTTCATAATTTAAAAATTAAAATATATTGGGAGAAGAATGGGGCATGTTTTTAACTTTTAGATTTTTCACTAACTGTGTTACCAGCAGATTTCACTGAGTGACTGTTGCTTTTATAAAAATGTGTTTCACAATGTCGTACAGTCCATTAAAGTTGCAGGGAAAACAGCTGACCTTGTTTGCTAGAAGGGAAGACAAGCTTCGTTGTGTTAAGTTGCCCCTCAGGATAGATCCCATAATCTCTTTTGTACCCAGTTTTCTATAATTACATCTGACAACATAATTAAAAAAAAAATGGCCCCTTTATGTTGAAGATAAAAGCACACTCTATTAACCGTCCAGCTAAGGGCCACAGTTGACAAAAAGCTTTCTCTAATTAGTATGATTGTCAAAGCCTGTTAGGATCAGGCTGTTGGGAGGTAATGACTCTTTGAGGAAATTGGACCCCTTTTGGAAGCTTGTAGCTGATATGGAGAGCTGGCCGGTCCTATGGCTGTTTATCTGGAAATGTGCTTTCCCAAGAAAACCAGGAGAGTAAGAACACTCAAGAGAACAATTTGGTGCCAACAAATGCTTGGGGACAAAATAACCCTATTACTTAAAAAAAAAAAACAAACACTGAATATTAATGGTTAAGCCCATGCCATTTGTTAAAGTTGGCCAATGTGGAAAACAGCCCATATATACATAAATCAAGAAATGCAAATTGAAGTAAGTGACCTTTAGGTACACAGCCGCAGGTAGAAAGTTATTTATCCCATATCCAAAATTTATGAGGCTTTTTATTTCCGGAAGTTGTAGCAAATGGTCTCCACCAGGTGTTTTGCTGCCAGCTTCAGACTATAGCCATCTGCTGAAAATCTTTGTTTTCCTAGAATTAACTGGGTACCATTAGATGTTTAGAGATGGAAATCGCGTGACTTGTTCAGTGCCCTGTGCCTGTCATCTTCCCGGTCATCTTTCCTTTACTGTGTGGAAACATCGCTATGGAAACATTGCTATGCGGAAACCGTTCTGCTAATCTCGTCACATGCGTTATTTTCTTTAATCCTTGCAAGAACTCAGTGAGGAAACTGAGATTTAGAGAGCTTTAGTAACTGCCCGACAACCACAGAATTTGTCTCAAAACCATATTGGTCTCAGTGCTGGCCGGGCCACCCGGCTGCCAGGGAGCTGTGTCTTTTGTCTGTCTTTACCTGTATGGTTTTATATGGCTGTTAGTTTCTTTTAAGGATACTCTTGGGGGGAGATAAATGAAAACTATTGAGTTAATACTTACTGTGTTGGGAATAAATATAATGCTTTTCAGGGTTGTTGTTTTTTTTTGATGTGTGTATGTGTTCTGAGTCAATAAAAGGTTAAAATAGTGGATGGGCTTTTTATTTTTAATTAGTGATTATATGTATATATTCATTTTTTTATAATTTCAAAGTTCAAAAAATTTTAAAGTGGATAGATTGTGTTTTTAAACCCTCGAATCTGGAAAATACCTAGAACCCATTGTTGCCTCTCCTTTTTCTGGTTCTGGTCCCACAGCACTCTTGAGTTCCTCAGGTGGCGAGTGGATCTTCCGTGCTGGGTTATTTAGTTGGTGGGTGCTCTTCTCCAGCTCGCCTGCTCTGACTATTCCCCGCTCTTTCCCCGGCGCTCACCTTGTCCGTGCCAGGCCCACGGCTGGGTCCTGGAACTGCGTGTGATCTGGGTGAATGAATCGAACTCTGAGCAAAGCCCCAGAAGGGAGGCTATAAATAGCAGGAAAGGTGTGGAATCTCCTTCTCAAGACTGGTGATTCTCTATTCTGCAGAACATTTCCTCCCGAATATCTTTGGCACTCTGAAGAAGATAGCAGGCTGTCACCCTGCCCCACCTGGTGGTGGCAGGAACATGGCAGGATTCCCCACCCAGCTGCCACTTCTGTGCAGGGCGTGTCCTGCATGGAGCGTCCTTCCATCTGGACGGCTTCCTTCTGTTCACGTCTCAGCTATGCCCTTTTCAGAATACTCATTTTAAAAAGTGAGTATTAGGTATGTGTTATTTTTAATTACTGTCACTGATGTATGTAATTTGAAAATTAATGTTGCTGTAATTATATTGATATACTGAATAGTTATTCCCAGCTTTTTAGTCAGACAAATTAAGCCTGTCTTTATGAATTCATCTTCAAAGCCTCAAAGTGGTTAAGAAATCAGGAGTATGCAGAATTAAAGCCTTTGTTCTGTGGTTAATTTAGCATGAGTTAGCAAATGTAATTGATTTTTAAAACGTGGCATCAAGATTAGATTTCTCTTCAAGGAGAACTTTTGGGCTCTGTTCTCTTTTGCCAGAGATTTCTAATTTACAATAGGCAACTCATCTGGGTCACATTCAAAATCAGAATTAAAGGGATTTGTTTGGATATGTTGACAAGGAGCTAAGTATTTTAAATAGGTGACATTTTCCTTTGGGCACAAATGCCCTAATTTTGAAAAATAGATAAAGCTGTGATCTTGCTTACTGTTGATTTTCCTGTACTTAATGTAGTACCTGGCCTGAAGTTTTAAGTGCTCAGTATTTTGTTTGTTTTAAATGTGTGAGTGAGTAGATGAGTAAATAAAGGTTACTAGAAAGTGGAACAGAGAAATGATGTATGAACCTTTGATTTCTCCAGTATTAGAATGGTTTATCCATTTCTTGTGCTGCCCTATATTCTGCACTGCAGATCCTATACCATGTCCCCCGCCCACTTCCCAGTCCCTCCCGCAGCTTCATCTGGTTTCTCTGGGAAAACCTCCCAGGTCTGTACTCTTACTGTTAGATTTGGTGTGCTCCTCCTGGGAAGGACTCTGACAGTCAACACCTTTGACAAATCATTCATGCTTCTGGTGTGGACTGGGTGAACAGGTCAGATCTGGTGAGCAGGGGATACAGAGAGTGCCCCAGGGAGCGGGCAGCGCCAGGGGAAGGGTGAGGCCGCAGCAGGCCTGTGGAAGTCATTTCCCCCTGCTTTAGCACACCTAGGCCAGCGTCTCCTCCTGTTTCTAGTGTCATCCGCTGTGGGTGTTTTGTCATGTCTCTCCTGTCTAAATCTCCTTTTCTTTCTCTCTCAGGTTTGTGTGGCTTGAGGTGCTGGCCACACCTGGGCTTCAGATGGCTTCAGATGGCCATGTCTAGCCCAGAGCACTCCTTCAAACATTAGACCCCCTGTCCCTTGGGCTCTCCCTGCTGGCCCATGCACCCCTGCAGGATCTGGTGCTTATTTACTTAGCTGCCTCTGTCTACCTGTAACTCTACACCCTCACAGCACTGTGCCTCTCCTAGGCCTGGAGATACCGTCTTTTCTTTCTCCATATCCCCAGCACTGTTTTCTTTCTTTCATTTTTATTTTAGTTGTTGATGAACCTTTATTTTATTTACTTATTTATACAGTGCCTCACACGTGCAAGGCAAGAGCTCTACCACTGAGCTACAACTCCTGCCCCTCCATTTGAACTCTCGTCACAGCTCACTGACCCCACCCCCAGCTTTCTCCTTGCTATTGCTTGTGAAGATCAGATAATTTGCACAAAAGTACTTTCTAACCTGGAAATATGTGTCAGTCACGACCTTCAGTGTGTGGGGATTTGCAAGGAATCCTTCTCATAGAGCTCCTCATGGTTCCTACCTGTGCAGCCCTCTGTCCTGGGTCCCCCCAACCCCAGGCTTGCCGCCGTAGACTGGGGTGTTTGTGCTCAGTGTATCCAAGTACACCATATTGTCCCTTTCCTGAGCTTCCTAGGGACAGGAGTCCTTTTTATTCATCTGTGTTCACCCCTCTCACTCTCTCCCTTCCAGCCCAGCATGGTGCCTGGCACTAAGGGACCATCAACCGCTGCCACCCACACGTGCAGTGGCCCAGTAGCTCTGGTCCTATTGCTCCCTCCACTTGCAGAATGCTTCCTCACCAGCTGATCCTCCACCTTGCTCCTTCAAGTTTAGTCTTTGGCCTAGAAAATAGGTACCACTCAGGAGCTTCTAGTAGCAGCCTCAGAACTTTGGAGATGACTGTTCTGTTTTTATTTCTGCACACAGGTGCTTGCCACCGGGCTCAGCGGGCTCTACTCTTCCCTGCCCACCAAGCTGGAGGAGAAGGGCGAGGAATGGCACTGCCTGCTGAAGGACGACTGGCTCCTGCTGCCGCCCCTCGTGCAGTTCATGAACTCCCTGGAGTTCTGCAATGCCGTCATCCAGGTGCGTCCCTTTGCTGGGGTCCCTTCTAATCTTAATCACCTTCATGGAATATGGGTGCTCTACTTCAAGCCCACCAAATGCTCTGGAATGAGCGAAAGTGTTTGTTTTGTAAGATTCTGGGAAGTCTCAATTGAGAAAAAAATGAGTAGATTATATCCTCTATAGATTGTGTTAATTCTGTTTTGATTATCCACATCCACTTACCCATCAAAATAAGTTCAGTGCCTGACTCATTAAATAGGTATTTTTAGGCTTTTAAGTATTCCAAATTATAACACTTTTACTTCAAGGTCTTCTTGGGAGTCTACAAAGGAAAACACTTTATTTTGCTTAATGGTGCATACCACATAAAGAATATTGTTATCCCAATTGAATTTAGAAGAAGTTAACCATCTTCTTAGCAACACAAATTAAATTTGCTTTGAAATTGGTCTGCTTAGGGGAAAAAACCAGCCACTGAACTCTTGTATATTTGGCTTCTTGATTAGATTTTTACCTTCAGATTCCTTGTTACTGTTTTCAATAAAAATCAGATTCTATATATATTTAAGGATATAGTAGATTTTCATAAAAATATTTTACTTTTATACAGCATAAATATTACCTTAATATTGGATTTATTATGAAATTGGTTTTTTTATGGTGATTGGAGGGTGAAAAATGTTAAGTTTATCTGTTTATTTACCAAATAAAGAAATAGCTTCTGGAAGAAAATGCAAGTAAATTACTTTAGTTCCATTTTGTTTTTATTGTTAAATCAAAGGAGGTTTTATTTATATGTAAGACAAAATGGATCACATCTTCAATTATTTTTTAATAGTATAAACTATCAAGATTTTCTTGCAGAAGTGTCTGGAAATAAAAATTCCTCTCCAAATGTGGGGGAGGGGAGACACAGACATTATCAGTAATTTAAATATCTAGCCTTACTTATCTAGAATTGCTTTTCAGTTTTTATTTTCCCTCCCTCCCTCCCTCCCTCCCTTCCTCCCTCCCTTCCTTCCTTCCTTCCTTCCTTCGAAGTAAAACTAGTGGGCAGTATATTTTGAAATTAGTATATTTTGAAATTGAAGCCATAAGTGTGTGTGTGTTTGCTTTCTTTCTTTCTTTCTTTCTTCCTTCCTTCCTTCCTTCCTTCCTTCCTTCCTTCCTTCCTTTCTTCCTTTCTCCTCCTCCTCCTTCCCTCCTCCTCCTCCTTCCCTCCTCCTCCTCCTCCTTCTCCCCCTCCTCCTCCTCCCCCTCCCCCTCCTCCTCCTCCTCCTCCTCCCCCCCCACCCAGGGCCTTGATCCTGCTGATAAGCACACACTGAGCTGAATCCCCAGCCTGCCATATGCTTTTAAGAATTTTTGTTTGGGGATTCAACTGGAAAGGTTACTTCTCATAGATACTGGTAAAGTATCATGCTGGGTATATTTTGACAGTCAAATATGGGAAGTGTTAGTACTTCCAGTGTTTTCTGGTTTTGAACATTGTCTATGTTTTAATGAAAAATATTTTTTTATTTAAAAAAATTCATTTATTTTTATTGATGTTGAAGATTGAACCCAGTGCCTCATACAAACTAGGCAAGCACTCTACCACTGAGCTACAACTGTAGCCCCTGAAAATATTTTCCAAATCCCTTTCTCTTTAACATAAATGACTATCAGAAAATGTATTTCAGAATGAGAAAATTCTTTCTGCTAGCAAAATAAGTATATTTAATTATCTGTTTGACAGTTATGTCTTTTTAAATTAGTTACAAGTTAAGATGGGCTCTAGAGGAAGTTAAGGGATAAAATTCATACTTACCAGTTTGTTAATTTTAATTTATGAATCCTTATATATATTTAGTCTTTTGTCCCCCTCCATAGACTCTTTAAAATTACCATTGTTTTTTAAATTTGAAAATCCATCTTTAGCTAAGCTGTTTATACTAGGTTAAACCATTTGAAAAAAAAATCACAGAGCAATTCTGAATTATTCTTTATATATTGTATAAATGACCCAAATTTGGAATTCCTTTTTGCATTGAGCACGTATACAGAAATGTTTGATTTTAAGACCTAAAGATTGAACTTTCTCTGCCTGCTTGTTTGTGTCCCAGGTGGCTCACCCCTTGATTCGCAGTCAGCTTGTCAGTTACATTTACAATGGATTCCTGGTGCCCGTCTTGGCCCCTGCTCTCCACAAGGTCAGTGATTGGCTAATGAAATCTTCTGTCTGTTTATAGTAAACTGATGGGCACCGAGGAGGGTAGACGCAGTGTAACTGACTCCACAGTGGCTTGAACCCCATTTGCCTTCTCATTAATTGCCTTCTCAGTAATATCAAGCACAGGTCTTAAAAATAGCCCCTGTGTTTGGAGTAGTGGAATCCAGCCTGGTGGATGTCAAGTAAGGTCGTCAGTCTAGAGGAGCGTTGGCAGGTGGCCCCTGGATCTTGTGCCTATTCAGTTTGTGGGTGGAGGCTGCTTGGACCCTGTTAAGCTGTCCACTGAGGACGAGTCTGTCACAGCGGATATGAGTTGCCTAGAGAGGGGCAGTGTAGCCCGAGTGTCATGGATTTGCCGTCTCCTTAATAGAACATGATTTTCTATTATAACAATTTTGTGACAGCAAAAATTAAAGTGAAGCCAAGTTAAGGTCCCATCAAAGGTTGGCTGTCTCATTAGCACGGCTCTGAATTCCTTATGACTCTCATTTTACATAATAAATCAACTGATATCTTTTCCATTGTGAGCTGTTATGAGACACTCGGGGACCTAGAATTCTAATTTTTTTTTTCTTTGCCAAGGGAAGAGCCTTGTGTCATATTTAGTTCATAAGATTTTTGTCAGGTTTCTGGAATTACCACTGCTGGTAGGAAGAGAAGCCAGAAGCAACTTGTATATTGTTTTGATGAAATGCTCACCTTTCTCCCTGCTGGAGTTCCATGCTATGGGCTCGTTATTTTACAGAAGCCAAGAATACCTGACTGCAGCGGCTCTGCAGCCTTACTTTACATGCCAAGGGGTTTCAGATGTAGAGCACTGGTCTTGATGGAAGATGTTTCTCTCTTATCAAATGCAGGGCCTTTTGAGCCTCAGAGCCATGTTTTCCAAAACAAATAGAGTACTTGATCTGACTAGGATTTTTGTGTTGCTTCTAGGTTCAAGAGGTAATCTTGGATATGGTTTAAATATCAAAACACTGAGATTTTTAGTTGTTTATGGACACAAAGGGACCAAGTCTGTGAAATTGGATGTGTCTTAGAAAATATAAGCAATATCTTTGGAAAATACAAATCTTGCATTTGTTTTGAGGCTGTCTTTCTGTTAGTCTGTATGTGGTTGTTTGGGGGATGGGGTGAGTGTATGACACTGACGGTCTCTGAGCCCCTGTGTGGAGGAACTTCCCACGTCAGAGGAATACAACAGTGCTATTGAATTTCTTTGCAGTAATTATTCATAGGCCTCCTCACACAATTGGACTTTCTTCCTCATTTATTCCTGTCCTTTTCCTCATTGACCTGTTGACAAAATAATTACTATAATAGTGACAATTATTATAATTACTATTTGCTCAGGACAATTCATGTTATTATAATTAGCATATTTTAATGTTACAAATAATGACAACTCTTTTTAATGCATTAGTGGAGTTCCATGAAATGTTTTGATAGATGTGTACCTTGCATAATGTTTACATCAGGTTAAACATATTCCTCAGACATCTTCTCATTTCTTTCTTTTTTTAAAAAGTTTTTTTTCATTGTTGATAGGTCTTTATTTATTTATACTTGGTGCTGAGAATCGAACCCAGTGCCTCACACATGCTAGGCAAGCGCACTACTGCTGAGCCACAATGCAGCCCTCATTTATCATTTCTTTACAGTGAAAACTTTCAAAATCCTTTCTGCTAGCTTTTTGAAATGTACAGTTCATTATTGTTATCTGTGTCCACCGTACCTTGCGGTGGCACACCAGGACTTCTTGCTCTTAGCTAATTATAACTCACTGTATAGTGACAGTTCCTCATCCACAACCGAGGATGAGCTCCGCCCCACAGCGCCTTGGTGAGGATCTTGCTGGCCACACCCCACTGCCCTTCTCCCTCACAGCACCAGGCACCTCTTTAACTATGCTTCTGCCCACACAGGGACATGCATGCTTTCTGTGGGCAGGGTTCCCATGAGTGCTGTTCACTGGGTAGCCTAGGGTTGAAAAAATAATACATAAGTGAGATCTTTCTTCAAGTGCCAGCAGAGTGCTGGCCCTCGGTACCTTCCTGGACAGTGCTTTGTAAAAGACTAATAGCTAACTCACATTTTACGTCGCTCTTTATATATTATCTGTTATTATTCTCAATTATGCCCATAATTAAAATAATGAATATTTTAAAACTATGGAGCTATACATGTTGTGGGAAAAAAAAAACCCACCTAGAGCCAATAATGACTGTAGAAAATGAATGAAATTGTATTGGATTTGAATTTGCAACTCCCTAATTAAGATTCTTCAACTTTTATCCACAGCAGACAATTTCTCCCAGGGTTTTTTAAGCACCTAGGGAGAACAAAGACTGAGTTTTTCCCTCCTCAATTAATTTTTCTTCCTGTTCTCCATCATTTTGTTTGTGTTTTTGTCATTTAGAATTAAAAAGGCTGGGAAGGCAGTGGGCTGGGGAAGGCTCACCACCTTTCATGAGTGGCAGGATGGGGAGAGGAGCAACCGCCCAGAACCGGGCGGCTCTTGGGGAGTCCCCAGTGGGAGCAGCTGTAGCCTATTTCCTGCATCAGCTCCTTGGACAGGGGAAGGGACGCCTACAGTTTGGGCTCAGGTCTTCTGTAGGGGCTCTGGTCCACTGCCCTGACACGTGCACCTTAGTTAGGTGTCTAAATAAATCTTTGTGCACTCAGTCCCTAATTTATACTTGACATGTTAATTACCTGCCATCAGCCTGGGCAGCTGACAGAGGCAAACTCAGTCTGTCTCCTAAATAATGTAAATAAGTTCACATTTAAAAATGTCCCCACATCGCCATCAGTACCCACACACAGCTTCCCCACAGCATTTCTTAACTATCGCGGGTGGCAGAAGGTGCGGAGTGGGGTGCTCCCGAGTGAAGGTTGGTCCTCTCTCCTTTCCCACTCTGTGTCTGTGCTGCAGGCCGTCTCGTCTCCGCAGGCTGTTCTTTTTTTTTTTTTAGAGAATTTTAATATTTTTTTTTTTTTAGTTTTCAGCGGACACAACATCTTTGTTGGTATGTGGTGCTGAGAATCGAACCCGGGCTGCATGCATGCCACACGAGCGCGCTACCGCTTGAGCCACATCCCCAGCCCAGGCTGTTCTTTTTTTAATATTTATTTTTTAGTTTTCGGTGGACACAACATCTTTATTTTTTAAAAATTTTTTTGTATGTGGTGCTGAGGATCGAACCCAGTGCGGCGCGCATGCCAGGCAAGCATGCTACCGCTTGAGCCACATCCCCAGCCCCATACCGCAGGCTGTTCTGTTCGTGCTTTTCCTCATCCAACACTGTGGGTGGCCACTTATTCTGCTGTGTTAACACAAAGGTGGACTTGGTTTTCTGTTTGTTTGTTTTCTGTTTGTTTGTTTTCTGTTTTGTTTGAAAGGGCTGCATAGTTTTCTGAAATGTGGACATACTTGTTCACAATTCCTCATCTACAACCTGAACTTAAATGGAATGTTTTCTTCTAATTCATTTGGCATACAATCTAATCTTTATTGAACTCAGTTATTGTCCAGCTCTACCTGAACCATCTCAAGACTGTTTACTTTCATCCACTTGCATTAATACACACACACACACACACACACACACACACATATTTTTTTTGGTACCAGGGATTGAACTCAGGGGCACTCGACCACTGAGCCACATCCCCAGCCTTATTTTGTATTTTATTTAGCGACAGGGTCTCACTGAGTTGCTTAGCACCTTGTTTTTACTGAGGCTGACTTTGAACTCGAGATCCTCCTGCCTCAGCCATCCTAGCCATTGGGATTATGGGCATGCGCCACTGTGTCTGGCTAACACTTATATATTTTGTGGAAGAAATATCACTATTTCTTTA
This sequence comes from Callospermophilus lateralis, assembly GCF_048772815.1. Taxonomy (NCBI): domain Eukaryota; kingdom Metazoa; phylum Chordata; class Mammalia; order Rodentia; family Sciuridae; genus Callospermophilus; species Callospermophilus lateralis. The sequence goes on along the minus strand of NC_135312.1, from coordinate 114,261,761 downwards.
TATTCCAAGATCTCCTGGGGATATTATATCAAATGTGGCAGATGCACTTATTTCTAAAAGTTTTGAATTTCAAAATATACATCGTCTCCAGGGTTTTTGAAAAGGGATTGGAAGACTATTCTGGACATTTGGAAAAGGGGGAATTTTTCAGATAGGTTGAAGTTATACTTTGTAAAATTCACATGAAGAAAACAATGTTGAATTATTACAGGCAATAAGGAATTAGACTCAGCCATAGATAGGGGTATCACATTCTGAAAAACTGGTTACTTTTTACTTTAATAGGACGGACTTTATTCAATAAGAGCCACTTTTCTTGTGTCAGTGTTTAGTTTGTCAAAACTAATATTTTGAAGCTGAATGGCATTAGCCTGGGTTCTCAGAGAAGCAGACAGGATGAAGTGCACCAGGATTTTATTTCAGATATGAGAGGAAACAGGAGTGGAGATGGGGAGGGCTGGGAGAAGCCGGCCTGGGACTCCGTTTGACTCCAAGTGAAGGAGCCAGTGAGAGGAGGTGGGCTGGAAGGGCCCAGACTGTGTCAGAGGAGGCCCGGCCAGCCAGCTGGGAATGGGCTGCCTTGTTCATTTGTTCACTGGCTGGGAGCAGTGGACAGAGGGTGGCCTTGGAGCACACACGGGGCTGATCCCAGGTGGCAGCAGTGCTCCCTGTGGGTGGAGGTTCGAGAGGGGTTTCCTGATTGTAGATGTGAAAAATATGGGCATGTAAATGTAAGTTTATAGACCTCCTTCCTGGTGTGCAGAATATTCAGGAGGCCACATGGACCTCTAATGGTCATTTGGTTGGTATTAACAAAGGAGCTTCTCATGTCAGTTAGGATGATTATAACAAGGTCCAACTCTTAGGTGCTGAAGTCACAGACGTTTTTTTCTTGTTTTCATCTTGGGTGTGAGATGAAGAATTTGTGGGTAGCTTCTCTTCATGTGATCCTCCCATGGGGATCTGGGTTGATAAAAACCTTATCATCTGGAACTAATATCACCCCCTGAAATGTCAGAGGGGAGAGAGCTTAAGGAATGGCCCAGTGGCTCATGGAGCTTTTGTCTGGGAGTGACTCGTGTCATTTCTGTTCACGTTTCATTGTCATCAGGCTACATCTGACCTCCGGGGGGAGTGCAGTCCTGCTGTTCTCTCAGAAGCCTAGAAGGTGATTAGCAGCTCTAAGGACTGTCATTTGTATTTTGTCAAAGCCCTGTAGGAACAGGTGGAATTCAACTTGGGTAGTGAGGGACCTTAGTAAGTGAACTGCTTAGTTGGAAGAGAGTGGTGCTAGTGATTTATTGCTGTGTAATAGACAATCCCCAAACTTGGTGACTGTAACAGTCATGGACTGTTGGTCTATGTCACAATTCTGGTTCAGGATTTCAGTTGGGCGCAGTGGGGAAGCTCGCTTCTGCTCTGTGATGTCTGCAGCCCGAGCAGCTTCAGGCCTGCTGGAGGCCACTCTCCTCTTTCCTTTGTTGTGACTGGGATCTGGAGTGCCCTCCAGAGCTCCTGTGTCAGGCCACAGCAGTGTTCAGAGGTGTGATGGATGGGTCATGAGGGCTCTGCCCCCATCAGTGGGTTAACTCACTTGTGGATTCATCATTGGATGGACTTTCTGGGAGGTGGTAAGAATTGGAGACAGGTGGGGCGTGGTTGGGGAAGTGGGCCATTGGGGGCATGCCCCCCACTTCCTGGCTGCCAGGAGCTGACAGGTTCCCCGCCTCAGCCCTTCTGCCTTGGCGTCTCTGCCTTGGAGCCGGCTGACCATGGCTCAATCCTCTGAATCCACGAGCCAAAACAAATCTTTCCTCTCCTTGCTTGTCCTTGTCAGGTTTTTTGGTCACAGCAAAGAAACCCTGAGAGTAACAGGCTTCCTCCCAGCCCAGCAGCCTTGCGGGTTGGGCTTCCCATGTTGAAGTCCAGGGACTCCAAGAGGAAGTGGTAGAAGCTGCCAATCCCCCAAGACTTGGCTTTGGAACCTGGAACAGATCACTTCTCCCATTTTTTTTTTTTTTTTTTGTTCATAGTAGCACAGAACCTACCCACTTTCCAGGGAGGGGACCTAGACCCCACCTCATGATGGTAAGAGTATTAAAGAATTTGTAACCATCTTCTGGGCAGGTTTACCATGGCTACCACCCCTAGGTCTGAATGTGTATGTAATGAGTCAGAGAAAGGGCCCTTTCCTGTGTGGACAGGGCCACCTGATAGGAGCCTGAACTTCAGTCATGAGTCACCATCAGACTGAGGCAGCCCTCAGAAGGGGTCAGGATTATCCGCCCAGCTTTTCTCCCTTCCCTCCTCTGGTCTCCTTTTGGAACCCCTTTGCACTAGTCCAAGTGGAGGTCAGATGGCAAGGGAACCGTGGAAAGAGCTGGCGCACACTGGGGTACAGAGCAGGGTGGGAAGATGGAGAGTAGATTCTGAGGGACACCTGGATGCAGCCGAGCATCTCAGAGCACTAACGAGCAGGTATGGCTGGCACCTGTAGGGAGTGCCTGCACTTAGTGCTTCAGTATATTGCAATATAAACTTTCCTAAAAACACATTTTAATATTTACTATTTATAGTTTGTAGTTAGTGCCTAATTCTGTGTATTGACCTTTGTCCTCTGGAACCTAAAATCATAGTGATGTCTTAATGTGGCACGTGGAAATGCCTGCTACATACCAGATGTGGAATGCAGTGATAATACACTAAAGCACAGGTAACCAACGTCAGTTCGGGCTGTTATTACGTGAATTCATGCAGAGGCCCGGTGTGTCACAGGACAGCACTAGACTATGAGTCAGAAGATCTGGGTTCTAATTCTGGCTCTTCTGTTTGCTGCTGTGTGACCTTGTGCAAAATTTTTTTTACCTCTCTGAGTCTCAGCTGCCCAGTGAAGATACTAATACTCCTCTTTCCTCTGTAGAGATTGTGAAGATCAAACATGAGCACATTCTGAAAAATCCTATACTCTGATGTGTAAAGGAATCCCCATGGTTGTTCCAGGACCAACCCTGCCATCTCCTTTGCAGTGAAAGGGTACTATCATTGTTCCGAGGCCATGTCCATGTGCGAAGCACTCCACCAGACTCCCCTGCAACATGAGCTTTTATCTGGTACCCGGGAGACTGACATGTTAAAAAGCAAGGACTAGAATAAGTGCTGCCACAGAGAAAGAGGCCAGGGTGGACAGGGGGCGTGAGGGGGTAAGAGTGGGGAGGGTGACCTTGTACACAGCTGGAAGGCAAGCAGGCTGGAGGAGGGCTGGTGGGAAGAGGGCTGGGCCGGTGATGCAAGGAGGGGAACATTTGCCCAAAAGTTTCCCAGCAGCACTGTGGCTTGCAAAGGCCATAGGGGAATGAAGACCAGGGGAGAGGCTGCTTCAATTCCTGAGGCAGGTGAATACCTGCATCTATCATGAGCAGTGCAGGGGGCCGCAGATGATGAGGGGCTCAGGAACAAAACAAGGCAGCAGTTGTGTTATGGGGTCTGGGAGGTGTGGTGGCCAACAGAAGGAAGCAGGGAGGGGATCAGGAGCCTGAGTCCGTCACTGAGCACTGAGCACGTGTGCCTGACATTAGCCACATATTGACTTTGACCCTGCCTAGCCACTCCTCTGAAACCCTGGAAGGCCGGTATCTGAGTTCCCAAGCAAGTACCAAGGTTTCCTGGGCTTTTCAGCACACCCCCAGGGGCTGGCATGTTCCCAGGTAGTTAGGGAAACACAGTGACATCTGTTGGACACCAGGGGAACTTCTCACTCAGAATCGCTGGAAGTTTCAGTGTTAAATCGTATCCGTTCCATTCAATGTAGCCAAGCCTTTGCAGGGAATTCTTGGTGGGTGGGGAACTTAAATGCTAGTGGCACAGGAGAATTGCTGTGGAGCTGGGAATGAGGTGTGCAGATTCCAGGTGTGCAGATTCTGGTGTGCAGATTCCAGGTTTGAGTGCATGTCAGGTCGCATTGTTAGGACCTCACTGTTGTCTGGATCTAAATACTTGATCAATGGCTGCTTGGTGGGTGTTTCTTTGGTGTAGGGATTCTGGGAAGAACCTGATACATTGGAGATGCCCAGGATTAAGGAGCTTAGTATCCCTGGTCCATGCTGTTTGTTTTTTTGTACCTCTAGGTCAAGGTTTGACAAACCTCAGTCCATGGGCCACATGTAGCCCGTGGCTTGTTTTTCTGTATCCTCAGAATAAAAGGATGGGTTTCACATCTATCAGTAGATATGTGGTTAAGCAAAATGTGGTAGGCACCTACAGTGGAATTTATTCAGCCTTAAACAGGAAGGAATCTCTGCACCTGGTACAACATTGATGGAACCTTGAGGATGTTGTAGGTGAGATAAACCAGTCACAGAAGGACAAGGACCACATGATTCAAGGTCAAATTCACAGAGACAGAAAGTAGAAGTGTGTTTACCAAGGGCAGGAGGATGGGAAGAATGAAGAATTCTTGTTTTATTGGGACAGATTTTCAGTCTGGCAAGATGAAAAAAGTTCTGGAGTTGATTGCACAACCGTATAAATGTACTTCACACTATTGAGCTGTACACTTAAAAAACAGTCAGCTGGAGCCAGGTGTGGTGGCGCATGCCTGTAATCCCAGCGGCTCAGAAGGCTTGAGGCAGGAGGATCATGAGTTCAAAGCCAGCCTCAGCAAAAATGAGGTGCTAAGCAACTCAGTGAAACCCTGTCTCTAAGTAGAATACAAAATAGGGCTGGGGATCTGGCTCAGTGGCCGAGTGCCCCCGAGTTCAATGCTGGTACCAAAAAAAAAAAAAAAAAAAAAAAAAAATCTTCAAAACAAACAAACAAAATGAATATACCATAGACACTAGATCTGCAAAGCCTAAAATATTTGCTTTCTGGATCTTGACAGAAAAAGATGGCCAGCCTCTAATGCACAGGGTAACATGGAATTCTGCATATTTTAGGTTATCAGTAAATGTTCAAAGATAATAATAGTAGAAGCTCCTCTCTAGAAGGATGGAGAGAACCTATTGAAGGGATCATCACATACTTTTTATTTGAAAGCAGTGATCAGGCTGAAGAGCAGTAGATTAAAAACCAGTGGAATAGCCTGATTGGCAGTTGGAGTATCTGCCCAGGTGGGGGTCCGGGGCTGACCGTGCCGCTGGGGTTGGCAGTGCAGCTGAAGGTGGCTTCAGCGCTTGTCCTGGCTCTAGCAGGGTGAGGAGAGCGCTGCAGGGTGTTTGGATGGGACTGGGTTGTCCAAATGCCCTCTGGGCTTGGTCCTGGTATTCAGTCAAGGGTCTGGTGAGCTAGGGAAGTCTTTAGTCTTGTGGGTTATTTTGGATCCTTCATTTATAAGTTGTTGGGAAATGACGACAGAAGTTTGGTACTTTCTCTGGTAGATGGAGGCAGAGACCCCAAGGGGACTGTGCTAAGTAAGAAGTGGGTTGAGGGCTGGGGATGTGGCTCAAGTGGTAGCGTGATTGCCTGGCATACGTGCAGCCCGGGTTCGATCCTCAGCACCACATACAAACAAAGATGTTGTGTCTGCCAAATACTAAAAAATAAATATATATATATATAAAAGAGGTGGGTTGAAGGGGAAATAATTACACACAGTCCTTTTCACTAATGCTCAGAGGCATTAGTGGTGAAAACCATGACCTCAAAAAAAAAAAAAAAAAAAAAAGCCTGCGCCTTTGGCTTTTGCAAAGAGCAGCTCTGTGTGTTTCTGTGTTTCATTCAGCAAATAATTCCATAAGTGTGCTTGGAAAAACAGAAGCAAAAAATCTCCCAGAAAAACCAATTTCCCCACCGTCTCCTGTGTGCTAAATCCAGGCTTGAACAGTGTACCTGGGTAGAATAATTTCAGACATGTCCTTGAAGACCCGTCTTAGATGCATGTAGGCTTCTGTGGTGCCCATTGTTAACAGCCTTGTCTTCCAAACATGCACATACATATTCATGATCTGCATCCTGCAGGCTCAGTAATTCATAGCTTATTGACTTCAACTGATGGATGTAAGTTTTGGGGGGACTTTAGAAAAAAGATGAAAATTTCAAGAGGCTGGGAATAGCCACCTGTGAGTTGTCCCCTAGCTTGCTGGTAGTGTGCATGTGGGCAGGGCAGCTGGGACTCCACCAGAGGCTAGTTCAGCTCTCACTGACTGGGCATGTTGTGGACTTTTATGCCCACTGAGAGTCATGACTGAAGATTTTTAAGAGCAATTAAGTACTATCTTCAAATTTTTATTACTGTTATAATAAAATATTAATGGGCTATAATTGGGTGCGGAGTTTGCAGGAGGAGCACCCTGATCCCTTATGTCAGGGTGAGGAGTGAGCAGAGCAGCCGCTGCTTAACCATATTTTTATTTATGCATTTCAGTAATTCAATTTTTAAAGCCTGTTCTCTACGTTACTGACTGTTATGGTTTGGATGTGAGGTGTCCCTCAGAAGCTCACATGTGAGTCAATGCAAGAAGGTTCCAAGGAAAAATGATTGGGTTGTAAGAGTCTTAATGCAATCTGTGATTTAAACCCTGATAGGGATGAACTGAGTGGTAACTGAAGTGGTGGGGTGTGGCTGGAGGAGGTGGGAATTGGGGTGGCTTTGGGTATATATTTGTGTCTGCCGAGTGGAGCCTCTCTCTGCTTTTCTGATCATGATGTGAGCTGCTTCCCTCTGCCACACTCTTCTGCCATGATGTTCAGCCTCACCTTGAGCCCCAAGGAATGGAGTTGGCCTTCTATGGACTGAGACCTCTGAAACCCTGAGCCCTCAAATAAACTTTTCCTCCTCTACAGTTGTGCTGGTCAGGTCCTTTAGTCACAGCAGCAAAAAAGCTGACTAAAACACTGACCCACAGTTTTTAATCACTGCAAACTCCTGTGCTGGGGTACGGCTGCAGCAAAATAACTGGGGGGTTGACAAGCAACTTGCGTAGATTGATACAGCAGGAATGGGAGCCGTTTATTGTAGGACCAGAGGGGTATTTATACATTCCACACAGCTTATCTTAATTAGCATAAAATAGATACAGCAGTCAACCAATAAGGAATCTCCACACTTAATGGCTTGCTTTTGTTACCTCACAAACCACTCCCTCTGGCATTTTGCCAGGCACCATCCAGACTTGTTTACAGACTCTAACTCCTGAATCATGTTGTCTTGTATTATTTTTTTTGCTAAGTTCTGTTCCTGTTCCTGTAATGATGTTGAATTGTATTTGTTTACATGGAACTTTGTCTGCTTTTAGCCATGCCTGGAGTCAATCAGTTACTTAAAAAGTTTCTGTCCTCCACCGTGCAGAAAGGTGCCCCCATGCTCACACTGGTGCTGGATCACTGGCCTGGTGCACTGTGCAGGTGGTCTCAGTGGTGTCCTGGGGCAGTGAGATCTGTCTTATAAGTTGCTGCTGTCGTCTCTACAGCGTCTGGCTGGCTTCAGGATAGGCAGGCATTCCCTTTAGAGCCATCTAGCAGATTGGGAAGCTGAGCTAGTTGTTGGTGCTTGGGCTAGGCAGGAAAGTCCAGTGTGCCTGGCCATCCCTCCTGTATTGTGTTGTGCTTCATGTCCAATGCTGGGGTCCCGCTGTGACTGAGGATACATCACTAAGGAGCCTGGCCCAGCTTGCAGTGGGAGTGGTGGGGTCCAAACCGTTGTTCTGTTTCCTCAGTGACCCTGGACTTAGACAAGCAGAGTCCCCTGGAAGCAGGGTGGCCAGATGTAAAGATCACTGTAGTTGGTCAGTAATTGCAGTTGAATGATGTAATTAAGAGGCCCAGGCCTGTTGTGGGCCCGCAGCTATGTAACATGGAGCGGCAGTAGCACTATTAAACCCAGACCCAAGAAATCATATTAAGCAGGCCAGCTCTAGACATACTAAATTAATAATTGCTCTGTCCAGTGAGAGCGAGCTATTAAACAGAGCTAGAAGATTTTAACGACAAGTGTGAGAGGGTTTGACTTGGAAATACTTGATTTATTAATTGGAAACTAGAAGTGTGTGTCATATACTGCTTTCATTTGGTGCATTATGTTGAATTAATACAGTTTTGAGAAGCCATCCAGCTTATATTACAGAGCTATTGAAGATTTTGGACTGTTTTTGTTTTATTGTTGGAAAACTTATAGTTTCAGATGAGTAAATAGCTCTTTCATTGATCTATAATTAATAAAATTTGGCTTATTGCCAAGAGGAAATAGAGAACTGTAGATATGAAGATACTAGGAGAAATAATTGAGAAGCATAGACGTGGTACAACCCACTGTTTGAATCTTTTCCAAGGCTAACCCCTCCTCCCACTCCCTCTCTGTAGGCTCCCTTCTCCAGCTGCCTTGGCCTGTTGGCTCTGGTCTGGTTGAAGGCCTGTGCTTATGCTTCCCTCCACTTGAGACACTCTCCCTTTTCCCCTGGGCATCCAAATCTTTCTCACCCTCCAGTGCACAGACCTCAGGCCACCTCCTTCCGGAACTCCGTCCTGGTCAGTGCAGGCAGAGGCAATCCCTGAGCACTTCTCTGGAGTTTGTTTGGTACCACTCAGGTGGCACTGGAAGGCTGCCCCCCATGAACCTATGGCTGACCTCTCCCACTGGGCGGAACGCACCTTGAGAGCAGGGCCTGCACCTGCTGGTTTACTTGCCCATTCATTGAATGAACGTTACTGCAGCACACCTAGCGTGTTGCCGCGAATATGCTAGATGCTATGATGGCTCTTGAATAAAGTAAACACATGTGTGAGTGTAGACATGGTGACGAGGGAAGGGGGTGTGTGCACCGATGGCTGGCCCTCTGGGCCACCTGGAGTGGGAGAAGAGTGAGGTGAGGGGATTGTGTTGAGGACTGGCTGCAGATGAGAGGTGGCTGTGCTGAAAGGGAGACAACTCCTAACTGCTGTGAAAGTCCACAGGGAGCCAGACTTAAAACACATATTGCTGGAAAAAGTACCAAGGAAGATTAGATGTTTTATAGTTAAGAAGCAGAGAGAAAATGAACAAAAAACATTCCCAAAGAATCAGTGATGACTCTAAGAATCCTGTTTGAAGTGGACTCTCCATTTGCAGAAATAAAATTATTTGAGGTGGTTAAACTTTACTGTTTCTGGTGTGAGTTGCCTATGAAATATTGAGTTAAAAAATAATAAGTCATTGCCATGGCTATTTATCCAGATGTCACGCTGTCTGAATAAGCCCCTGTGATCTCCATGCTCATGTTAAGTGCTTCACTGTGACTGTAGGTTGGCACCCCTGATCTGAAAATCCAATGTGCCCTGAAATCCAAGACTGCATTCCCTTGAAGGTTACCCAAGTGTAATGTCACTGTCCAGTTTCCTTCTGTAAAGGGTTTTGTTTGAGAATTTAAGAGTTGAGAGCTTGAAATTCATTAGTTTTCAATTTCATAGAGGAGCTATGTGTGGGGAAGAGCTGAGGGTCTTCTGCTTGTGTCTGTGTCCTTATTGCCTGGTGTGGTGTTGGCCCAGGGACAGTTACCTAGTAAGCTTTATGTGAACATTTTTCAGTAAATGAATTAATAACATGTTAGTTAATAGAAATTTCACAGACTATGAATTTCATGAAACATATCCTTTGTGTTAAAAGTTCTTGCTAAATCTAAATGGAGAGATTAAATTGGAGATAGAAATGTAGTCTGTTATGTTTCACTTGTGAATTTTAATTCTGGACTTAATTCCAGAGATTGTCTAGTCCTAGCTCCTCATTTTATCAGAGAAAGACACCAAGGACCAGAGAGGCTATAAGAAGCTTATGTAGCTGGTGACTGGCTATCTCCAGCCAATCCCAGATCTTGAGGCTTCAATTCTGTCTCTTTCCAGGAGCCCTTTTGAGCTAAATTCTAGATCCATGATTCCTTCTAGGGCATAAATTTAACTCCTGAGCTTCCAAAGCAGAATTTAGGGAAAAAGTACTCATGCTTTTATTAATTGCATTCTTCAAGATTTGCCAGAGCAGACGCCCTGCCCCTCTCTCAAGGGCTGCTTGGGTGCACCAGCACTAATTTTTAAATGTCCTTTCCTGCTGGTAAGAGTGCTTGGAAAGGAGAGCTTGCACCATCTAGTGGAGCTAACAAGAGGCTCTTGGGTTTAATTTTTTGGTGGCCCTCCTTTAAAAAGAAGAAAGGAGCAATATTTTTTTATGTAACGAATCTGCAGATTCTTTTGTGGAAACCCAATGTCATGAGAATGGTGTTGGCAACCCAGAATGAAGGCAGAGTCACTCCATGCCTCATAGTGCAAAAAACAAGGCACAGTATCGACCGCGTTGCTTGTTCCCTGGCGGTGGAAGGAAGGTCAGGCAGTGGGTGAATACATCAAGCCTGTCTCTTCAGCCAGTGCTCGGTGCTTAGATTCTTTTCCTCATTAATTCAAAACATCCGTTCTTCCAATTATAGCCTCCCCATCATAGCAGGGAATTAGTCAAATCCTATTATTCCTGAGAGTTCCTCTAGTGCTCATATGAACAATTAACTTACTCAAGAATGTACAGTATTCTCCTACCCAACTGGATAAACGAAGTTTTTGGAAGCTTCTAAATTATTCCTTTGTTTTCCTTCAATAGAGATATTAAGTCTTTTCACAGGCTCTGGAAAATATGTGTCTCATGTTGCAGGTGGTAGGAGACGGTATCTGTCAAGCGGGAGAACTTGATGACTGGGTGGGCAGTGGAGGGCCAGGGCTCTCAGTTCTGATTGGCTCTGTGAGCTGAAATGCCTGTCAGCCTCTTGGGTCCAGAAGCTGTTATGTATCACTTGTAGAATTTTAATTCTGAATTTAATTCCAGGGATTGTCTAGTCCTAGCTCCTCATTTTCTTTGAAAAGAGCGTATTTGGTCATTTTTATGTTCACAAAGCACTGCTCAGCCCAAATCAGGTTTTAAGAATGTTTTTGTTAACCCTCAGCAGTACCTTAAACAGCACCTGTGTAGTATAGATGTAGTTGGTGGCCCTGTTGACCTCCAGGAGACTTTGTGGTCACAGTTCACGGCCTGCGCATGTCAGAACCTGCAAGGGAATCAACCCTCCTTGGAGGTTTTGATCTAACTAGATCAGAATGGGCCATGAGCATGGGTATTTTTGAATAGCTTCCCGGGTAGTTCTCACATGGAGCTAGGCTGGTGAACCACTGTTGTATGGAATCATTAAAAATGTGTCATGAAGCGGATGAGGTTGTGGCTCAGTGGTAGAGCACTCGCCTAGCATGAGTGAGGCGCTGGGTTCCATCCTCAGCACCACATAAAAATAAAAACAAATAAAAATTTGTGTATTGTGTCCAACTACAACTAATAAAATATTTTAAAAATGTGTCATGAAGCATTGGATTCCAAATTGAGTTTGGTAGAGTTGTGTGTTTTATGACTTTTAAGTGACGTCAGCATCGGGGACCTGTGTTTGCTCGCCAGCGTTCCCCTGGGGGCCAGGGAGCAGGACCTGCACTGCCTGTGATTTTCCATCTGTCAGAGGTGCCACAGGGGTGAGTCCCCGTGCAGGACTCAGATCTGAGGCTGAGAGGGGTTCAGGGCCAGCCAGGAGCAGTGAGGCCTGAGGTCAGTGCTGCAGTCAGTGGCAGCTCAGGGTGTTGTTACTACAGTGGTCCTCAGGAGAACACTGGTTCCATGTCACCCTCGTCCCAGTTACAGTAGGAAGGTGGGTGGGGTGCCCAGCAAGTTCTTTGGCAGGCTGTTTTCTGGAGTTCAGTTCCTGATCTGTCCCTGGGGGCAGCTCTTTCCAGAAAACGTAGCTGAATTGGTTGAAAAGGGTCGGTGGGTTGGGAGGGAGCAGGGCAAGTCCTCTAAAGCCCTGCAACTGGTGGAGCGCCCACGGGAAACTGGGACTTTTACTACATGGTCCAGATGGTTGATGCATCTTCTCAAAATAGCATGAAGAAGGTGACTCTTGGTATCAGGTGGACTTGAGTTGGAATCTGGTCTCTGCCACTTATTTTGTATTTTCAGGGCAACTTTTTAAATCTCCATTTTCTTCTTCTCTTCCTTTCTCTCTCTGTCTCTCTGTCCCCAGTCCCTCCCTCCTTCCCTCCCTCCCCATCTTTCTTTGGGGATTGAACCTGGGGTGCTTTACCACTGAGTTACATCCTGAACCCTTTTATTTTTTATTTTGAGACAGGGACAGGGGCTTGCTAGGTCGCTGAGGCTGGCATCAGACTTGCCATCCTCCTGCCTCAGCCTCTGAACTGATGGGATTACTGGTGTGTGCCACCATGCCCGGCTCTCTGTTTTCTTATGTATGAGAGCCCTAATGTTATGGTTTGACTATGCGGTGTCCCCCAGAAGCTCACTTGGGAGACAGTGTGGCAGTGTTCAGAAGTGAAATGATTATGAGAGCTGTGACCTAATTGGTGGATGAACTATTTGATGGATTAATAACTTGGAAGGACTGCTGTGTTGGGTAGAATTCTTGGCAGGTGGGATATGGCTGGATAAGAAGGTCACTAGGGTCTTGCCCTTGGGGATTGTATCTTTTCCCTGGCTCCGCCCTCTCTCTCTCTTTGCTTTTGGCTAAAGGGGAGCAGGTTTCCTCTACTGTGATCTTCTGCCATCTTCTGCCATGATGTTTTACCTCGCTTTGGGCCCAAAGTGCTGGAGGTGACCAAACATGGACTGAACCTCTGAAACTGTGAGTTCAAATTACATTTTTCCTCTTGAAGTTGTAATTGTCAGATGTTTTGGCTATAGCAACAAAAAGTTGACTGATATGCCTCATAACTACGTTGATAGGCCACAGTGAATTAACTTAGATAATGAGTATAAAGTGCCTAATACAATGGTTGGCACAGAGCCAAGACTTTGAAAGTAGTAGCTACTTTTGAAACTGCCATTAGTAGAAGTAATTAATGATGATGGTCATCAACAGCACCTTCCCTCCCTTCCTTTGGAAATGGTAACTTCATGACCTGTGTGTCCATTTGTCTTTCTGGTGGGGATGGCAGTGGGGTGTTGACCGAGCCCAGCTGGGAAAGGTGTGTTTGGCATTTTCCCTCCATATAGTTAATTTGTTATCATTTGGAGTCTCATCACACCAATGGCTTAAAACATAGTTACTCTCCTAGAAGAATTAAGTTTACTGATCACTCATCTTGTGTACATCCTACTCTTACACTCAGAGGGAATAGGATATAGATTTTCACTTAAACAGTGTGGAAGAGGCTTAATGGGCAAGGGAGGAAGTGTGATTATTCTGGTGTAAGTCACACCTGGTGCCATGGGTAGCATGGGCTTCGGATGCAAGAAAGGTTGGACCACTGGGAAGCTGAGCATAGGAGAGGCCAGAATGGGTGACTGCAGGGTGGTGGGGGCCCAAATACAACAGCCATGAATGTTGCATTGTTGAATGGGGTTTCCTGTTAGGATTGCTTGTGTGTTGCAATGAGCCACCTCGTCACTTGCAGTGTTCTATCATAGGGACGCTGAGCCTGGATTATAAAGAAACCATTTATGTGAAAATCAATGCAAACTTGAGTTTGAGTAACTGAGGGACCTGCAGTGCAGTTTCAGAGAAGTCAGTACAGTTGCGGCTGGGGTTGTGGCTCAGCAGTAGAGCACTCGCCTCGCACATGTGAGACCCTGGGTTCGATTCTCAGCACCACACACAAAAATAAACAAGTGAAATAAAGGTGTTGTGTCCAACTACAACTAAAAAATTAAAAAAAAAAAGTCAGTAGAGTCTTATCAAGATATTAAGGGCCCTCCTTCCCAAAGAAAGAGATGGAGAAATATGAAACATGAGTCGGGCTGATGGACCAATCTGATAGCAACTTTATTACCAGTAAAACCAATGCTGGAATGCTACAGTGGTACAGCCACCTCAATGTTTATAGCACCTCAATTCACAATAGCTAAACTGTGGGAACAGCCTAGATGCCCTTCAACAGATGAATGGACATAGAAACTAAGATACATATACACAATGGAATATTACTCAGCATTAAAGAAGAATGAAATATTAGCATTTCCAGGTAAATGGATGGAGTTGGAGAATCTCATGCTAAGTGAAATAAGCCAATCCCCAAACACCAAAAGTCAGATTTTTTCTCTGATAAGTGGATACTGATCTATAGTTGGGGGAAGGGGCAAGGGAAGAATGGAGGAACTTTGGATTGAGCAGGGGGAAGGGAGAGGATGGGGGTGTGGGTGAGGAGGAAGATGGTAGAATGAGATAGACATTATTACTTCTATGTATGAGTGTGATTGTGTGAATGGTGTGACTCTGCGGCATGTACAACCAGAGAAATTAAAAGTTGTGCTCCATTTGCATCAAAAAATAAAATTAATAAAAATATAAAACTTATGTATTTTGGGGGGTAACACTCAATATCTTAAAGTTGTCATTTATTAGCAAATTAATCTATAAATTAACTCAAGTAAAAAGACAAACAAACAAACAAACAACCCAATGGTGGAGAATAGGGTTTGCCCATGTGGACAAGATTCTACCCTATTAAACTCTAGAGTTAGAGGCACCATAGGAGCTATAGTGTGGGTGACTAGAGAGAATAATGTGTTCTTCCTTCCAGGATCCTGGCTTCCAGAGCAAAGAGGAGGGGCAGGCTCCACCCCAGCTCACTAACCATGCAAATTATTTCCCTTGTCCTGGGAAGAATGACCAAGGAAGTCTAAGAGGCTAGGAGGTCCTGCATGTGGGAGAAGACATTAAAAGTGGAGACGTCCTTTTCCTCTATCAGGTCTTTCAAAAAAAAAAAAAAAAGAAAAGAAGAAGAAGAAATCCAGTCTTTCTTGGTTCTAGCAAGTTTGGAAGTAATAATTAATACTTAGGGAAAAAAAGGAGCAGGGTGGTCAAAATGTCCCTCCCACACCAAAGAACTTGCAGAAGATGACTCAGATGCTCTACTTGGTTTTGAAAACCGCATTTAATCTGGCTCCTTCCTGCCTATTACCCTTCCTACTCCTCATGCTTCCCAGTGCATTCAAAGTCAGATCAGTGTCATTGTTCTCTTCACAGACCGTTTCTTATTTCCTTGTTCCTGCTGGAGCAGTCTTTCTACTCCCTGTTTATCCAGACTGTCCGTCCAATGCAGATCTGTCTGTAAATTCCCTGTGCAAGCCCCACACTGGCGAAAGCCTTGCAGTTAGACACACACTGATTTCTTTCATCTCTAATCTGCCACCAAGCTCTCCTGTGCCAGGAACTTAGCCTTTGTGTCCTCATATGAGCTTTGACAGCTGTCTGCTGCGAGTTCCTTGAGGGACAGAAGCTTCTAGTTCTTCAGTTTGTCCTCAGCTGCTCCTATATAGTACACATGCAAAGCACTCCATAAACATGCAGTTGGCTAAATATAGCAAAAGAAGTGGTGAGGGGCTGGGGCTGTGGCTCAGTGGTAGAGCGCTTGCCTAGCACATGTGAGGCACTAGGTTCCATCTTTAGCACCACATAAAAATAAATAAAATAAAGGTATTGTGTCCACCTACAACTGAAAAAAAAAAAGCGGTGAGCACCCTTCTTTTTTTTTTTAATTAATTTTTATTTTAGGTTGTTCAAAACATTACATAGTTCTTGATATATCATATTTCACACTTTGATTCAAGTGGGATATGAACTCCCATTTTTACCCCATATACAGATTGCAGAATCACATCAGTTGCACATCCATTGATTTACATATTGCCATACTAGTGTCTGTTGTATTCTGCTGCCTTTCCTATCCTCTACTATCCCCCCTCCCCCCTCCCCTCCCCTCTTCTCTCTCTATCCCCTCTACTGTAATTCATTTCTCCCCCTTATATTTTTCCCCCTTTCCCCTCACTTCCTCTTGTATGTAATTTTGTATACCCCTGAGGGTCTGCTTCCATTTACATGCAATTTCCCTTCTCTCTCCCTTTCCCTCCCACCTCTCATCCCTGTTTAATGTTAAACTTCTTCTCATGCTCTTCGTCCCTACTCTGTTCTTAGTTACTCTCCTTATATCAAAGAAGACACTTGGCATTTGTTTTTAAGGGATTGGCTAGCTTCACTTAGCATAATCTGCTCTAATGCCATCCATTTCCCTCCAAATTCTATGATTTTGTCATTTTTTAATGCAGAGTAATACTCCATTGTGTATAAATGCCACATTTTTTTTATCCATTCGTCTATTGAAGGGCATCTAGGTTGGTTCCACAGTCTTGCTATTGTGAATTGTGCTGCTATGAACATGGATGTAGCAGTGTCCCTGTAGTGTGTTCTTTTTAGGTCTTTAGGGAATAGACTGAGTAGGGGAATAGCTGGATCAAATGGTGGTTCCATTCCGAGCTTTCCAAGAAATGAGCACCCTTCTTGCTTCATTAGAATGGAGCAGTGTGTAGGTTATCCTGGAAAATAAAATCACCAAGGCAAAGAGCTAACATTTCCTTTTAGTTTTATGTTGCTAACATGGAATTAAGAGAACCTCAGAATTTTGGAGCCAGTAAGGTACACCATCTGGTTCCTCATTATCACTTTACAACTGAGAAATGAAGACTCACAATTTGGAAAGAAATTCAGAGTCTTCAAGCTTCAGGGTTGTCAGAGAAGTAAGGCCACAGCACAGACAGTTTTCCAGTTCTTTGATATTAGGGAGGAGGAGGAGCAGTGCCTGTGTACACGGAGGAGGATGCGGAGGAGGAGGAGGAAGAGGAGGAGGGTCAACCGTACATGGAGGAGGGGGTGGAGAGGAGGAGGAAGAGGAGTGGTGACCGTGCTTTATGGCCCCCATCTACAAATGCGTGGCTCTCCCAACCTGCTTCCAACTAGAGACAACAATCAGGACCTGAAAGACCATCACCAAGGTTCCTGCAGGTCTGGTGACACCAGAGGTGTCCCTGCTAGCCTACTTCTCCTGATTCCTCTTTCATTCTTCCTGTGAACTAATACCTCTACAGTCTCACCTCCTACCTCATAAATCTCACATCCTACACCTACCCTCTTTGTCCACCATTAGAAACTGTAGACCCTTATGCAAACCTACTATTTGTATAGTAGACATTCACCTAACATGTCATCTCTGTTTATTGTGACAAAACTGTAATAATCTAAACAGGAGCCTTTTGGTTTAAGGCTGCATAGTGTTTGCATTGGGTGCTGTAAATATTGATCTCCCCCTTAAAGGAGAGGTATTGATAACCTGCAGGGACACTAGAAACTATAATACCTTGGATCTGCACTGCTAGAGAGAAAGACACACAGACAACATGAAAAAACAAGGGAAGACATACCTGGAACAAACCAAGATGCCACAATAATAGAATCCATTGATAGCACAGTAGATGAAACGTCAGAGAAGGAGTTCAGAATGTATGTAATTTTAAGAGAGCAAATACAGGCAACAATTGATCACTCCAACAAAGAGAAAAGAGAGGAAATACAGGTAGCAAAAGATTACTTCAAGAAAGATTCTAAAAACAAACAAACAACAACAACAAAAACCCAACAGAAATCCTTGAAGGAAACAATAAACCAAATAAAAAATTCAATAGAAAGCATCACCAACAGGTTAGATCACTTGGAAGACAGAACTTCAGGCAATGAAGATAAAATAAATAATCTTGAAAATAAACTTGACCACATAGTGGAGATGATAAGAAACCATGAACAGAACCTCCAAGAATTATGGGACAACAGGAAAAGATAAAAATCTAAGAATTATTGGGATAGAGGAACGTATAGAGATACAAACCAAAGGAATGCACAGTCTCTTCAATAAAATAATATCAGAAGATTTCCCAAGCATGAATTTCCTGGAAAATCAAATACAAGAGGCTTACAGGACACCAAATGTACAAAATTACAACAGATTTGCACTAAAGCACATTATAATGAAAATGCCTAGTATACAGAATAAAAGTAGAATTTTAAAAGGTGCAAGAGAAAAATTTCAGATTACTTATGGGGGAAACCAATTCAAATCTCAGCAGATTTTTCAACCCAGACCATCAAAGCTAGGAAATACTGGAACAATATATACCAAGCTCTGAAAGAAAATGGATGCCAACCAAGAATCTTATTAAGCTTCAGATTTGATAATGAAAAAATGAAACCTTACACTAAGAAAGGCTATACTACAGAACATTCTTGGATAATATTCCATGAGGAGGAAATGAAAAATAACAATTAAAATCAGCAAAGGGAAGAACTACTCTAAAGGAAAAGCCAATCAAAGGAGAAACCAAGTCAAGTTAAAAACCAAAAATAAACCAAAATAACCAGAAATATAATAATAACAACCCTGAAAGTTAATACCCTAAACTCATCAATTAAAAGACATCGACTGAATTAACAAACAAATAAACAAACAAACAGTATACTGTCTTCAAGAGACTCATCTCACAGGGAAAGACATCCACAGATTGAAGGTAAAAAGTTGGTAAAAACACATATCACTCACATGGACTGTGCAAACAAGCAGGGGTTTCCATCTATGTATATCAAACAAACCCTTTTCAATTTCAAGAAGCAAATAGACCAAAACACAATAATACTGGGTGACTTTAACACACTTCTCTCACCACTGGATAGATCTTCCAAACAAAAACTAAACAAAGAAACTGTAGAAATCAATGATACAATCAATGATTTAGACTTAACAGACAGATATAGGGTATTTTATCCTTTATTGAGTGAATACACCTTTTCTCAGCAGCATATGGATCCTTCTCCAAAAAATATGTTATGCCACAAAGCAATTCTCAGAAAAAAAATAGATACTATCCTGTATTCTATTAGATCATAATGGAATGAAATTAGGAATCAATGATAAAATAAAAAATAGAAGCTACTTCAATTTCTGGAGACTAAATAATATGATATTGAATGAACAATGGATAGCAGATGACATCAGGGAAGAGATAAAAAATTCTTAGAGGTTAATGAAAGCAACAATACAACATATCAAAATCTCTGGGACACTATGAAAGTAGTGCTAAGAGGAAAGTTCATTGCATTAAGCTCATTCATTAAAAGAATAAAAAATCTACAAATAAATGACCTGACATTATATCTCAAAGCCCTAGAAAAAGAAGAAATCAACACCAAAAGTAGTAGAAAACAGGAAATAGTTAAAATCAGAACTGAAATCAATGAAATTGAAAAGCAAGAAGTAATTCAAAAATTGACAAAATTTAAAGTTTGTTCTTTAAAAAATAAATAAAATTGCTAAACTTGTAGCTATGCTAATGAAGAGGAGAGAAAAAAACTCAAATTATTAGAATTCATGATGAAAAAGGAAATATCACAGTGGACACTATTGAAATACATAAGATAATCAGAAATTATTTTGAAAATGTATACTCCAATAAAATAGAAAAATCTCGAAGACATTGACAAATTTCTAGAAACATATGATCTATCCAAACTGAATTAGGAGGACATACACAGTTTAAACAGATCAATTTTGAGCAATGGAATAGAAGATGCCATCAAAATCCTACCAACAAAGAAAAGCCCAGGACCAGATGGATTCTCAGCTTGAGTTCTACAAGACCTTCAAAGAAGAACTAATACCAATACTCCTCAAATTATTCCATGAAATAGAAAAGGAGGGAACCTTCCAAATTCTATGAGGCTAACATCACCCTGATACCAAAACCAGGCAGAGATACATCAAGGAAAGAAAACTTAAGACCAATATCCTTGATGAACATAGACACAAACATTCTCAGTGAAATTCTGGCAAATTGCATACAAAAACATATTAAATAGATAGTACACCACAATCAAGTGGGGTTCATCCCAGGGATGCAAGGTTGGTTCAACATATGGAAATTAGTTCTTTGACATTAGCTTAGCTGTAGAGTGTTTAGATGGTGGCTTCATGTCGCATTAGGTGGTCCTTAAGTGTCCCATAGAGCTTTTCCATTATCTTACAGAGCCTCCCTTCTTTCTGCTTTCACCAAAGTCTATGCAGGAAGGCACTTTTCACAGATGCTTTCACTACTTCTCACTGTTGACCTTCTATATGACAGGTCTCCCTGTGGTGGTGGGGAGCAGAGGATGTGAGTCTGAAGCATATCACATGACTTGCTGTGGTCCTCAGATGCTAAGGGTGAAAATGCAGGTGTCTTATATTCCCACTACAGAGCCTTTTCTACCACCCCTCGATGCCTTTGTTGTCCTTACACTATCTGTAGACCCAGAGAATCATGGCTTAGAGAGAGGCTCATTGGTGGTTCCCTGCTCAGCAAAGGGAAGGAGCAGGGAAGGCGAGTGCTGAACCATCAGGGTAGATGTCGGGGGCGGAGCCAGCATGGGGGAGGGCTGCTGGCTTGCTGAGTCCTGGGAGAGGATGGTGATGCCCTTTGCCAGTGTGGACTAGAGGTGGGAGATGAATGGCAAGTCGCCTGAGCAGCTGAAGGGCCCGTGTCCCAGGCCAGCCTTTCCCAGGATGGCTCTGTGAGTTGCTTTGGATTGTAGAGTTCTCATGGCATCAGGGTCACATTTAGCTCTTGTGCAGAATTATCAACTAAATAAGCACAGCGTTTTGGTGGTTTCATTATAAAAATTTAAGATTTTTAATTAAAATATGAACTGTTGACATTGACTCTTATTTAGCAAAATTGATGTATATATAATCCGTGTAATTGTATATAAGCTTAAGCAGTGTCTTCAAATAGTCATCATGTTAATAATGAATTAGGGAGTCAATTTGGCAGATAACAATTAGCACTTAAAATAGAATAAAATAGAAGTATCAGATGTACTGTACTTCATACTGGAGAGTATTGTGTTTTACCGTTAAGTTTATTTCTGATGATGAATCATGGTTACAAGAAGTTTGGAAACCCCATTGCTGTGCTGGGAGGGGTATTGAGAATGGTTGCTGGATTGATCTTCACATTCCACTTCTGCTTTATTATGAACTGCACATATTAGCTGCTCTTATTATGAAACTTCATTTATTAATGAATTCATTCAGCAGACATTTTGAATACCCATTATATCCAGGCACTGCTCTAAAGGTGGGGGAGGAGATCTCTGTTAAAATTTACTTACTGTTTTCAGGGAAACCCCCTGTTGGCTTGCACAAGGGTTAGCTGTAGGGAAAACCCCCTGAATGGTCCTTCCCAGCTCCACACATCACTTCTGTTTAAGTTGTGGCCAGGACATGGACAGCCACATATAGAGACAAAGCAAGTATTTTTTTGGTTTTGTTTTTACGCTATCAAGTCAAAGTTTCTTTTTAAGGAAGGACAGGAGAACGAATACTGGGAAGACATTGAATCGTGCCTGCCACAGACCTCAGGGCTTCTTACATGTTGATCAGGTTTTGTTTCCTTGATGGGAAGTGGGAAGTTTCTTTTCTAATCCTTGGAAAGGCTTGGAGGCCCTGCATGGAGTCCTGCAGCACCTGCTGAGGTTGCGAATAGAAGAGATGGAGTTCACATTTCTCTTGCCAGACTTTGTGCCCTGGCATGGGACTGTGTCCTCCCTTAGGAAAGGGGAACCTTTATTTAATTGGCAGAAGTCACCTTCTGCTTAAGCTAAGTCATTTGCTTATCGAACCGGGGGCCTAGGGGCTACTCTTTTACTAACATGTGGAAAGCCCTACATGGGCTGGCCTTGGCTCAGAGGCAAGCTCTCAGGAAGCCTAGAGATGGTCATGAGTGTTGACTCTCACCATGCCTGATTCTGCCCCTTCTCCTAGTACAGCTCGTCTCACCTAGTTTTATAATTTTTCATGTTGTAGAAGGCAGGTGACAGAAGGGCATTCAGGGTGTTACCACACCACATAGGCAGAATGTGTAGCGCTTGGCCCAGTGCTGCACGGCCTCCTCTCTGACCTCTCTGCAATGCCACATGTCACTTCTTTCCCATTGTAGGAGAGGAAATTAGGGTTATAAATTAAGCTTACATTTACTTTTGATTTGAAGTGGGAAATGAGATTTCTTTCTTTTTAAAAAAAATTTCAACAAGTGCATGAGGGAGATAATGCTGTACCAAAGGATTCAGTTCTTAAGTATCAGGACTATGAAAAGATAGGGAAGGCCCCACCCTCCCGACACACAGAGAAATTTAAAAAAAAATTAAGAAACTCACACAAAACCCCACCTTATCTAAGGAAGCCAGGTGGTATTTGCCTCGGAAACAAGTGTAGAGAGAGGAGGGAGATCTGGTCTGAAAGTTGGTGTGAATCCCTTATTCTCTCCCTGTACTCTCCTAAGAGAACATTAAAAATTTATCACCAACAAATGCCCTGCAAGTTTTCTTCAGGTAGTCATAAGAAAACCAAAAAGCAAGGAAAACGAAAAAGGAGTTAAGCCTGTTATTCTCCCTTCCTCCTCTAATTTTCCCTCGCCCCACACTAACTTGAAGGGCCCCCCTTTCCTCATTTCCGTGTTGGACTTGCTTTCTGACAGGGCTCTTCTGTGATTAGCCAATGCCAGACGATCAGCAGGTTTGGGATAACAGAGAAAAATGACCACAATGACTAGAATTGTTGAATTTGTTGGGCAGACACCTGCCTGTTTTCTGTCTTCTCATTGTGTTGAGGTCTTTCTGTGGCTCATGGAACATAATCCAGGAGTGAAAACAGTCTTTTATCATCAGAACTTGCTTTCGTTATACTTTTGCTATCTAGGAAGGCCGGTCTGAATTTAAAATTCCATCTCTGGATGCTGCATTTAGTCCAGAGGCTGACTGAGTTGCTGGGGGTAAAGCAGCAGGCATGAGACACCACCTTTCCGCCTAGGGACTTGCTGTTGGAGACTCTGGCCCATAACTGTTTCCTCTCTAGGGTTGGCTTGAAAGTCCTTCTCGTCTGAATTCAATAGGACTTCTCATTCATTAGAAAGAGGAATGGAGGAAGCCACAGAAGCATGTCTTTTTTCCCAGTGGATCTTTTTTCCAGGTTGCCATAATTCAAGACTGTGGCATGAGTTAAGCTTTTTATTTTGCATAGAGTTATATTCTATAAATAGAAAATTTCCTCTGTTGTTTAAGTATTATCAGATTGACTAACTGCCCTGCTAATGAAGGCATCCCCCAACATGAAAACCAAGTGTTTTTTTTCCCCCTAGTAACAGGGCTACTGATTTCCATCTTAACACATTTATTGATTGTTCTTTGAGTGTCTTGATGGTACATCAGATCCTTTGAGAACTCACTATAGGTCAGATGCAGTTTCTGAAAAAAATTTACAATCTTAAAAGCATTAAGAAAACTGAGAAAGAGAATTGACTTAGCCTAGACTTTGGAAGCTAAGGGGTTTAATAAGAATTCCAGAATAGGAAAGAAAGTTGAGTCAGGTGCAGTGGTGCATCCTTGTAATCCCAGTGATTTGGGAGGCAGATACAAGAGATTGCAAGTTTGAGGCTAGCCTCAGTAATTTAGGGAGACCCTATCTAAAAAATAAAAAGGACTCAGTGGGTGCTCAGTGGTAAAGTACTTCTGGGTTCAATCCCGAATACTAAATACATACATTACATATACAGGAAGAAAGAAAGAAAGCTAGTTGACTTTGGGGAGTAGCATTTCTCCATCACCATTCCTTGAGGGGAGGAGGGCAAGGCAAAGCGCAGTTGAAAGGCAGCAGGTGGAATTTCCTTTTGTAATGGGGAATGATTCTTCTGATTCAAAAGACTTTGAGCTACTCCTGAGCTGTGTTGCCACAAGAAGCCCGTGAGCTGCTCTGAGTTTAGAGGAGGCTGCATGGGTGCCTGTGTCCCAGCTGTCTGGCCTCAGAACTGCTTTCCTCTCTGAGCCGGTCCCAGCCTGGGGTGATTCTGTGAGCTTGCCCCCTGCCCTTTCAGTTAGGATCCTTCCTGCTCCGTTCATCTAGAATCAGTTCCCATCAGATTGTGTGGTCTCAAAGCCCCAAAACAGTATGCTTAGCAGAGCCCCTAAATAAACAGCAGGTGCTCAACAATTGTCAAGGATTTGCTGTTTTTATTGTTTTTCACATTGCAACTAGGACGTTTGAATCAAAACGAAGCTTTCTGGAACAGTTAGTAAATGGGAAAGGGGGAATCAAGTGACCTTTGTAATACTCAGATCTTTCCTTTTGAGCTAAAATACACTCAAACTTCTTTGTTAATCTGGACCTCAGAGCCATGCTTAGAAATAATCTCATATGTAATATTTTGGGTATTTCTATAGCTAAACTGTATTGGATGATGTTCAAATACAATGGATCATATATTTGATTGTACTTTGATGAGTTATAATCAAGTCATAGGATACACATGATTCATACCAACTGCAGAAAAGGAAGCTGTAGCCCTTTGTTCACTATTCAGAGAGAGAGAGAGAGAGTGGTTTTTGATGGACAAGAGACAAAAATATAAGAGAGCAGTGCCCCTTCAGCTTGGCCAGCTGTGGTTGCAGTGTGGACCCTGTGGACATCAGGCCATGATTGCTGGCAATGACAGCTGTATTTCTGCTCTCAAATATTGGTCAGCTGGACCTGATGGGGGTATAGCAAGGTCTAAATGGGCCCACACTGGCAAATATAGAAGAAGAAATGTTTTAGAGGGTTCCTGTGTCCCCTCTAACTCCAGCTTGTTCTAGGACACACTTATTCCTTGGGACTGTCTCAGCCTGTTTCCTGTGACCATGTTAGCATCTCTTTGTTTTAGTCAGCTATTTCGCTGCTGTGACTAAAGGATCTGACCAGAACAATTTTAAAGGAGGAAAAGTTTATTTGAGGGCTCATGGTTTGGAGGTGTCAGTCCATAAGAGGGCAACTCCATTCCTTGGTGCTCAAAGTAAGGCAGGACATAATGGCAGAAGAGTGTGGCAGAGAGAACTAACTCACATGAGGATCAGAAAGCAGAGAAAGACTCCACCCTCCAGATACAATATGTATATACAGAAAGCCACACCCCAATTCCCATCTTCTCCAGCCACACCCCACCACTTCAGTTACCACTCAGTTAATCCTATCAGGGGATTAAATAACTGATTGGGTTAAGACTCTTACAACCCATTCATTTCTCCTCTGAACCATCTTGCCTTGATTCACACGTGAGCTTTTGGGGGACACACCTCATATCCAAACCATAATACTCCTAATTCTGAAAAATGCTTGAGAGGAAGTGGGGGAGAGGAGTGGAAATAAAAAAGCTCATTTTTTATAAGAGCTGTTGTACATCTTCCCAAATATGAACAGACAGACACAGATTACATTTGTCATTTTTTGCCCCAATTGGGCATATTTTAAACTTATGCCCTCAAACAGAAAATAATAGTCATCTTTTACTGAGACTCTTTGTATTGAAATTTATGCCTATTGTCTTTAATCCTCTCAATACTCTGAAAGATAGTGGACTATTCATTTTACAGAGGAGGAAGCAGGCCCAGATAGATTAAATGACACAATCAAGATCATGCAGGTAATGAATGTTAGGACTTGAACTTGAGTCTGTCTAGCTACAAAGCTTGTGTTCTTTTCTGAAAACCACACTCTCCTATCTTCCACTCCCTGTTTCCTCCCAAATCTCCTTTTCTACTCAGTGCTGACAGCAGTATTCTCTGAAAGGCTAACATCACTCCATAACCCCAGGATAGAACTCTTGAGGTTTAGATGTTGGAATTTCACACTGCTTTTGGCTTCTGCATACAACAGCAAAGCACTCAGAACTGCCTGTCTGTCCCCGGCATATAACACAGAGCTTTCACATGGGCTTGACGAATGTCTGTTGAAGCGCGCCATCCCTGGTACCTTCCCATTGCCAGGAAGTGTAAAAGCTAAGAACCCCCAAAGGAATAGCATCTGTAACAATTGACAATACTCATGGCAAAACCATCTCTACAGAGAACAAAATGGGAAACTACAAAAGTCAAACCCAAGTTATAGGAGTGTCCTTTGGGGAGGGTGGTGTGTAGGAACAGTGTTAATTCACACACCTCACACTTGGGCCAGCCGCAGTCATGGAGAGCATGCGCTTGGTGAGGAAGCCTCCTGGTCCAGGAAGGCCACCATTGCTGCGGCACAAAGGGTGGCACTGTGCCCCCCACCCCCTGTGTCTCTAATGCCGGGTTCCCCCCTGGTCACCCCCAGCCCCACTTTCCACTGGGAAGATGGAGAGGGGCTTCTCCACACAGGGGCTGGAAGGGCCCTGAAAAGCCATTTGTTCCCTGTTGCCCTTTTTTCCCTGAAGGTATAGTTTGTTATACTTCCGTGTTTGATGTATCACAGATGCTTTGAAGAAATGCAGGGACAGGGACAGACGCTGGCTTTATTTTCACTGTATGTTTTCAATTTATGTTGCCCAAGTCCTCAGTGTAGCCTTCATTTTCATTTCCTCCGTTCTCAGATATTTCGGGAATAAATAACCAAACTTCCAAACTTACTGACTTTGAATGTCACCTCCACTCACCTCCCCAGCCTGCCTCTGGCGGTGGCATCAGTAGTCTGTGGCCTTGAGGTCCAGGAGCAGAAGGGAAGCATGAGGGGGCCTGGAGGGAGGGAGCCTGAATCATCAACGCAGACTATTTTCAGACCTTGAATGATTGAACGTTTTCTGTCCTGAGTTTTTGGCTGGAACTGAGGGGCTGCCCACTGAGAGCCAGGGCGTCTGCGCCTTCCCTTTCTGTACTTGAAAGTTCTGTGGGCGATCGGTGTCCTTGGAGTCCCTCAAGCTGCTGCCCTTGCCTGCGTGGGTGGACCAGCCTTGGGCTTGCACCCCATCCTCTCTGTGCAGACCCGCTCACCCCTGTCTTGGCCCGTCCAGCCCCAGCATTCCTTTCCCCTCTGCTGCTGTGCGTGAGCCATGTTCTCCTAGGTCTCACCTGTTTCCTCACTTTGGTTGAAGCCACTAGGGGTAAGGACTCATAGGTGACCCACCAGAACCAGCCGTTAGCTAGTTTTCTCCTCTGACATCAAAAGAAAAGCCAAGGAAAGGTGGCTTCTAACTTGGAGAGGGTGCCACAGTCACCCAACCCCACTGCCTGCCACCTACCTGAGTGACAGAAGGTAGGATCCATCTGTTTGCTGCAATGTGACTGGATCACCGAAAAACAATTAGCAGGTGGGAAATTTATTTTCCAGGACACACATAAACCAGCCATTATAGGGAGGATTCTGGTGCTAATTTAGATGCAAATGGAGTTGCCCAACTAGAGCTGATTACAGAAAGGTCAGGGTGTCTGTATGCTCAATTTCACTCCTACGCATTAAGTTAATGTGCTGCTGCAATTGTGGGCATGATGGCTGCGCCTGGGTCTGGCCTTAATTTTTTTTTTTTTTATAGAGTTTTGATTTTATAGAAGTGGAACATGACACATGGTGTCACCTCCTCCACCCATCTCCTTTTAAAAAAGAAAACAAACTGTCCATTTATGAAAAACTTGAAATTCTAATAAAAAAGATACACTTGGAGTTCTTAGGCAAAGATAAAAAGGAGTTAAGTTGACTGAAAACTCAGTTGATATCCTGTTCGGAGGACTGATATCGACCATGTGTGCACTTCTTCCAGGCCAGAGCATGTTGGGTTATATCCTGGAGGATAGGACCTGGGGACAAGCTGGTGGGTGATAGAATGGGAATTGTGCCAGATGTTCTCGACTCCTTGTGGTCAGAAATGTGTTTTGTGCATTTTCATATGTACATGTATTGATCTGTGCATATACATATATATATATATATTTACTGGAAATATGAGCAAAGCACATATAAATGATACTGAATTTTATGTATTTCCAACAAAATATATGTGCAAATGTTTCACAAAACAGCACTTGCTCTTACTACAATCAGTGTATATTAACATTTTCTGTTTGAATCTAGTCTAAACTGTTAGTGAACCAATAATACATTGAATCCACTCACCTACTCTTGGGTGTGAAACTGTCCTTTCAAAAGCACCTATTTAGGAGATTAGCAAAGGCACCTGGCATGAAGAGGGACCCAGACAAGGGCTGGAGGAGGTCAGAGAAAATGGGTGAAGATTTTATTTCAAAGGATGGATGGAAATTGGACTTGACTGATAAAATCAGGTACCTAAGTCAGAGACCTCTTCTCGAACTTGGTCTGAAAAGTAGGCACATCAGAGTGCCCACACAGATGGGTTCTGAAGGTCTAATTGTCCTTATCTTGCCAAGGAC
This sequence comes from Callospermophilus lateralis, assembly GCF_048772815.1. Classification (NCBI taxonomy): domain Eukaryota; kingdom Metazoa; phylum Chordata; class Mammalia; order Rodentia; family Sciuridae; genus Callospermophilus; species Callospermophilus lateralis. The sequence goes on along the minus strand of NC_135312.1, from coordinate 114,233,748 downwards.
AGTTATTTGAGGCAACCCAGTTTTCTTTAGGCCCTTTTGGTCATTGTGGTCCGCTGTTGGTATGAAGTAACATTCGTAAACTTAAACTTTATTACTGATGTGATGTGGTGCTAAGGTGCGGTTTCTGTGTAAACTCATACCTAACTGCAGTTCGTGGGGAACCAGTCAGTGGACGTTGGGGTCATCTGTGAGACATGGTCTTCCCTACACTCACACTCAGTGTCCTTTGTCCCTGGAGCACGAGGTCTGCTGTCTTCCTGTCTGGCTCCTGCCACGTCAGGGCCGTCGTGGAGGATTCCGAGTTACATTCTGCACAGCAGAGCATCTTTCCTCTGGTGGTTTCTCGTCAGCTCTCAAGTGATCACACTCAGGCCCTGGTCTCATCCTTGTTCAGGAGGTTGCCTATTGGGAGGGATTAGAAAAAGTTTCTGAAAGTAAGATAATGGGGCAGGAGAAGATTTTCCTGGATAAAAGGCTTCTGAAGGCTCCCAGGACATGGTGGGGAGAAGAGATGGGAAGGGAACCAGATTTTCCTGGTTAGAGTACTAGTTTAAGGTGAGTGTGACCTTGATTTATAAAGAGTTTGCAACTTGATACTTAGTGAAATTGGGTCTTTAATATTTATAGCCTGTTATGTAAACCCTGCTCCTCCAAGTGCTCCCTTAAATCCTCTTAGCTTATTAATGACAGCTTTGATTTCTAAAAAGAAATCAAATCTTCCATTTATTCAGCCTAAGAGTAGTAAACAATAGCTGTTTAATGCCCTCCTTTCATGTTAGCCCCCCAAGACTGGGGCTTATGTTCTAAGGAGTTTATTGCTGGGCTTTTGAGCTTATTAAGGTCATGTGTAACTTAAGGGGGAAAATCTGATGATGCATGATTGGTACAAAAGCAGCTCCTTGAATTCTGTGTGACATGTCAGTTCAGCTGTGTCAGTAGTTAAGTTGAAACTATGGTATTAAAGAACTGCACACGTGGCCTATTTGGAAGGATTATACAGTTGTACTTTTTTTTCTAGTGATCAGGCTCACTAGGAAATTAGACTTCTGCCTAAATCATTTTGGATTAAGTTTCTGCTGAGCAGCCCAAGGTTGCAGTAGTCAAGTGGATGTGAGCTAATGGGACTACATGTTTGGAGTGGTTGGGTTCATTTGCCCCTAGGTATGCTTCATGACACCCATTATTTTAGAGTTATTTATAAAAGAAAGTTTTTTGGGCTGGGAGTCAGTGGCAGAGTGCTTACCTCGCACTTGCCCTGTGTTCAATCCCCAGCAACTTCCCCCCCCCCAAAAAGTCCTTAGTTTTCTGGGCTGTCAGGATACACATAGAAAATAAGTAAGAATTTAAAGATAAGCTCAACTCTGGCAAATGTAAATCACTAGATCCTTAGGGGCTATTGTTCACTCAGGAGTAAGTACTGACTGTATACCAGGTTTGGACACGGGACTGGAGTAATGAAGAAAAAGACACAGTGTGTCCTGGGACAGCATTAGAAGTGCCACGCACATAGGAATCGCATGGGTAGAAGCAGTTTGTTGGAGGAGCAGGAGCAGTCTAGGAGAAGCACTCCTCTCAGTGTGGGCACCTGCCAAGTGCTTGATGCTTCCCTGTTTCCACAGGTGTGTTTGGGCTACAGGGAGCCCTTTCAAGACAGTCAGATGAGCATGGCATGTTGAATTTTGAGGCTCCCACTGGTGGTGCCGACCTGGGGAAAGGCTGTACTCTGGGGCTTTGCCCAGGCCACTTAGGGAACTGCCATGTGAGTTTGAGTAGATTCTAGAAGAGCAAATACAAATGGACTTCATGAGCATGCCTTGTTTAGAATAAAGAAAGCAGACTGCTGATTTGGTAATATCTTATCCACCTGGACTCATCTTTCTAGAACAGCTGAACACCAAGAACGTTTAAAAAAGTAACTTGAACAGCCAAAATAGATAGCGCCAAGCGTTTACGCACAGATGCATCACTCAGGGCCTATCTAAACGTATCTAGCAGCTCTGGACATCTGGTTTCTAAACTCATCTGTGGGTTTTGAAAGCTGAGAATTAAAAGTGGAAGAGGAATGTAGTATAAAAGGAAAAGCACAGTGATAGTATAATAAAGTGATAGCTACCGCTTTTAAAGGGAGGAAGAAAGAAGATAAACCAGAAAAGAGATGATATAATCCCTCAAAAAGTATTACCCTCTGTTTCATTTGGAATCAAGTCCATTGGGACGGCAGGGAGCTTTCTAAGATTTCCAGGGTGTGCCTTTTGGAATCTGAAAGCTCAAACCATTTCTTTGGTGATTTTCTTGCATTTGAATCTGGATGTTTCTGTACCCAAGTAGAGCAAGTGATGACCCTGGCAGTGACTGCTAGTCATTAAGACATATGTTACGTCACATTTTTAGGAGAATAAAGAAGCATGTGCTCCTTAAAAAATTTCCCAAAAAAATTTTTTTTTGTACCAGGGATTGAACCCAGGGGCACTTAACCATTGAGCCTCATCTCCCACCCTATTTTGTGTTTTATTTAGAGACAGGGTCTCACCGAGTTGCTTAGGGTCTTGCTAAGTTGCGGAGACTGGCTTTGAACCATGATCCTCCTGCTGCAGCCTCCAGAGCCGCTGGGAATACAGGCATGTGCCACAGCATCTGGCCCCAATCAAAATGTTTAAGGTTCAGATTTTGATGCTTCAAGCATGATATCTTCAGTTCTTTGAAAAACTAAACTCTTCAGAGTCTTATTCACTGAGAGATTGACATTTTACTGCATGGGGAAAATCATATAGGTTAGAACATATTAATTTGTATTATAAAAAGTCACAGTTAGTGTATTAAATAGTAAGTGCTTGTAGTACTTTGTAATAATACTGTAAAAAGTTGATTTGAAACTGTCCAGAAACATGTTTGAACATCTGTAGCACTTGGTACCTCTCCTTTGCACTTTATTGTATTATCATTTTGTTTGTTATGGTCCATGTTCCTGGACATAAAATATGTTCCATGTTTCCAGCTGCTTTTACATAGTAGATCCCAGTAGATATTTATTGCATGACTAATAATGAAACAAGTTACATCAGACTTTCTGATTAACCCTTTACTAACCATGTAAATACTTTTCATAATCTTTTTTCCCCATTTTTGATTACACGTATTTGAACCGAATCTGATGAGTAGAGTTTTCATAACACTTGAATTGCTTCTTTCCACTTTTTTTTTCATTGAATTGAAGCTTGGAGGCAGCCTGAGGTGTTCTGCCATGTGAGTAGGTGGTGGGCACCTTTGTCTGGCCTGTCCTGCAGTGGCCAGTGCTGGGTTTGGGGAGGCAGTGTCTCAGCATGGAGAGGCACTCACCTGTGCTCACTCTCTTCTGTCCCAGGTGACTGTGGAGGAGGTCATGACCACGACCGCCTACCTGGACCTTTTCCTGCGCAGCATCTCCGAGCCAGCACTGCTTGAGATCTTCCTCCGGTTTATCCTGCTGCACCAGCACGAGAATGTCCACATTCTAGACACTCTCACCAGCCGAATCAACACCCCATTTCGGGTAAGGGGAGCCCAGGAGGAAGGGAACTGGTCACTTGGATTCCAGGAGAGTTTGTTTTGGTAATGAAATTATGAATATTCTCTCTTCTTTCCTTCCCTAGTCTTCCCCCACCCTTCTTTTCTTTTTCTCTCACATCCATTACCTTCTTTTTAATTGTATAGAGATGAATTGGATTTATTACTCTATTAAGAGCCCTCCCACTCACTGTTTTTCACAGGAGATCTTTCTCGGTTTGTCTGAGTTAGCTCTTCTGTAGAATTAGCAGAAGGTACTTCTCAAAGGGCAGGATTCTGGAGAACATAAGACCTTAAGTCCAGGTAAAACCAAGGAACCAGTGTCAAGTCTGGATGTTAGAGATCATATTTCTTTCCGTGCATATTTTGAAGTGAAAGTCTGAGAAGTTGGGAACCCAGGGTCATTTCACCACTGAGTTATATCCCCAGTGCTTTTAAATTTTTTTTTTTTTGTTGTTGTTGTTGTTTTTTAAATTTTAAGATAGGGTTTCTAAATTGCTGAAGATCTGGCTAAGTTGCTGAGGCTGGCCTCAAACTTGCAATTCTCCTGCCTCAGCCTCCTGAGTCACTGGGATTACAGGTGTGTGCCACCATAACCAGCTAGGTGGTCACTCTTTAGTTTGGAGCCCCGATTCCCTTTGAAAATCCTGCTATTGCTATTACTGCCACCTATCATAACCCACTCTCCAATAGTTGTAATTATTGTTTTAAAACAATAATAATCGAACAATGTATCTTTGAGTTTGTAACATATAGATGTAATGTGTTAACAGCAATATCACAAAGAGGGGAAGAGGAATAGAGCCAGGTGGGAGCAATATTTCTATATTTCACTGGAACTAATTTAGCATAAACCTAAAGTAGAGTCTGATAAATTTAAGCATATTAGAAGAACTAGAGCAACTACTAATAATACAAAATATAGTGAAAAGATCGTTAAAGAAATTAAGATGTTACACTAGAGAAAATATTCATTTATGATTCCACCTAATGGCAGAATACACATTATTCCCCAATGTGCATAGAGCATTCTTCAAGATAGACCATAAGCTCTGTCATAAGAAAAGCCTCAGTGTTCCAGTTATTTTGAAAAATTTTAAAAAATAAAAAGCTTCAGTGGATCGCGAAGGATTGGAATTATGCAAAGTATGTTCTCTGATCAAAACGGATTGAAATAAAAAAATCCCCAATATATAGAAATTAAATAGCAAACTCCTAAATAACTAGTAGATCAAACCAAAAAATCGCAATGGAAAGGAGAATTCACTTTGAGATGCTGCAACATGGATGATATTAAGCTGAGGGTGATACCTGAGGATATTATACTAAGTGAAAGAAGCCAGTCAACAAAGGAGAACCCACATGATTCTATTCATCTGTGGTATGTAAAGCAGTCAGACTTTATAGAAACAGAAAGTGGAATGGGGCCATCAGGAGCTGAGTTGGGGGTGAATGAGGGGTAGCTGTTCAGTGGTTCCATTGTAAATATTTTAGAGATCTGTTGCACAACAATGTGCAACAGATACTTTACATTACTGAATACTTAACATTACTGAATTGTACATTTAGAAATCACAAATTTGTTCAATTTCATGTTGTATGGTTTGTTTTTAACAAATTACAACAGAGGATAATTAATCTAAATTTATGACACACTCTTCCAAAAATAGAACAGGAGGGAATACATCCCAACTCATGTCTACAATTTGAAAACCTAAAGTTATCACAAGGAAATTGCAGACTAGTACCTGTTATGAATTTAGACATTCTCAACAAACACTAGCACATAGAACCTAGAATATTTAAAAAGCATTATACACTCTGACCAAGTGGGATTTAGCAAGCCAGGATTGCAAAGCTGCTATAAAACTGGAAAATCAATTAATGTAATATGTCATATGAACAGAATAAAAGAAAAAATCATGTAATCATCTCAGTAGACACAGAGAAAGCATTTCACAACATTTGACATGATAAACATACTCAATACACTGGAAATAAGAGAATATATGAAATCTAATACAGGACATCTATGAAAGACTCAGAACTAACAGTGTACTTGATAGTGAAGAGAGCGTGCCCCCAAGATAAGAGCCTGCCTCACCAGCTTTATTCCTTGTATACTTCAAGTTATAGCCAGGAAAAGTAAATAAGAAAACAGATTGGGAGTAAAATCATCTGTATTTGTAGATGACATGATATTATGTAAAAAACTAAGGACTACACTGGAAAGCTATTAGGACTCATAATGAGGTCAGTAAGATTGGAAGATACAAGATTAATACACAAAAGTCAATTTTATTTCTGTTTAATAGAACTCAGCACACCAAAAATCCAATTAAGAAGACAGTCCTATTAACAATAATATCATAAAGAATAAAATATTTAGGAATAAATCTCACAAAAAAACTATAAAACTTATTCTTGTGACAACTATAAAAATTGTCTTCATATACTGGAGACTTGATATTGTTGATATGGGAATACTCCCCAGATGCATCTGCAAATGTAATGCATCCCTGTGAAACTCCTAGCTGGCCTCTTGGATGAAGTCGATGAGCTGATCCTAAAATTCATATGGAAATGCAAAGAACTCAGAATAGCCAAAATAAATTGGAAAAAGAACAGTTGAGATGCTACAACATGGATGAATCTTAAAGATATTGTACTAAGTGAAGTAAGCTGATCAACAAAAGAAGAATGATGATTCCATTCACTTGAAGCATGTCAAGTATTCGAACTCACAGAAACAGAAGGTAGAGAGGGGAGTGGTGGTCAGGACTGGGTGATGGGAAACATGAATGTCTATTGAGTTTCAGTTTCGGTGTAAATATTTGAGATTTCAAAGCTTCCTTCAAAATGATGGCAATCAAAACGGCATGGTATTAGTAAAAGGATAGACAAAGAGATTGATGGAATAGAATTGAGACTTCAGAACTAAACTCACAACTTCAAGGTCAATGGGTTTCTTTTAACAAGGCTTTCAAGATCAATTAGTGGGGGAAAAATAGTCTTTTCAATAAACAAAGATGGGACAATTGGATACCGACATGCAGAAGAGTGAAGTTGAATTCCTTCCTCACACCACATGTGTCAACCTAGAAACAGATCAAAGATCAAAGACCTCAACATAAGAGCTAAAACTACAGAACTCTTAAAAGAAAGCATAGGAGTAAATCTTTGTAGCCTTGGTAGTGGTTTCTTAGGTATGAGCAACAACAGAATAAACAGATAAACCAGACATCATCAAATGAAAACTCTGTGCTTCCAAGGACACCCTCAAGAAATTGAAAATAAATCCACAAAATGATAGGCAGTTTTATACATATGCATAATTCTTGTACATAAATAAAGAACTCCTGCAGTTCAGTAATAAAAAGAATAAAGCACTCTGCTGAACACCCTCGACGGCGATTTGCAGGGGTTACTGTGGCAGTAGGTGAGAAGACTACCTGAGACTGGGAGGAGGAGGGGCTGGGTGCAGAATTATGAGTATTTCCAAGGGGAGGTGATGTCTGAAGTAAGCCTTGGAGGATAAGAAGGATTTAGCCTTGGAGAAGGCAGAAAAAGGCATGGCAGGTAAAGGAACAGTGCAGGTAATGACTTGGAATGGGACAGGATATGTTGCTTCCAGCTAACTACAAGTGTATGACCTGCCCTGGGCAAAAGAGATGTTTGGGGGCAGGTCAAGTATAGCTCTTTTTTTTATAACACCATAGTGGATTTCATTGACCAGGTTTTAAGGCCATCATGCCTAGAAGACAGGCAAGCTCTTTTTTCTCCTGTGCAAAGAATGAGAGCCTACATTACTTAAATAGCCCTGCGGACTGGTGGAAGCTTACTCTCAAAGGGTAGAGTGATTTTGTAATGCATCTTTATAGATCTCCCCTGTTCTAGAGTTTATCTTTCCCTTTTGGAAGTCAGAGATTGAAAGACTTCTTGTTATTTTTTAATGAACTTATTAGGGAGCTATATCATCATACCCTCAGCACTGTAGGAAATGGAATCAAGCAGAATATTTGCCCCTGCACCAAGGAGGAGCCGAGGCTTGGGGCTGAATTCTCTGCAGGGAACTGTCTGGGTTACATGCAATTTTCTGTGATCCCTCTCTTGTAAATAAGCAATGCCATGTTCGAAAATGACCCAGGAAAACAAATTACCTGTAAAGGAGCTCCACATGAGGTGGAGGGAGGTGGAGGGAGGTGGCAGGGAGTAGGTGTGTGGGGGGAGCTGTAGGGGCGTGTTTATCTGGATCTTTATAAGTTGGTGATAGGCCTTTTTGCAGGAGGCTCCTTCTGCCTGGTGCTGTAATTCTAGGCACTGGCTTCCTAAGCAGCTCCCGTAGGCAAGTCCAGGATACCCAGTCTCAGGCAGCAGTGTGCTTTTCGTCAACACTGCTGGGGGTGGGGGGGCGCATTTTATTTTGTAATTCTGATTTATTTGCCATCTGTGAGAAGTAGAGTTTTGATTCCACTCTCTGAAATAGAATATGTGTTGACTGCTTCCCAGCTCTGCGTGGTGTCCCTGGCGCTGTTCAGAACTCTCATCGGTTTACATTGTGAAGATGTGATGCTACAACTAGTTTTAAGGTGAGTTACCCCCCACCTTTGTGTGTGTGTGTGTGTATGTGGCTCCCTTTAAAGCAAAATTAATTGTATGCTATTAGTATTTTATTTTTACTTTGGTAATGTAAGCTAAATATGAGCAACACTTCTGAGGAAGAACGTCATCAAGAGCATCAATTTAAATTTTGCATTGTGTCCCAAGGTTAATCTGAGTTTTATTCTGTGAAGTTTTTTTTTTTTTTTTTGGACAGGGGGGTATATGCATCTTATTATAAATGTGATCCTAGAAACATCATGTGGACTATTTGGAAATTTTCACAAGTATCATGAAAGCTCTTTGGCTGGTGGTTGAAGTTCTTTCTCCTGAAGTATGTTTATTAGGGATCTTTGTTATTAAAAACAACTGTCCCAAAGATGAAAAGCTGTTGAATACAATTTGGCATTTTCTTTGGTAGTGGTACGCACTATCAGATCTGTGATCATGTTTCAATTAAATTCCATAAATATTTAATCAGCATTTTCCATGTGCAACTCTGCAGGGAGGGAGGTGTGGGAGCAGCTGAGCTAACAGGACTTCTCCTCAAGGTGGCCCAGGTGGCCTTCAGTACAGGTGGAAAGGGTTCACAGTGGCTGGTGGGTATTGGGAGTCAGAACAGACTGCTACTGAGATACTTGATGTGGTGATGCAGGTAGGAGACTCATTGGCACCAAGTCTTGCCTTGGCCCAGCCAAGCTCTTCTCTAGTCCCCAAGGGGAGCATCTGCTTTTGTGTAGGGGTTCCACCCCACACCCCAGTGCAAAAGTCTGTAACACCCCAGGCTACCCCATGCTGCTCTTCCTCCTCTTCTCTGAACCCAGATCCTGAATCTGGGGATCGACTCCTTGAGCGAGACCCATCCCAGCAGTACCAGCAACAGAGATAGGTAGAAAGTTGCCCCAAAGCCTAGAGGGGAGCGAGGGCCGGGGCTGGGAGGTGCTCCTGAGGAGAGTTGGTCAGGGTTTGTGCTGACACTCCCTTCCTGTGGTTAGAATGGAAGAGAGAGCCAGCATCCCTCAGCCGGTCACCCCCTTCTCCTTCCTCACAGGACTTCCTGACCCTCACTTGCCCATCCTTCGGAGTCGGGATGGATGAAGCAGAGATCAGGGAAGAGGGAGTAGCCCTGGGCTTTCCTTAGTTCACACTGGTCATGTTGGAGTGGAGAGTACGGAGGAGAAGGCACTTAGGGTGGATGTCACAGCATTTACAGATAGGTAATCGGGAAAATTAAGGGGGGGTTGATCCTGGAAGAACAGCAGCAGCAGCAGCAGCACCCCTGGAGCTGGTCAGGAATGCAAGTTCTCAGTCTCCTCCCAGATTCTCCGGAATCAGAAGCTGTGGGGTAGGACCCAGCGAGCTGTTCCAACACCTCCTGAGGATTCCAAGACCCTGATAAGCTCCAGAATCAACCGAAAGCTGGTGCAGAGGAGAAGGGAGCAGTTAAATGAGGAGTCCAGAAAAGTTGATAGCTGTGTGTTGTGGGGGCCTCACGGAGGGGCCGCTTTATGGGAGGGTTTTGCCTATTAGATTTTTAAGTAAAAAATGTTTTTGAACTTTTTAGGGTTGAGATCAGGTCATCAGTAACTAATCTTAAGGCATTAGCAGAGAACAAATCCTGTCATACAGTGGCGCCCTGGGTAGTCTGTCCTGAAAGGATGACTTGAGTCCCATCGGGTCTCCACTGACGCAATGGAAGCTTTAACCAGGCCTGGAGGGAATCCAGAAGAGCAACCTCTTAAAGTCTCTTATTGCCAAAAACCAGGCTTTTACTCCTAGGTGGGTAGAACTGGCTTGTATTTTAATGTTAAATGCTTAAACACTGCTTCTTTGATGGCAGGAAGAGCAGCTGGCTCTTCAGTGTACCTGGAAGCCTGGCCCCTGCCCAGAGGCTAGAGCATCTCCACTGTGGGTCAGCCATGTGGGTCAGGACAGCTTTGGCCTAGGTGATGGCAGGGTTGTTTGCTGGCCATTCAGTGACCTTTACAAGGTGAGCTCTGATCACCTTTTCTCTGCTTCTAAAGCCTTGCTTGTAGTATTAAAAACTGTCCTCAGAGATGGCATTAGCCAAGGCCGCATCTGGGACCAAGACATGTACCTTATGAAGATGGAGAAACCAGCTCATGTTTGAAATAGGAACACGTCCAAGTCTGGGCTAGTCATTTCCATAGAGGGTAAGAACAAGTAATTTCCCAGAAAGTGCCTGCAGGGCACGTTGTCACAGATCTTGATGGTATAATGCACCAAAGGCTAGACCTGAGCTGGTTCATTTCTCCTCTTCCTCTCTCTCCTTCTTTCTTTCTTTAATGAGGATGATGGAGATCATAATACCATAATAGAGTTGCTCTTTTTTTTTGGTGGTGCTAAGGATAACCAGGGCCTTTTGCTTGCTAGGCAAGTGCTCTGCCACTGAGCTACACCCCCAGTCCTGATATGGTTTTCTTGATTGAATGGTTCGTCTATTTCTTTTAATATTTTTTTTTAGTTGTATGTGGGCATCAAACCTTTATTTATTTATTTTTATGTGGTGTGGAGGAAGGAACTCAGTGCTTCAAATATGCTAGGCATGTGCTGTACCACTGAGCCACGACTCCAGCCTGGTTCCTGTATGTCTAATTTTCCTGCACTGCTGGGGGATTTCATGGAGAGAGAGAGGGAGAAGACGCACACAAGAGGCCATTGTTCCTGGTTTCCTTCCTCTGAACTGCTCTTTTGCTCTGACCTGTTCTGGTTTTGGAATGTGCTGCCTCATGAGGTTGTGAAGATCACGTGTGGTGATACATGTGAAAATATTTTAAAGTGCTGTGAAATATTATACAAATTTAGGGAGGGAATTCTTTAGAAAGTTTAACCTTAAACTCATGAAAGCAGTTATCTTCTCTCATTTAGAATGTCTCCAAAGCAAGAACAATGAAAACTCTATTCTTCTAGTCATGTAAACTTTAAAGGACATAAAAAAAATAGATTTATAACCCATCCTTTTTTTTTTTTTTTTTTTGCTACCATTACTGTCTTTCAAATGTTCATGGCAAACTCGGAGTTCTCAGAGGCCCTAGAGCAGTAAAGATTGTATGAATGCTTTTTAATGAAGTTATTTATTATGTGATAAATAAATGATAACCTTATGTCACTTTGTATTGCAATTCAAATGCTCTTATACATTGACACTTCATAGTGATATTCCATTCATAACAGATACAAGTTTCTCTTATTTGACAGGGTATCAGAAAAGCAAGTGGAAATAAGACACCCCAGGAGAGGATATTTTAGTGAGCAGAAAACCAAGAAGTCACCCACCTCCTTGGAAGTGACATGTGATAGACCAAGGACAGACAGGCAATACTGACAAGCAGTGAGGTGACAGATTTGCCCCTGTATTCCTGGAACTTCCCCAGTTTAGGTGAAAATTTAATTGCTAGACACCTGAATGCTGTTTCTGAATATCCTGGTTGGCATTTCCTTCCAGAAATGCCTGTGTGCACTGCATCACCATTAGGTTCCCGTAGTGGCTGTTGTGCTTGGAGAGAGGCCGCGTGTGCACCTGAGGAATGCTGCTGCCCTCTTCCCGGTGTTGGGGTGTGCAGCGGGGGGAAGGCAGGAGTGAGGCAGGCACCGGGGAGGAGGAGTGGAGCAGCGGCCAGGCCGTCTCTCTCTGTGCCTCTGTGCCTATGGTGCGATCTGGGGTGACTGTCATCTCAGGAGAAGCACCTTGCTCACCTTGCTGTATGTCACTGCTTTGTTTTGTTTTTCTCGTCAGTGTAGCAATAAGCTTTGTCACCATTCCTGTCATTGGCTCGTGACAGAAGTGATGGTTTATTTTAATGAGTGATATCCAGGAAAAAGGAAGTAGACCCAGGGTTGGGGAATTAACAAAAACCAAAAGGACAATGTGGACATTTTCTTCCCTACTGTGATGGGAGATGGGTTCAAGTCATCTGGACATCTAAAGTCAATAATTAATCTCTGACTAGTATTACATCTTTCTGAATTTAAATACAAATAAGATAAAGTGATGACAGATACCTATGCAAAGTGCTTATGTGAGCTTTCTGCTATGGACAGCCACTTTGTTTTGATATTTGACATTTTAGGAGTTTCTAGCATTCATTCCTTTCCCAATTTTTCCCTCTAAGTGATGGAAAGACAGAGGGTTGGGTAGGGTTTGTCTGTTCCTTCCTCTGTGAGGATCCTTCATTTTAAAGACCCTGTGAAATAACTACCTTCAATACTAGGGAGGTTATTCATTTGAATGGACGCCCCTATTTCCAATTTCATAGAACCTCCTCTTTAACCAACAGGGGATCTCCCTTCAATTGATTTATTCAGAAGAAAATTCTTAGCTTCTCCTGCAAGTATGTATTTGCAAAGTTGCAAACTGCTAGTAACTCTTTATTCTAAAACAATTTCAAGCTACTGACTGGTGGTATCTGATAAATAGCTTTATTAGCTTTGATCCAGTGTTCCTTTTTTTTTTTAACACTTCCAACAAACAGTAGAAATCTGTGTATATCAACTTAAATCAGGAAATATGTTTGGTTTGAGCTGCAAGTACTCATTGAGTTCCTGCAGTATATAAAAACATTGAAGCAGTTTATTCCATAAATAATTAATGACCAAAATAAGGATACAGTGAATCCTGGGTAATCTGAATACCACCAGCCTGTGGTAAGGAAGAATTCACATCAGCAACCACAGGACAGGTTTCCTTGGCTCTCACCTGCCATCTCTTGTCAGATCTTGCCCTCCTGCAAACATCGGTCATCGCCTCTTGGGGTCCCCAAGCAAGGGTGCCAGCATGGGTCTCAGACAGGTCTGCCTCCCACCTTGGTGTCCAGCGGCCCCCCCGTGTGCTCCCCCCTGCTCTGACCCTTGTGTTAGTTCTGCCAAGTATCCTGGCCCCTCCTGCCGCGCTGGAGCAGCCCACCCTCCGGGGTGCCCACTGGGGCCCAGCTGTGCTGTGTTGAGACCGAGGTGGGAGGATGCCTCTGTCCCCTGTGTCACTCTTGGTCTCTGAGCATCTGTATTCGCTGAAATCCTTGGGAAGAAGGCTCCTTCGTTTCCTGCCGTGACAGCGCTCCTCCCGTAGGGCTCAGATATGAGTCCCGGTGAAGCCAAGGGTTAGAACAGGCCTGCCCCCTCTCCCACGCTGTCCTCCTCCATCTTCCCTTTTTGTTCTTGTGGCTTTTAGCTTTCATGGAACTGAGCTTACGGAAATAGATGCCACCATGTCAGAAGTGACTGGTGGGTGGGTGTGGTTTGGTGATAGTGTGGACGTGTGGGGGTCGGGGCAGAGAACAGGGGACAGGGGACAGGACCCCTTTACCTAGCTACACCAGGAAGTTAGAGTCTGTGAGAATCAGTTTGATTTTTGGAGGAGCTGAGGGTTAGGCGGCAAATTTGTCACTTCATACCTGGAAAGCATTCTTAAAACCTTCACTGTAGGAGGAGGAGGACCATGAAGGGGAATTCAGTCGCCTTCCTCTTGACTCGGACTCTGCAGTGGACTGGTCATTAACATCAACTCCAGTTTCCTCATTTGGATCTTCAGCGGATGAGGGAGACAGCTCGAAGTCTGCAGGCTCTGGGACATATCCTAAGTCGGGAACCTGAGTCACAGCTTGTTAGCCTCTTTCTCTAGAGCTCAGCACCGAAACAGAAGCCATTCCGGCTCATGGAAAGGCTGTGACTGGTCCCCTGAGAGCTCAGGCTGCTCTGTGATTGGCTCCTGCTCACGCTGTGGCTGGCCTTGGGTCCTTTATCCCACGTGCTCCATCTCGGTTTAAGTCAGCAGTGTGACTGTCCCTGTGAAGAGAGAATGCTACTTATACCCTTCCTTCTACGCACGCACAAAGCCCACCAGTAGCTCCAGGTGCGTCAGAGAAGATGGCGCAGTTTATTGTCTCCAGGTGCATAACCACACTAAGATGCTCTCAGTCACCTAATCACCTAGTTTCCTAATTTTTTTTTCTTTTTCACAACTGTGACTAACAGACCTAACAGAACAATATTAGAGGAGGAAAAGTGTATTTGGGGGTCTCAATCCAGACAGCAGGCTCCATTCCTCAGGGTTGAAGTGAGGCTGGACATCCTGGCAGAAGAGTGTGGCAGAGGGAAGCAGCTCACATGCTGATCAGGAAGAGAGAGACTCCACTCGCCAATACAAAATACATACCCCAAAGCCATGCCCGATGCCCACCTCCTTCAGCCACACCCACCTGCCTCCAGTCACCCTCAGAGCTCCCATCAGGGGTTACTTCAGACCTTCTTGCCTTGTCTCCCACGTGAGCTTTGGGGGACACCTCACATCTAAACCGTAACACAGCGGTTGCTGGCCAGCTTCATTGCCTGCTCTGAGCCCAAGTTTTCAGAAGTGCAGGACAAAACGGCTGAAGCGGGTCCTTGCTCTGGCAGTGAATCATGTTGAAGAGTCAGGCCTGAAGCACTCGTGGACCGGGCGACAGTGGTGCTTCAACAGTGAGCAGAGGGAAGGGAGCGAGCGGCTCCATCCTGGAGTAGAGAGCCGGGAGCCTTCTCAGGGTGGGTGGCCCTGGAGCTGGACTTTGCAGGGTGACAGGGCATTTGTCAGGCATAGAAAGGAAAAGCACACTCCAGGGGAATTTTGGGTGGTGCAGAGGCCAAGGGCAAGGAGGAGGCTCATGGAGGTCAAGTTGGGAAGGTCTGTGATGCCCTGCAAGGGGCGGTTCTGTCGGGAGGAGCAGCCTGGTCAGGGGGTGGGCGAGCCCTGGTGGCCTGGTGGGGGTGGGGAGAGGACGAATCCTGGCCGCCATCAGCAGGGCTGACGGTGCTTTGGGACTCAGTCCCAGCAGGGTCCAGGGCATTGCAGGGACTGATGCAGCTCTGTCTGTCTTTCCAGGTATCTGATCCCCTGCAATCACATGATGCTCAGTCAGAGGTGGGCTGTGAAGGAAAGAGACTGCTACTCGGTGTCTGCGGCCAAGCTTCTCGCCTTGACCCCTGTCTGCTGCGCCAGCGGGATCACACTGACGCTTGGGAACCAAGAGAGGGATTATATTCTGTGGTCAAAGTGGATGCATGATGGCTCAGGTAGGAACTCACTAGTGACAATCTTTAACCCAGGATGCCACGTTCCATCTCTCCTGGGGCCTGGGGCCTCAGGCAGGTGGAGTAACACAGAGTCCTGTTTCTTCGTGAGTCACTGGTTGGCTCCTTCTCTGCCTCACAAGGGTACGGACGCTTGGTCATCAGTGTTCACTGAAGCTCCGGGTCATCACCTTGGCAGTTGTCCCTGGCCCCTGTTTTAAGTGGCCCTTCTTGTGGCAAAGTCCAAATGTGATATCTACAACAAAATGAGGGTCACAGGTGTGGCCACGGCTGTCGTAAGGGTGGAGCTAGCCCTCGTCTGAACCCCACAGTGTCCCACTTGTTTGTCAGTTGTGTCTCCTCATCGCTGGGCGCCGTGGCACACACCCAGCCCAGCCACTTGGGAGGCTGAGGAAGGAGGACTGTAAGTTCTAGGCCAGCCTCAGCAACTTCAGCGAGACCCTGTCTCAAAACAAATAAAATAAACAGGGCTGGGGATGGTAGGTCAGTGGTAAAGTGCCCCTGAGTTCAATCCCAGGCACCCACCTCCTAAATATATATCTTATTATAAAACTTGCAGTTTGTGGTGTCAGCTCTGTCTGATTAATCTGACGGACAAGTAAGGGACTCTCCTAGATGCTCTCCCCCACAGGAGTTTTAAGACTCATGTCCTGTTTGTCATCTACAGTTCACTTTGTACCAGTTAAATTTAAATGGCCACCTCTATTAACCTTGGTCCTCTGGCAGCAGCTGGTAACAAGGGGACAAACATTTGTGTATCTCTAATGGTCACCCGGCGGTTTCAGTTCAGGAACATTCTGCCTATCCTATGACCACTAGGAAATGATCCAGTCCTGGAGGTGACTTAAGTGTTTCCAGCCAGTGTTCTGATATCCCCTCTCATCATGCCATTCTGTCCACCCAGCCATAGTCCTCTTAGGTGACATCTGTTTAAGAACTGAGCTTCTTGACCAAGAAAGTATCCAAGTATTTGATGTAAGTGCAGTTTTTAGGAATTAAGGTTGTTTTACTGATTCTTGGTCTTTAAATCAAGATATAGTGCATACATAGAAATCAACAATTTATATGGCTGTACCTTAAATATATTTTTCTGTAAGGCACAATATTGTGGATATCTTATATTTTTCTCATTCCAAAGTTATTCTTAAAAACATATTTAAAAATTGATGTCTTTTTAAAAAATTTACTATGCAAGTTTGTTCCAAGAATGATGTTGTGGCTCAACTTGCTGCAGAACTCAAAATTCAGATTAAACATATGATTGTGTGTGATCCCATTTGCTGCTTTGGAGAAGGCAGTGTTCCTGTTTTATAGATGAAGAACAAACTCAGAGAGGACTTGACTTGTTCAAGGTTAGCTGGTAGACTCTGATTCCATATCCCTTGGTTTTGCACATCCTGCTCCTTCGTGAGTCACTGGTTGGCTCCTTCTCTGGCTCACAAGGGTACGGACACCTGGTAATCAGTGTTCACTGAAGCACCAGGTCGTCACCTTGGCAGTTGTCCCTGGCCTCTGGTTTAAGTTGCCCTTCTTGTGGCCAGATGGACACCAGATGAAGGCTCTAATGGGTGGATCACACACCTATTTAGTTAGCTAATGTAATGACTGGGCAGTGGTTCACAGGTAGGATTCTGAGTCTTGGCTCTACCACTTTTTGGGGCAAATCACTGAACCCTTCTAAGCCTTTTTCCTCATCTGTGAAATAGAACCTCCCCTGAAGGATCATTCTAAGGACAGGTGAGTTAAGACACTTAAAGTAACTCTTAAAAGACTGGCATGTAGTAAGTGCTCAGTAAATATAGCTGGTGGCAGTTTTTGATGTATTTTAAAATTTTGTTTTGTAGTTGTAGATGGGCACCATGCCTTTATTTGTTTATTTTTATGTGGTGCCAAGGATCGAACCCAGTGGCTCACACATGCAGGCAAGCGTTTGCCACTGAGCTACAGCCCCAGCCCCTTGATGTACTTCTACTTAAGGTTTGTAAGAGACAAACACCATCCTTTTGGCAGTAGAGCTGTACAAATGGATCGTTTCTACCTGAACAACCTGAAAATGTGCACTTGTAAAGGCCCGACCCTCACCCAGTCTGGTAGAGATTCAGATCTTTGTGTGGCATTGAAGGAAGAGTGGGGGTTGGGGTGGGGCTGCCTGTGCTTGGATGGTGGCCCTGGCCCAGTTAGGGGAGTGTGTTTCTATCTAGGAGTCTCAACTTCTCCAGCTGTAAGTGGGAAAGTAACCTCCACCATGCTGGATTGTGGAGAGGACTAACTTCCCACAGCAGTCATAAAGAACTGCAGCATCTGGATGGTGAAGACATGGTAGAATATGTTTTTCCTTGTCTTTCTTTTTCTCCTTTCAAGGGAAAATGGAAACTTAATTGCAGATGTTTTCACAACTGTTTCAGTAATTAGGTTGGAACTGGTAACATCAAAAGTGGTCATGTGGTAAGATAGAATTCCCAGTTTAAAATGAGTGGGCCAGTGAGCATGACTTGACTTAAAGAGACCACATGGTACATTTCCATATCCCAAAAGTCCCCAGGAAGGTAGAATGAGTTAAAATCCAGGGTTTCTCTACAGAAAACCCAGTTCCCAAATACATGGGTTACCTTGAACCTATGGGTTCTTCCTTTCACTTTAGAGTCAAAGTAAAAACTCGCCAGTTATTACCCAGTCTGCAGGAGGTACCATTAGGTGTACCAGGTAATCCTCTCAACCTAGAGGCGGCCCTGATTAGCCTTCTTACTTTTCTAATGACGGGTGTCAAGTAAGTTTTTGGATGGCTACCGCCAGTACCCGACTGGCCATTTCTGTCTTCTCAGAGAGTAGATTCTCTGTCATTGTCTGTCCTTCTTCAAATCTAGGCATTTTTTTAAAAAATCCAAAAGCATTTAGTCAGAGATTTCTAGACCTAGAGTGGCTGGTGACCCGGCTTGGCCCGAGTGGGCCCACCCCTCCTGCCACACTGGCCCGGCCCGACCGCTCTCTGCTCTCTTGCAGGGCCCGGGGAGCATGCCCTGCCCGCCCCTGCGCCCGCGGCCTGCATCGTGGAGTACGGCAAAGCCCTGGACGTCAGCTACCTGCAGTACCTGTGGGAGGCGCACTCCAACATCCTGCGCTGCATGCGGGACTGCCGCGTCTGGTCGGCGCTCTACGACGGGGACTCCCCGGACCCCGACACCTTCCTGCAGAGCGCGGCCGAGGAGAGCGCCTGCCCGGCCGCCCACCTCGGGGCAGTGGGGCCCCAGCCGGCCGCAGCCAAGGACAGGGGCCAGACGGAGCTGGAGTGGGACGACAGCTACGACACGGGCATCTCCTCGGGGGCTGACGTGGGCTCCCCCGGGCCTTACGACGAGGCGGAGACTTCCGGCCCCCCAGCCCCCGTCGACCCCCCGAAACACATCCAGGAGATGAAGAGGAACGCCATCCAGCTCTTCAGAGGCCCCTACATCGAGGAGTCGGACTTCCAGGACGACGTGATGGTGTACCGGCTCTGTGCCCAGAAGGACGCCGAGGACGCCGCGAGGTCGCAGGAGCCCGCGGGGCCCCCAGTCCAGGGCCAGCCCGAGGCGCAGCCGCCCCCAGTGAACAACGGGCCCCTGCCCAGCCCCCAGCCCGATGCGGAGGAGGAAGAGCAGAGGGACAGGGCTGACCCCCTGCCAGACGCGTCCAGGGAACCAGAGCAAGAGAGCGAGCCTGAAGTCGCCCCGGAGTCGGACTCGGGGTCAGCAGCCGCGGGCCCCGAGGCCGAGCACAGCCCCGACCCGGCCGAGGTCAGCCCCGGGAGCGAGGATTTCATGGCCCAGTATGACCAGATCATCAGGGAGCTGGACTCGGGCCCCGAGAGCCTGATGGACCAGCCCGATGGAGCCGCGCCCGACCCCTTGCTTCTCACAAAGGGGCGTGGAGGAAGGGGAGAGACGGGCCAAGGGGAAAAGCCCGGGGAGGAGGAGGAAGAGCCGGAGAAGGACCTCGAGGAGGAGGACGACGAGGACTTCGACTCTTTCATGGCCGAAGCTCCTTCCCAGCCTGTGCGCTCCCCATTTGGGTTGAGAGAGGAGACGGCCTGTGCCAGGCCCCAAGCCATGAGGACTCAGAGCACCCCGTTCACAGGTGACCATCTTAAATTGCTTTCTGATTTCAGCTTTTGAGAATCCTTGTACATTTTGGAACAGGAAAGTGAGGTAGGTGAAGGTGAGCAGCGAGGAGTGAAAATATTGTTGTAAAGAGCAGAGGGGAGCACATAGTTTTATTTTGTCATTCTTAGATTGTCTTGTTCATTTAGCAAGTTAGGGGTTAAATTTTACTTCCTTTGATGAGTCTGTGATAAAGTAATAGGACTGACTAAGCCACCGGGAATCCAGCCTTAGTATTCAGTAAACCAGTTCCTTTAGTCTAATATATAGTTCTCCTTGGCATTTGTTTATAGGTGTCTTTTCAAAACTTACCCTCGCCCACTGGAGTGTTTGTTCTGCTCTGTCCCCAGCATGCAGAAGGTGCCAGAACCTTTCTGAGTGACAGAAGCTGTGCACACACATCAGAGGTCGTGGGAAGTGGGTTGTACCTTTGGGAGTCCATTCAGATACTGCAGGATCTTCACCCTAAGATAAGGAGAGCAGACCCGTAGGTACTCCTTGCTCATCTGCAGGGTGATACTCTGCCAGGCAAAAGGGACAGGATGGGAAGCAGATGAGTGCATGGGGTGAGGAATTAGGATAGAAAATGTCACTAATTATTAGGCAATAAAATCTGAACTTGCAAATGGTGGTGCCAAGGGAATTTCTACAGATGAGAAGGGTCCATTATACTCAGGGAGGCTGGAGTGGG
The DNA here is from genome assembly GCF_048772815.1 of Callospermophilus lateralis. NCBI lineage: Eukaryota > Metazoa > Chordata > Mammalia > Rodentia > Sciuridae > Callospermophilus > Callospermophilus lateralis. Next base: position 114,213,696 of record NC_135312.1, on the reverse strand, counting down.
ACCCCAAATGTTGTTTGGTAGCAGGGAGTGGTGCTGGAAGAAGATAGTGTCACAGAGCAGTGGCCTTGGAGTTAGGCCTGTGGGTGGGTCCTGGCTGTAGCCTCTTATCAGCCCTGTGGCCTTGGCATTCCCCAAGACCTGGCATCCCGGGGCCCTCCCTTTGGCCCTGTGAAGACTGGCTGCATTCCTGGGGTGGGGGGGCATTATTACTGTGCCTGAAGGTGGCCCGAAGTCTCAGCTGATGCTTTTCCTTCCCAGGCAGTTGGGAGGTGGCGGGGGGCGGGGGGCTGTGCTTCACCTACTCCAGGGTCCCCTGAGATGGATGACAGCAGCAGATTGCCCTCTGGTCCAGCCAAGTAGGCTTAATGAAATTTTAAGGGGCTCTTCTTCTCTCCTCCCCCAATATTTATTCATCTGTTTACTGATGCCTGAAGGTTTATTTAAACAAGGAGAAAGCTTCTAATTCCACAATTATAAGGCTGGAGGTTCTAGCTGAGATAACATTTCAGTGTGAACAAGTTTTAATTAAAATCCAATCAGTCAATCATAAGTAAAAAGGATTAGATCATCTCAGGTTTCCCAGTTGATAAGAGGAAGGGAGGGAGCCAGAGATCTCAGCTTGAGGGAAAGGACAGAAGTTAAGCTTCTGCCTCCCAGTCTCACTGGAGGCCTGTCCCATCCACTCTCGCCCACCAAGAAATCCCAGCCTAGTCCTGTGGCCTTTTCGTGGGACATCAAGTTCCTCCTTGGTTCTAAATGCTGTTCTTTAGAATGCCAGCCTTCCCCAGTTCCCAGAGCATCATCCCTGGGAGATGCTTAAGCAAAGCCCAGCTTAGGAGAGAAAGCTAATACAACATGTTGAGAGCCACAGCGCGAAGGGGCCCCAGCAAACTTTCAGACTGCCAGCTAATGATTGGCTCACAGCGGCCCCAGCAAACTTTCAGACTGCCAGCTGATGAGCTGAAGGGGCCCCAGCAAACTTTCAGACTGCCAGCTGATGATTGGCTCACAGCGGCCCCAGCAACATCTAGCTGATTGGCTCCTCTGTGGTGATGCTCATTGGGCTGTTTCCCTGCCCTTTCAGTTCACGGAGCTGCTCATTGGGGGACTTTTTTGGCTCCGCCCACACGACCCAGCCAATCGGCCTCAAGAGCAGGAGGATTGTGGAGGTGGAGAGGCTGGTGGTTGGGGGAAGTGGCTTGTGGGAAGCCGGTGGTGGCAGTTGGGCTCTGAGGGTTTTTCCTGAGGAGCTGTTTTGTTTGGCGTGTGTGGTTCTAAATAAAGTTAGTTTCTTTTGACAAGTGGCTACTGAATTGTGCCCAGCCAGACTGCGGCATTTGGTGGCCCGTACGGGGAACGAACCCGCGACCTTGGTGTTATCAGCAACACTTGTTAAATTTGTCAGCACTTTACATATGATACACCTGAGAACTGAGAAAACATGGTGTTTTTCACATCTAGGTCAATATAACTAAAACTGTGCCTTTTTCTCCTTTGGACACAGCTTCAGAAAACACCCCCCCTTCTCTCCATATGAGAGCTTTGTTTTCAAACTTCCAAATGTGTTCTGTAGCATTAGGCTTCACTCCCCTGTCTCCAGGGAGTCCCAGTTTCCACTGAAATGAATTCACTTCCCAACAAAACTACAACATTCCATTTATCTAATTTTATTTGTTCATGTATTCAGCAGTCTTCTATTGATACCATAATATTTGGCAGGTTCTATATACTTAGGAGCTAGCTATGGACACAAAACAGAAAAAATCCAGTCTTTGAGAGGAGAGCTGGGGAAGGCTTGTGCTCTCCTAGTGAGGAATGCACTTGGTTGTCCTCTGAGGGGCCAGTGGGAGGGCTTCCCCAGGAGGGGCTGCAGATTGAGGGAAGCCCAGCTGAAACAGATGAGGAAATGAGGGGTGCAGAGGAGCCTGTGTGACAGCGGGTCTGAGGGGCAGGGAGGTGGGAGAGGAAGCCTGGGGGTCTTTGCGCCAAGCTGAAGAGGGGAACTAGTGCCCCTGCACCGAGAAGCCCTTGAAGTGTTGAAGCCAGGAAGGGCCGTGAGGATCAAGCCAGCCTGGCAGGCGTGTGGAGAGAGCCGTAGGGTGGGGACAGATTTGTGCCAGGAAGAACAGTGAAAGTCTGTGTCCTTGTATCAGAGTTCAGGAGTCACCACTGCTGTGACCTGGCAACTGTTTCTAGGAACATTTCCAAGGCTGTAGCCATTCTTGGGCACCAAGAGGTGACTACACAGATGTTCATCGCAGCATTGTTTACAATCGAAAAAGCCTGAAGCAACCCTGATGCCCACCAACAGGGGATTGGCTTATTGACTCCACTCCCTTAGCCATCAAATAGTCGGTGGCCCTGAGAAGAATGAGACAGCTGTGTGCGTGCTGGTCCCGTGGTCCCCAGGATGTGTCCTTAGTGGGAAAGCAAGCTCCTGACAGCGCACAGAGTGCTGTCACTGGTTTGAAAAACATGCTGGAAGAGGGAGGGGGGACACACTGTCCACCTGGGAGGCGAGAGCGTGCTGGTGAAGAGCACTGGCCGCAGATGAGTTAAAACTCTGGTTCCGTTGTTTACTAACTGAGTGCACTCAGCATTCTGCGTTATCTTTAAATGGAATAAATAATAAATATGCTTCCTAGGGTGGTTGTATTAAGTGCCTGGGAACACTGGCTGGCACACAGGGGGTACCTAATAAATGTTTTCAATAATTCAGCTATTATTATTATATTCATAAAACATTTCTGGAAGGATATACTAAAATCTGTGAACAGGACACAGGGACAGGGGTTTCCTCCATGAAGGTGGCCTTTTTTTTTGTTAATACCCTTGTACCATTATATATAGCATGTAATGATCACTTTAAAGATCATTTTAATCTCTATTGAAACAGAAAATTCGTTGCTAGAATTCAGACAAGAAATGATGAAACTCTGACCTAAGGCAGAGCTGGCACGGTGGGGTGTGTGTGTGTGTGTGTGTGTGTGTGTGTGTGTGTGTAGGTCTACGTTCAGATGTTTCCAAGCTAGAATTTGCAGAGCTGAGAATAGAGCTAATGGCAGCTCCATTCTTTGATTTGGGAAATGCAGAAGGAGCAGGATCGATGGAGGCACGGGATGAGGACACTTGAGGGAAGAGAACTGAATGACAGGGATAGGCAATGGAAATTGTCTTGGTCATTCTGACAAATTAAATATTTTATGGTGGTTTGTTAACTGTTGCTGTGATAAAATACCTGAGACAATCAACTTATAAGAAGGAAAGGTTTATTTTGGCTCACAGTTTTAGAGGTTTCAGTCCATAGTTGCTTGGCCCCATTGCTTTTTGGGCTTTTGGGAAGGCAGCACATTATGGCAAGGAGCTCACTGGGGAGGAAACTGCTTGCCTCATGGTGACCTGGAGGAGGGCCAAGGTCCCCATTTCTCCTTCAAGGGCATGTTCCAGTGACCTGACTTCCTCTCTCTAAGGTGAGCCTCCTAATGGCTCCACCTCCCAGTAGTGTCACAGTCTGGGGACCAGGCCTTTAACATGGGAGCCACCTCCCAGTAGTGTCACAGTCTGGGAACCAGGCCTTTAACATGGGAGCCACCTCCCAGTAGTGTCACAGTCTGGGGACCAGGCCTTTAACACTGGAGCCTTTGTGGAGCCTTTGTGGGATGTTCAGGAGCCCGACCCCGGGAGGCGGGAGCTTACCTGTCCTCCTAGGAGAACAGGGAAAGCAGCCGCCGCTCCCTCCCCACGCACACCTGTGGCTTTCCGGGACGTGGCTCTGTCTGCTGATCTCAGCTGACCTCCAGTTTCCCTGGGCAACTGCTTTTTGCTAAGCAGTTAAAAAAAAAAGGGCTAGAAACTAAGAATAAAGTAGGATCTGACAGGTCCGTGGGGTCTGTGCTTTGTCGTCCCTCAGGCACTGCGTCGCCTCTGCTGTCCATGAGTGGACCTCAGTGTCAGTGGTGGGCTGTGTGGCCGTCCTCTGGCCTGGCCCAGATCTGCCACTGAGATGAGATACTGTTCCAGACTCACTCTCCCCGTTTGTGGGGTTCAAGCTGTGTCTCCCCAACTTGTAGTAGTGATGGTCTAGATGGTCTCCCCTGGTCACTGGCGGTCAGCAGTTTTCATGTCTGTATGGTGGCTGGATGAGGACATGGGCAGTCTGGGACCAGTCATGAGATCACAGTGGGGACATGTTTTCAGAGGACTCTTCCCACCTAAGTAGGGCCTCATTGACTCGATTTTGCACCACCTGGACAGAGACAGATACCGAGCCAGAGACTGCAGGGGGGGCAGGCGAGAGGGTGGGGAGACATGGTCCAGAGTTGGGGGTTGAGGGCAGCAGCCTCCCCCTGGAGATCCACCCGCAAAGCCAAAATTGGGCTGGCATGCCTTCCGAGAAGCCCCCGCTGACGTTTCTGTGGTTCTTGATGGGAAGGTCACTGGTAGCCTTCACACTGGGTGCCAGGGGACTCCTGCGCTGGGCAGACCGCCGGGTTGTGATGTGTAGGCTTCTCCAGGGGCTCTTCCACCCGCTGGCCCATCTACTCCCTCTGCACGGAAAGTGGCTGAGGAGCCTGCCCCCGTCCCAGGGATGGAGAAGAGAGGCTGCTTGGCAGGACACGTGCGAGGAAGGCACCTCCTCTGGCTTTTGAGACTCTCTTGAGAGACTGTGGACATTTCTCCAGACAGGAGTATGTAGTCACCCGTCATTCCCCTGTAGAGTCTCTCCCCTCTCCCCCTCCCCTCCTTTCCCCCTTCCCTTCTGTACTGAAGATTAATCCTTGCTCTACCACCAAGTTACATCCCCAGCCCTTTTACTTTTTATTTCAAGACATGAAAATCTCCCTGAGTTGCCCAGACTGGCCCCAGACTTGCAAGCCTCCTGGCCCAGCCTCCAGAGTCGCTGCGATTACAGAAGTACGCCACGGTGCCTGGCCTGGTATTCCCGTCTCTTAGGGCTGACCTTGTTCCCTTGCCAAGGGTTTTGCTCTCATACCCTACCAGGGCTTCCGAGTGAAGCATCTTGTGATGAAGAGTGTTTTTGTTCAATTTGCATTAATGGTGGTGAAGTCTTCATAAGGCGCGTTTATTTATCAAGGGGCGTGTGCTTTGGCTGTAAATATGCCACGGCTTTGTGGCATCATCAATAGCTCCACTGGGGGAAATACAAAAGTCTCATTGATTTTGCTTAATGGAACATTTTTATGGTAAAAATTTAAAACATGCTTACGTAATTTTTATTAATGCCAGGCTTATTTATTTATTCCTTGTTTTCCCTGGGCCTTCAGTGAACTCAGACATAAAGCATATTAATTTTTTAGTGACCCAAAGAAACAGGAGCTCTTTTTTTTGCCACTTTTTTTTTTTTTTTAATGAGCTGCTTTTGTAGTCGTGTGGATTTTCTTTTATAAGATCTGTGACCCACCAGACCCTCTCTCAGGACTGAGGGCCTTCTCTTCCTCATCTGAGAGTTGGGAGTGGCTTCTGTGTTGCCAGGGCTACTCCCGTCACAGCCCTGGGCCTTTGTTCACCTCTTTTCTCCTGTTGTTTGACGTTGCGACAGTTGACGAAGCAGAATCTCTCAGGGCGCGGGTTCAGGGCACTCCAGGCCTGTTCAGCACTGTTGTGTGCTGGGCATTATTTCACGTGCATTTGCTGTTCTCGACAACCAAGGGTTCCTGTTGTCTTGTAGAGCGGGGCCTACATCTAGCCAAGCAGTCTACACCCAGCCACGCCCCCAGCCCCCCCCAAAGGCTTCTTGTTTCCAGAGCTTTAAGTGGGCTCTGATGTTTGCGTGACACCCTGCGGTCCACGCACAGCCACCTGAGATGATGAATGTCACGTTTTGAGCACTGGCAGCGTGAGAATACAGAAGCAGCATGGGAAAGCTTATTTTAATTTTTTGACAATGAAATTTTTCATCTGATTTTGTTTCAAGGCCCTTGATAATTTTCAAAATATTAAAATGGAGTCAGAAAGACGAGTTCTATGCATAGTTTTCTGTCTTCTTGTGGTTGTGGTTTGTCTTCTGTTTGGATCTTAAGGGAGGAAAAGGCCCGGATATGTTGACCCATCTGGATTTGCACCTGGTGGTCCATGGTGGTCTGGGGCTGTGGTTCCAGTGGTGCCGCCATTGTGAAGGGCCATGTCCCCAGGTGCCAGCCAGCCCTGAAGCCTTGTGTTTCTCCCGCAGGCCCATTCATCAGCGTGGTCCTGTCAAAGCTGGAGAACATGCTGGAGAACTCTCTGCATGTTAATTTGCTGCTTATTGGGATCATCACGCAGCTAGCCAGCTACCCGCAGCCGCTCCTGCGCTCCTTCCTGCTCAACACCAATATGGTCTTCCAGCCGAGCGTGCGCTCTCTCTATCAGGTATGTCTGTGCCCCCCCATCTTCTGGATGCTCATCTGTGAGCTTCTTTTCTCACAATCTTGTCATTATTCAAAAATCCCACTGTCCTGTTTCATTTGCTTCCCTTCCCTGTTCGGTTATGCTCGCTGTGTCGATTAGTCCAGACAGACTGCAGAGCTTCATTTAGTTTGATGTTTTGAGGGTGCCCTACCAAGAACACCCAGGCAGTTAAAAATGAGCAAATGCCTGATATCATAATGGTTCCCATAATGCTGTACCTGAAAGACGTATGGATAACCGAGAGCGGATCCACTGTGGGGCATTTAGCATCGTTAATGTGTTTGACAGGTCCTTGCATCTGTGAAAAACAAGATTGAACAGTTTGCCTCGGTGGAGAGAGACTTCCCAGGCCTCCTCATCCAGGCCCAGCAGTACCTGCTCTTCCGGGTGGACATGTCTGATATGACCCCTGCCGCTCTAACCAAAGGTCAGCCAGCCCTCTCCACCGCCTCCTCTTCACACTGCCCCTCCAGCTGCCTGTGTGCTAGTTTGTGCTCACAGGCGCTGCTCCGGCCCCAGGGCGCTAGGAGCATCTGAAGGTGTTTTTGTTTTGATGTCACAGGAAAGAACCTCCTCTTCGTGTTCTTAAACCTGAAGGAGGTCTGCGGCCCTGGCTGGTGCCTGTTGGGGTCTGGCTGGGCACTCCTTTTCCTGTCAGGGCAGTGCAGGGAAGGGGTGATGTGCAGGGTTGTCAGGCCCCAGCAGGTCACATAGCAGCTGCCGGCCACAAAGAGGCACGGTGTGCATTCCCAGGGCCGTTTTTTGGCCAGCCCTGTCCTGAGGAGGGCGTCTGTTCTCTTTATTGTGTTTTCAGAGGCTCTTGAGCTAAAAATATAAATGTGATTTAGGATTCTGGAAGGTGAAAACTATTCATTTCAATTGGGAGAAGTAAAAGTCTCTGCTCAGCCTAAGATTTTTTTTTTTTTTTTTTTTAGGCACTGGGGATTCAACTCAGGGACACTGTACCACTGAATCACATGAATCACACCCCACTCCTATTTTGTATTTTATTTAGAGACAGGGTCACACTGAGTTGCTTAGGTCTCCCTTTTGCTGAGGCTGGCTTTGAATCCTCCTGCCTCAGCCTCCCAAGCCGCTGAGATTACAGGTGTGCGCTGAGATTCTGGACAGGACCTTTTTATCAGCTCTGGCTGAGGGGTGTGTGTGGGGGGATGCGGGGGAGGGGACCTGATAGAGCAGGAAGCCGCTGGGAGGTATGTTGGTGCTGCAGAGGAGGGCTGAGAAGGGTACTGCTGGCCAGCCAGGCCTGGGAGCACCTGGCTTTGCCTCATTTAAGCTCTGGGGTGACAAATTTGTGACTGTGGCCATCTTCTGAACTGTGATGCAGGTCCCGGGGAGCACAGTAGGAGAGGCCCAGTATGGCCGCTGGCCTTTCCCCTCCACCCGTGGACAAGCCAGGCTTTCTTTGGCAGGGAACGAGAGAGAGGAGGGCCCTTCCTCCTGGGGTAAAGGCAGCTGATCAGAGAAAAGGTTGAGAATGAGAGGCTGAAATTTAATTCAGGGCAAGTTTTAAATTTTTAAAAGAAGCTGAAAAAGAACCCAGAACTCTGTATCACTATCAGATCCTGCCTCTGTGTAGCTACTTGGTCTTGGTCACTTTGCCTCATGGGGCCCATGTCCCTGGACCTCTTTGTCTGTCTGGGTGCTGGGATGGAACTGGGGCCTCCGGCATGCCACATGTGCTCTGCCAGCCCCTCCCTCGACTTCCTGCTCCTCAGGTTCTTTCTGGCTACAGCCAGAACTCTGCTGGTGGTGAGCCTTTAGGGGACTGCGAGGTGCCACTGGCAGAACGAGGGGCCAGGCTTTGAGCTGTTGGGCTTAGAGAAGAGCAGGCAAGGCCCTTCAGGGAGGGAGGGGAGACCTCAGAGCTTGGTGGGAGTGTGAACTTGAAGCCCTTGTGTCCTCTCTTGGACACGTGGATGTCAGTCTGTAGCCGTGCTCCTCCTGAGCAGGCAGCTAGCGTGGTGACTCACCTCGGGGGAGACGTCAGTCAGCACTGTGTGTAGCAGACCGCCACCAGAACTCAGTGCTTACAACGGCCACTTGTGATTGTGTGCGAGTGCGTGTGTACCTGCGTGTGCTGCTGACCCGGGCCCAGTGCAGCTGGTTTTGCCTGGACCCACTTAGGACACTCTCGGTGGGTGGCTGGATGATGGGGTGGTGCAGGTTAGCCCAGGCTGGTCAGTGGGTTCCAAGAGTGAGAGCAGGGGTGTGGATAATCTCCTGGGGCTCAGGCTCACACAGGTAAGTCTGCTGCTCTCTGCTGGCTGCAGCAAGTCTCTGGATTCCCAGATTCAAGAATGGAGCGAAAGCCCCTTCTTGATGGGAAGAGCTAGAAAGAATTGTGGCCCTTTCCTGCAGTCCACTAGACAGAAGGTGGCTCCAGGCCCCTTACATTGTCTCTTTACCCAAGCTCAGTCTTCGTTTGCATTTGACAGTTTGTCAAGTGCTGTCCCAGGCAGTCAATTTTTATTGCCAGACAGCCCTGTGCCACGGGCACGAAAGGTCCCCTTAGCTCCATTTCCATGTGCAGAAGCCAGATCTGAGGCCTGGGCAGTCAGCCCGGATAATGGAGCTCAAGTGCTTGAGACTGTCCTGCTCGGTTCATGAAGCCAGGTGCACACACAGCCTGACCTATGATGGGGTGTGGGGTGGGGGGCAGGTGGGCGTCACTCACACCTGGGCTTTTTCCCTGTAGTATGCTATTTTTAAGTCCTCTTTTTTTAAAATTCTAATTTGTCATATATGACACAGAATGCATTGAAGTTCATATTATACATATAGAGCACAATTTTTCATATCTCGGATTGTACCCAAAGTACATTCACACCATTTGTGTCTTCATACATGGAAGGGTGATGAAGTCCATCTCATTCCACCATCTTTTCTAGCCCTATCCCCCTCCCTTCTCCTCCCACCCCTTTTTCCTATCTAGAGTTCGTCTGATCCTCCCATGTCCCCCCCAACTCCATTATGAGTCAGCCTCCTTACATCAGAGAAAGCATTCAGCATTTGTTTTTTTGGGATTGCCTAACTTCACTTAGCATTATGTTCTCCAACTCCATCCATTTACCTGCAAATGCCATGATTTTATTCTCTTTTAATGCTGAGTAATGTTCCATTTTCTTTATCCATTCATCCACTGAAGGGCATCTAGGTTGGCTCCACTGTTTAGCTATTATGAATTGAACTGTTATAAACATTGATGTGGCTTTGTCCCTGTAGTATGCTGTTTTTAAGTCTTTTGGATATACTCCAAAGAGTGGGATAGCTGGGTCATATGGTGGTTCCTTTCCTGGTTTTCCAAGGAATCTCCATGCTGCTTTCCATATGGGCTGCACCAATTTGCAGTCCCACCAGCCATGTATGAGTGTGCCTTTCCCCACATCCTCACCAACACTTATTGTTGTTTGTCTTCATAATAGCTGCCATTCTGACTGGAGTGAGATGAAATCTTAGAGTAGTTTTGATTTGCATTTCTCTAATTCCTAGAGATGATGAGCATTTTTTCATACGTTTATTGATTGATTGTATATCCTCTTCTGAGAAGTGTCTGTTCACTTCCTTGGCCCATTTATTGATTGGGTTATTTGTGTGTGTGTGTGTGTGTTTTTTTTTGTGTGTGTGTGTTTATCTTTTTGAGTACTTTAAATATCCTAGAGATTAGTGCTGTATCTGATGTAGGAGAGGTAAAGATTTACTCCCAAAATGTAGGCTCTCTATTCACCACCCTGATTGTTTCTTTTGCTGAGAAGAAGCTTTTTAGTTTGAATCTATCCCATTTATAGATTCTTAATTTTAATTCTTGTGCTATAGGAATCTTATTAAGGAAGTTGGGGCCTAATCCCACATGATGGCCTACTTTTTCTTCTATTAGGCACAGTGTCTCTGGTTTAATTCCTAGGTCCTTGATCCTCTTTGAGTTGAGTTTTGTGCATAGTGATGCATATTCATTTTGATGCATATTGATTTCCAGTTTTCCCAGCACCATTTGTTGAAGAGGCTGTCTTTTCTCCAGTGTGTGTTTTTGCCTTTGTCTAATATACGATAACTGTAATTATGGGGGTTAGTCTCTGTGTCCTCTGTTCTGTACCACTAGTCTACAGGTCTATTTAGATGCCAATGCCATGTTGTTTTTGTTACTGTTGCTCTGTAGGATAGTTTAAGGTCTGGTATAGTGATGTCACCTGCTTAACTGTTCCTGCTAAGGATTGCTTTAGGTATTCTAGGTCTCTTATTTTTCCAGATGAATGTCATGACTACTTTTTCTATTTCTGAGGAATGTCATTGAGATTTTGATTGGAATTGCATTAAATCTATATAATGCTTTTGGTAGTATCCAAAATATATATTGTCATTTTGACAATATAAATTCTGCCTATCCAAGAGCAAGGTAGATCTTTCTATCTTCTAAGTTCTTCTTTCTTTCTTTAACGTTCTATAGTTTTCGTTGAAGAGGTCTTTCACTTCTTTAGTCAGGTTGATTCCCAAGTATTTTTTTTTTTAGGCTATTGTAAATTTTTAAAATAACTTTTTTATACCTTCTCTCCCCCTTCAAATCTGTGAAAAACCGCAGTGTCAGTTTCTTCTCTTTCCTTGTTTATTTTTATGTGGTGCTGAGGATCGAACCCAATGCCTCATCTGTGCTAGGCGAGCGCTCTCCCACTGAGCCACAACCCAGCCCCGACTTCTTTTTCAATGCAGTTTTTGAGATTAGTTCCCTCACTTCTTTCAGGTTAGCAAAGTGACACTCTCAGAGTGAGATGGTTTCCTGTCCCTTCTAAAAAGCCGACTTCTGTAGCACTTCCTGGGGCATGATCACCTGCAAATGAGTCGAATCTGGGAGTCCAGTTCCCACGGGGACACAGCACCTTCCAGTTAGAATCTGGGGAAGGGTCCCCAGGGTCTGTGCCAGGGCCTCTGCCTGGCACCACTGTCCCCAGCTGCACGGGTGACGGTTCCCTCCTAACTCCTGAGACCCTCCCGTCTTGGTCTTGAGCACCTTCTGTGGCGGCTTTTCAGACTCGCATTTCAGGCCACGTTTCAGAACCACTTCTGTCCTGACCGCCCTGCCCACCTGCCCTCCCTGTCTCTGCCTCAGGGACTGGGCTGGCTTGTCAGGCTTCGTGCTAGGGCTGTAACTCAGGCCCTGAACCAAGCTGCCTTCATGTCACCTGGGTTCCCTGCGCCTCCTGGCAGCTCCTCACTTCCTCTTGCAGCAGCAGGAGCAGGATGCTGTGCAGAGCAGGCCGCCTCCGTGGCCGGTTGCCTTGGTGCAGTCTTGGGACAGATGGTCTGGGAGGCGCAGCCACTCTCCAGGCGCTTCTCTCCCCCCTCAAATCTGTGAACAACCACAGTGTTGGTTTCTTCTCTTTCTTGTACATCACGCCTTTAACCGAGCCCTTACTCTAGAAGGGAAGGCGGGCTGATAGGTGACATCCCATTTATAGAGAAGGAGAGGGAGACATTTCGGGATGAGCTGGTTGCCAGGAAGGATCGGCCACTCGGGTCTGATTGCCTTTGACTTGGGAGCTGGCTGGTGTTTCATGACACACTGAAAAGCCAACACGCGGGTGGCGAGCCTGCATGGGTCTGCCCCAGCTGCTGGTGGAACCTAGTTAAGGACACTGCCCCTGGCTGGTCCTCGCCCACCTGGCACGCTCTGCCTTCATCAGCAAAAGCAGTTTTGATTCTTGAATTCAAGCTGGGTAAATAAGCCTTAGTGGTGACACTTTTTATTCATAGATGAAGCTAGATAAATAAAGCCACAAAAGCCTTTTAGGGGAGATGAGAGGAGGGAATTTGAATGAGGACGGTGGAGAGAGGACTGAGAGCTGGCCCAGGGAGCATCGGGGTATGCAGGCACTGACGCTGGACACTTCCTTCAGTCATTCAGCAAATGTCGAGGGAGGTGTTAAGGGTCGTGGAAGACGCGTCATCAGGTGGGGACTCAGCCTTGGGGAAGCACGGAGCCTGACAGGAGCTGGACAGCACAGCCGAAGAGCAGCCAGGCCTTAGCTGGGCAGTAAAATGGGCAGAAGAAGCACAGGGAAGGCCTCCAGGGGCAGGAACTGGTGACAAAGTGAGGGTCACCAGTGGGCCCTGTGTCCTTGATTAATCCTTACAGTAACAACACGTGAGCTTCTTGCCAGCAAGGAGGGGACAGTACCAAGTGTAAAGCAGCTTGTCTGGAGCGGCTCAGCCGGCTGATGACAGTCGGTGCTCTTAACCACTGTGCGCCTCGGCGCCTCGTAAGATCTGGACGAGGAGAGATGCGGAGGGAGGAGTTCCCGGCAGAGGGCCAGCACAGACCCAGGGGCTTCACTGGGCCCTCTGGAAAGCAGCAGCGCCTGAGGGCCAGGTGGGGCGGCGAGGGATGGCCGAGGGTGATACAGATCTCAGCCACCTCAACACTTGTGTTGACAGCCTCGTAGGAGTCTCTCCTGAAAGGTGGTGGAAGACAGATTCTCAACAGCTTCTCCAGTTCTTTATGACATGAACCGTGATAAGCTTTAATCTAAAAGGATATTTAAAGCAGTAAAGCAGAGGATTTTTTTTTTAACACTGAAGACTATAGGAGCGCAATGTGGAAAGTACTATAAATGTCAAGAATTTTTAGTACTGCAGTTAAGCAACACTCTGAGAAGAGTGTTGAAAAATGGAGCTGAATTCTAAAAAGCAGCCAAAATAATGAAGAGCTTGAATATAATGATTTAAAAGGAGTAATGAGACCGTTTGGATAGGGGGCAGAAGGTGGCATAAATAATTCCTACAAATATACGAGGGCTGGAGATGTTCAGGAATTAAATAGTCAGGGAAGTGAACCATTTTAATTAGTAAAACTGAGTTGGTATGAAAATGCAAATCACTTGCATATGATGGAACTTGGGCTCATATCATGAAGACCCGCCTTACTGAAACTCAGAAGAACCCCCTGGAAACCCTACTTAAATGTCAGCTTCCGCCGAGCTGCGCGTCGCCCCAGATCCCGGTGGCTGCAGGAGTTCCTGGGCTGCTCTTTGCAGCATCCCAACGTTCTCCCCATTATTCTGGTGATCAGAAGGCATCTTCCCCTCTCCTCTTACTGAAGGCTGGAGAACTAGGCCAGGAGGAGGCTGGTTCACTGGGAAACCCTTGAGGCCGAGCAGTAGATGCAGAGAGCACCGAGCTCGAGTGCTGGCCCTGCATCCTGTGACCAGCACTTCACCCAGTGAAGGTGGACAGTCAGTTCAACTGGAAGCTTGGGAGAGCAGTGAGCCACTGGGTGTCCTAAGAGACACCCTGGCAAGCCAGTCCTGATCCCGACTGATGCCATCAGCAGGCAGGAGAGGCCTGTTTCCCTGGCCCCGCCCCGCACCCTGGCAGCAGGCAGCTTCCTGTCTCGTATTCTTTTTGAGACAGGGTCTGGCTGTGTTGCCCAGGCTGGCCCTGAACTCCGGGGCTTGACCAGTTATCCCTCTTCAGCCACCCTCCCTCAGCTGGGGCTAGAGCTGTGGGCCACTGCTCTTCCTGGGAGGTATCTTGACCAACCTATTTTTTTTAAATTTTAATTAAAAAATTTTTTTTAGTTATAGATGAACATAATACTTTTTATTAATTAATTGAGAATTAATTAATTAATTGAGAATTGAAGCCAGCGCCTCATACATGCTAGGCAAGTGCTCTACCACTGAGCCACGACCCCAGACCCCCAACCTATGTTCTTGCCACAATTTCTGCACTAGATCCTCATTTAGGATTTTGGATAAAATCTCCTATCCTGAGCTCTGTGCTGGACATTGTCTGCTGGGCAGATGTGTGTGCCAGGAGTGCTGTGTCTTTGGGACTTTGGAGGAACTGCACTCTTGACAACCCCCCTTCGCCTACCCTGCAAACGCACTGAAGAGGGCAGGGGGAGGGACACACACCGTCCCATGACAGTTTTCTTTCTGTTTACAGACCCCATTCAGGAGGCTGCCAGGACAGGAAGTGGCAAGAACTTTTTGGATGGTCCCCCAAGAGTGCTTCAGCCCTTCCTGACCAACAGAGCCAAGGTGGTGGGGGCACCCCCAAACCTGCCCCTGCCTGTGAGGAACACCATGCTGGCCGCCGCCCTCTTCCCCGAGTTCCTGAAGGAGCTCGCCGCCCTGGCCCAGGAACACTCCATTCTGTGCTACAAGATCCTGGGTGACTTCGAGGACTCATGTTGTTAGCTTTTTAAAAAAATTGTTATTTTAATAGAGATTCTTGTTTTATAAGGTTAGACTGTCTAGACTGAATGTTCAATGCAAAGCTGCTTACCAGAAACTTCTACTTTGATATTTCCTGACGATACTTGATTTGCAGGGAGGGGTCTTCTGACCTCCTCCCTGTCCGGGTCTCCCCCCCTCACCTATGGAATGTGAGTCTCATGAGCTGATGGCTCCCTTGGCGGGTTTTCTTTGCTCAGTTTTTCCTCCCACTTGGGGTTGTCATTTCCCATCCCTTGGAGTCATACCATGTGCAGCTCAGATGGAGCAAAGCAAATATTGGGGTTCTGTGATCCCCAGAGGTGCCCCATGGCAGAGGGCCGGCCCTGGGGCAGCACGTGAAGAAGGCGCAGTTGCGACCCATGGATGCTCCTGCTGCCAGTGTTTGGCTTCCGTTTTATAAAAGGGAATAAAGACGGAGAATAAAGACGGAGCTCCTCTCACCTCCGTCACACGGCACGTCATATGTCCATTTGCATTTTGCTTCCAGGACTTGTGTCCTCTCAACATATGTTGCCTTATGGTGCAGGAAAACCCATCTCAGCTGTCTGCCTGGGAAGTCACGTGTAGGTGGGGAGAATTTGGAATGCAGGGAATTATTTCTTGTTGCTTTTGTTGATCGTCATGATCACACCACCTGAACACGGACGATAGCCTTACTTTAGTAAGATTTGCACAGAATGAAGTCTACCTATGCAAACGATGACCTTAGTTTCTAGGAGTTGGAGCAGATGAAGAAATGCATCTCATGCCTTACACAGGAAGACAGCTGTCATTGTTTTATGAAAACAAATGTTAACTTGTGAAGCTCTTCCATAGTGGGATTTTTTTTAGGGGCGGTTGGAGTTCGGAGTTGGGGAAGCAAAAAATAAGGGTAAGCTTAATAGAACCATAAAGATGCTGGTCATTATTTTGAATTGTTTGCTTTTGTCAACGCATTGCACTTTATGGATGTAAATGGGCCCCGAGCAGCCTGCTTTGGGAGCTGGGATGTAAATGCACACAGGTCACAGGGAGGCCGCAAAGCCAAGCATCTGCCTGGGACTCTGCACAGAAATTCTGGCTTGTGAGTAAGGGGCTTCGTGATTGGCCCCCTGTGCTGCACTAGAGTTTCTTTCTGCTTCTCGCCCTACTGCAAGAGGCATGATTTTCCTCAGGGCCACGGCCACCCTGAGCCACCACCAAGAGGGAGATGCACAGTAATTGTGGGCTAAAAATGTGACAATACACAGCTGATATTTACAGATGTTAAAACCCACTCCCCTCTGCTTTGGGCCCAGTTCTACAGGAGAGACGCAAATAAGGATGAGCCTCTCTGCCTGTTTGGAGGGAACTTGAAAGTCCTGACTCCCTTTGTTCCCTCAGGGGGTATCAGCAGAGCCCTGCAGGCATCCATGGGCCAGGGGTTGTGCCTCCAGAGCACCAATTTGTCTTAATCTGGCCCCTTACATAGAAGGAAAATGGAGGAGAGAGTCACGGCAGAGCAGAGAGCACCCTTTTGTGTTACAGGGATCCTGAAGCAGCTCTGAATTGAGAGACATGGCGAGGTGGCCCAGGGAAGAAGACACGAGGCCATCTGGCCTGGGCTGGGAGAGCTGGTAGGCTCCGGGCTGGGAGTGTTTCATAGTCTAAGCAAAATACAAAGTTAGCTGTTCAGGGCACATCCTGACTTCACGTTTGCTGCTTTGAACGATGGTTCTCTGGCTCCTGACGCCAAGTTGTGTTTTGTACAGCCCAAAAGTCTTCATCAGGAATGAAGGTGGAGAAGGAGGACCAGTTAAAGATGGAATTTAAGCTGTAACTTATTACCCTTGAACTTTGTTTTGCATGAGTATTTATCCGATTATTGGACTCTGCAGGTCACATACTGCTGAAGCTACATCTGGAAATGGTATTCTTGGCTTTTGGGTTTGATACTCCTCTCTGCTGGTGGCATTGACTCGAGTCTGTATTTCATTATAGAATGCCACAGCCACCTCCATGGAAGGTGCCCACTGGGAAAGAGAGTGACTTTGTGCCTTTTCAAAATTTTTCCAGTATGTACAGACTTAACTTTAAAGGAGGACAGAGATGACTGGAGCCTAGGGTGAGGGGCAGGAAAATTAAACTTCTCATGGAAACAAACTTACATGATGAGATGCCGCCGCCCCCCCTTCCCTGTTTGCAGTTGGAAACTGGGATGTGAATCTGCTGCAATTCTTCAGATGGTTGTGTTCAGGGTTTTATAAAATTAAGTAAAAAAACTGACTGGGACATAGAGCATCAGAAAACCCATGTGGCTGAGGGACATAGCCAGGAATAGGCTATTCGGGGAATGGTGTAGTCTGGTGGGAAGAAAAACGACAGAGGCCTGAGCCACGAACAAAGAGCAAGTCCTGAAAGATGTTGAGATGTGAACCTTGTTCTAGGAAGGCAGCAGAGAGCAGGCAGGTGAGGGGAGGAGCTTCTTGGTGGGAAAAAAAGCAGCGGAGTAGAATATTTCAGTTCTAAATTAATTAAACAGGTGAGGTCCTTAAAATACTATTTCTTTTTGGTAATGAGTTTTGGGAAATTTTAGATAGATTTTAAAATGTGGCCCAGGGGCATGGGTCCTTTCCTGCGACAAGCCCCACATCATTGCTTGTTGGAGAGAGGGCACAGCTCTTTGGTGCAGCCTGGCCTGGCGTCACTGTGTCTAGCCCGATGCCTGGGCAGGGACGGCAAGTCAGGGATTCCTGGAACAGCACGACACTAGCCTTAATTCATAATTCAGGGTCTGATTTAAAGTTCTCAACCGAGTGAGTTTATGATTCAAATTATGTGAGACCACCGGGATATTTAAAATTGATTTTTGAATATGACCAGGTAAATGTAAAATTTTCAACAAATTCCAGCTTATGTTTAGGCTAAAACCCATCTTCATGGGGGTCAGTTACAGTTTCCCGGCCATGAAGTGGAGGTGCTGGAGTTCACTAGAGCTGTGACTTTCTGTGTCACTAGATGCGTCCTTCCCCAGCACTTAGAGGCATGGTGAAATTAGACCCATTTTGTTCATCATTGTGTTGGAAGATACCTTAACTGGCTGAGGCTGGAATTGTGTCACTGTTAGGAGGACACATTGTGTACTTTCACAGGCCTCAGAGGTGGCTTCTGTTTAGGTCAGATGTAGATGATTTTCTTTAAGGCATCTGGGCTGGGGTGTCGGGAAAGTGTCCTCTTGTGAAGACAATCTAGAAACAAGATACGTGGCTATTTGGGTTTCCCATGTAATTTGGGCAGCCAGTGGTTGGAAGCTGTCGTTGATGTCTGAATCCCCGTGGCTGCAGTAGTCATGCGGGATATTTCCTGATCTGTTGGAAGCTTAAGGCTGCGCATGGACTGCCCATTCTGGGTCAGTCTGTCTAGGTTGCCTTCAGTGGGGAAGCACTGCCCCAGGACGGGTAGGACCCCTCACCGTGTGCTGTTAAATCTCTGTCTATGCTCCGGTTCTCTTCTAGGGGCAGTTCAATTTGATTGCTAATTACCAGCCCTCTATTTACTGCAGTGGCTGTCATGCCTGCCACTTTTATGAAACACTTTACTGCAGGACAGCTATTACTGCACGTGCTACTCAGAGTCACTGGCCCAGGCCAGTGTGACATATGGGTTGCTGTGAACCTCAGCCAGCTCTGAGGTCCTATCTTTCCCTGAAGCAGTGGTGCTCTGGTACCTTAAGTCACACCAGCTTTGAGTCATTAAGAAGCCACCCTGGTCTCTTGCTTCAGCCTTCAGCCTGTAAATCACACGTGCTAATTCCCCATCAAATAACAGCTTAAACAATATGTCCAACCTGTTTAGGCTTCACCCTTAAGTCAAATCAGTAAGGGACATTTTAAGAGAATGGAGTTGACATTCTTTATTATTATTCTTTTTGAATGACCATCATAAACCTAATGCTTCAGAAAAAGCTCTTGTAAGACAAAGAATGGTTTTTGAGATAGTTTTGCTTCAGTAAATCCTCTCTACGTTCAGGCATTTATTAGGTCACTACTTGTTTTGGAGCACAGATAATCCTGGCAGCTCATTAACTGGATAAACAGGGTTTTAGCACGAGATTTTCAGAGAGGTTCCTTAGGGAAAAGAAAAACCAGGACAAGGTGGAGGGAAGCCTTCAGATCTTTAGCCTTTGCTCTCAGAACCCTCCGACTGATAACTTTAGACAGGCTGACCTTCCCTAGCCTAGGGGTCGCTGTGAGTTGCGTTCTTGCCTTACGAGATGTGGTAAACCTAACCGTCGCCCACACCAGTCACAAGACCAGCACCAAGACTCCATCAGATGAGTTCAGTATGCATTTTAGGCATCTTTGGGGGAGCTCAGATTTACTGTATCACTTCAGAACCTGACAGAGGTGATGGGAGCTCTTAGGCCAGATTTTAAATTTCATGGAGCGGAGGTTGTGTGAGTGTATGCAGCTGATATTTTATTGGAATAAGTAAGGCCCTCCTGTAACTAGGACTCTTGTCCTGCAGGTGTTTTTAAGGAGGGACTATGGTGTCAGTGGTCTTCCTTAAAATTTTGCCCAGCCGTCCGACTAAAGGAGATAGTTTCATTCAGATGCCTCCCAACCCACTGACCCTCCCAATCCATGGTCAGCTCTGCTGAATCCACAAATGCATTCCCTAAAACCTGCAGGAGCAGCCCAGCAGCCCAGCAGCCACCCCCGTGCTGTGCTGCCGTTGATGCCTTCCACATACAGTGGGCATTTTTTCTCCCTGGTAGCCACTGTGTGGAGTCCTTGAAATGATGCAGCTGAATTCAGTCGAAATGAAAAAAAGACATTTGTTGTGGGTCATGGCCATGGTATGTATTGAGTTAACTAACCTGCTGCTGAAGAGGAAGGTATTCATTCTCAGAAATTTCATGGCTTTCTTCCAGATTAGCAATAACTACTTAAAAGACAAAAAAAAAAAAAAAAAGTGGATGGAGGGGGTTCGGCTAAAACGTCCTTACCTAGGTGTAACAATCTCGATTTTTTCCATTTACACTCTGGGAGGAACAGAAGTCAGTTTGGACACATGAGCTCAGATGGATTCAAAAAACTGCTTTCTAGACCCAGAATTGAAAATCCTAGGTGTTGGTGGCCTCTTTTACAAAGGGGCCTGACAAAGTTTCCTAAGTTAGATGAACTTTTACTGAACACTCCTGTGCTAGGTCGCGTGCTGAGTGCCGGGCTAACATGCCCCTTCCCACCAGGACCAGGAGGCACATGGTTGGGGCCTGACCAGGCAGACCTGGTTCAGGCTGTTCTGGGTATTGTAGAGCCAGTTCTCCAGCACATTCTCCTCCCAGTCAGAGCCTCAGCATTAGACACCCCACCTACAGGTGTGTGGATTCCAGTGACAGATGGCAATGGCTTCAGCTACCATGCTAGCTCATACATTTTAATGAGATTTCCCCTAAATGGTACAGACAGAACCAGTCTAAATTCACACTCAGGCAAGAATGTAAAATTGCATCTCACTGAGGCCCGCGTAGGAGCGGAGCCGCACTGAGTGCGTTTCTTAGGGTGTTATGTAAACACCTCTTTCGAGTAGCTTGGGTTCCAATCAGAGCTGTGCTTTGATTCCACCCCCACCCCCAACCGCTGATGTCAACCAAGTCTGGTTTTCAAAAGCTGACAGTCCATTGTCAGAGCTGGATGGAAATTAGCCTTGTGAAGTCCCACGTCCTAACTGTGGCTCTTTCCCCTGGAGTCACCTGTCCACAGGCAGTTTTCCTTTGATGTCATAGTTTTGGTGTCCTGACTTGGCAGTGCCCCTATTTAAATAAGCCCATGATTTGAAGTGGTCTGGAAAGATCCTTCAGTGCTTTCTGTAAGGTTTGGTCACCAAGATGTCAGAACTTTTTGGTAAAAATGCAGCTTATGAAATAAAATGAGCATCACTAGTTCTTATAAAATAAAGGTCTTGCCGGGTGAAGACCCCAGAGCAGCCATGCCTGTGTGGAATTGGTGACCCGCGGAGTGAGAGGTTGGGGAGAATTACTTCAGTATTGCAACAGAGTGTGGGTAGATGCTTCTGGGGAGGTACGTATTCTAAGTCACTAATTTTTTAAAAAATATATATTTTTAAAAAAACGTTACCTCCTTTTCACGTGTCTAAAAGCACACAACTGGTGTCCTCCCTTTGCCTTTCTGGCTGGGCAGGGCATTGCTCACTGCTCCGTCAGTCCCAAGCCCTGTCCGCAGGCCGGGAACTGTCGTGGCTCAGGTGGCGATGCGTGGGGCGGGGCGGGGGGGGGGGGGGGTCCTAACCTTTCTGCCCTTCCCCAGCAGCCCCTGGAGTGACATTCCCCCAGTAACTTTTGGTTCTTAGTAGGACAAGGAATTCATTTTAAAATCAGGGCCTCCAAAGGTTTTGTCCCTGTGCTCATGTCACATTCAAGTACTTTCCAAACAGCATTTGCAAGACTGGCCTTTTAGGAAGCATGGATCCAAGGTACCAGGCATTTAAGGATCACAGGGGCGTCCAGGCAACAGAACAGCCTTCCTGTCTCAAGCAATGGGGGGTGGGGGTGCGCACACAGCCTTCCTCACTGGACTATCAGCTACACCTCAATTACTGTTAAAGGTCAAGATTTTGATTTATTAGTTTATAATCTTATTCTTTCCAAGCAAAACAAATCAATGTTACAGCTTTTCTCTTTTTTGGTCAGAGGTTGGGGGGACGGTTGTCAACTACACATCTTTGAAGTGTAAGTTAATTTTTATCTGATATTTCAATATATATTTTATTCATTAAATTTATTTGAAAACTTCTGTTTTTTTCTTTATTTGATTCTCAGACCTTTGCCGTGGGGATCCCCAGGGAGGTGAATGTGCAATGTCACTTTGCTCAGTGAACATGGGATTGCTATGTCCTTCCTCCTGTCTCGCGACTTCCCTAATCAAACGTATTCCACGGCACTGACTTGTTTGTTGTTTTCGTCTTCATTAACCTGTTTTTAGGTCTAAATACACGGCATCCAGATTGCAGTCTCTCTTGGACACTATTAATCCCTGGCCTCTGCAATGCTGGGCTCGAGGACAGCTGTTGAGGGACAGCGAGGTGAGGTTCGGGGAGGAGGGCCTGGCGCAGCAGCTGCCTTTTATTCTGCTGCACTCCCCGCCCAGCAGAGCGTGTTATTGCCACACGAGGCTGCAGCCCCTCGCGCTGCTGGGGCCTGGGGGCAGTGGGTGTGGCCGTGGCTACTGCTCTGCCGAAGGCACCAGGCGTGTGACTCCAAGCCTGCCATCTCCAAGGCGTGGCCCAGCCAGGGACTGAGATGCCAGCTCCTACCACACGTGGACCTCAGCTTGCACAGGCTGTCCGGCCACGCTGTCCTCCTCGGGCAGAGGGACCCCAACACACCTCAGGACCACAGCCTCTTCTCCAGGATGTCCTTTATCAGGGCTGGGTCTGCTCGGCTTAGCGTGGCTTTCCGGACCAAGCCGATCAGTTTATTGATCGCCCTGGGGTTTCCCTTCTTCACGTCCATCACCTTTAAAAACAGAAAAGAGGAGACAATGAGTCACACCTAAGAACCCTCAGTCGATGCTTAAGTCAGCTGCAAGTTAAACACAGTTTCTCTGTCCCCTCCCTATGACATGAGGAAGGAGTGGAACCCTCGTGAGGGGTTCTAGGCTCTGTGCCTTCCTCTGACAGTGCACGTGAAAAGGATGTGATGGGTCATGAGTGACCTCTGAGAGCCCGAGAAGCTGGCCCACAGGAACCAGGACACTCCTCTAGGTCACCACAATGAGAAAAGGATGGGGTCTGCGATGGATCACCGAGTCCAGGGTGAGGGCAGTGACAGTCGCCAGTTGCTGGGACTTGAGACTCTCCTTCTCCACTTCCTGCCAACAAGATTCTCTTAACAAAAAACTAATCTAAAAAGTGGCAACTCCTGCCAAGCATTTGAGTGAGGGGCATACGCTGGGGACTGGTGGGGGGTGGGAATGGAGGCAGGAGGTGCTAAATTCCTATCAAATAGCCAGGGCCACCCACTCTGACCTCCCGCTCTGCAGCGTCCATCCAGCAACAGCAAGTGTGCGCGTCTGCACTCAAGTGCCGCAGGACGAGTCTGAAACTAAGTGTGTCCTTATCAGTCACTGCAGAGAAGGCAGGAAGATGGAGATTGCGGGACCTGGTGCAGGCTCATTTTCCTTATCAAGAGCTCTTTACAGAGCTGTTAGTGTCCCCGGCAAGCTGACGGCAGGGTGGGTATTATTCTGAAAGAGATGCTAGCAATTTTTCCCCCACTGGAAGCTCTCTCTAGCTGTCGCGAGCTGGGCGGGGGCTGCGTTCTTGCACAAAATGGCTTGGTTTCCAGCCACGCTCCTGTCAAAGGATGTTCTCCGTAATTTTCACATAATTTTCTCTTCTGCTTTTCTTCCTACTTCTTAAAGGCACAAAGCCAAAGTGTTTCCCTAGCTCTTCCCTCCTGCAGCCCTGCCTGCTGGCTAATCCCTGAGAGGGCCTCCTTGGGAACCAGAGCTGGGCACACGGCCGTGGGGGAGAGCAGCACGTGTCACCCACGTTCAACCTGGAGGCTGAACTTGGAGAGCTTGATACTCCTTCAAAACACAACTCCGCCTACAGTCAGCGCCATGGTGGAGTTTTCTTACAGGAAAGGGAGGTTGTGTTGTGCCAACACTCACCTCATTTCATCTCTTCTGACCTTAACTAAAGGGCTGACACAAACAGTGAGGGACTTACTGATGCAAGGGGCCACCCTCAGGAGGAGCCGCCTCTGGGCTGCAGCAGGAAGCCGCGGGAAGGTGTCTGGCCTTGACCCAGCTGCCAGCAGGGCAGCCCCCACTCCAGCCCCGTGCGAACACCCTCTCCCCCGCTCCCCTACGACTGTCACCACTTGAGGATGCTCCTCCATGGTGGCGAGGCACAGCTGTTCCAGGGCCGCTGGATCCTGCAGCAGTTCAAGCTTCTGCTCGGACACGATCTGCGCGGCCGTCTTCCCCTGGCCCCTCCACAGCTCCTGGAACACCTGCGGTGGAGGACAGTCGGAAGCCAGGCTCAGCCTTCTCCGCCTCCACTTGCCACTGTGGTGACCCGTGGAGCCAGGGCAGGGAGAGGTGGGTTCAGTTAACGCCCAGCTGCGTGGGCCTGGATGGGAAGGGCCCTCCCCAGCCCCCTGGCCGGGAGCAGGCTGGCTACCACTCTGGATGAGTAACTGCCCAGAGTTCTCCCCAGGCAGAAGCACTCTGTTGGTGAGGGGACGAGAGGACTCTGGGGTCAGCCAGGCGCCCACTGTGCCAGGGGAGGTGGCATGTCCTCCTCTCCCACAGGAGGGCCGTGGAGACACAGGACTCCTGCTGACCACAGTCAGAGGGTCAGTGATGGATCTGCCTGTGTCCAGTGAATTAGTGACGTGCAGGGGAGGACGGGGCCGTGCGTGGGCTGCAGGAGCAGCTGCAGTGAAGTCCACAGACTCGACCCTCGGGAGCCGGGACTTTAGGAGGGGGCAGGTAAGAGCCCCATGCCGAGACAGCAAATGGAAAATGACTGAAAACACACGTCACAGTCCCCAGAGGTCCCCGCTGCCACATTCGACCCTTATACGTAGAGCTGGCCACCGACACCCAGCCCTGGTTGCTCCAGGAAAACCTGCTCCTGGATGTCCAACACTCAGAGGAGAGACGGGGACCTCAGACCCTGGCCACACAGCACCACCTGCAAGATGGCAGCCTCCCCTGGTGGGAGGAGACGCCCAGTAGGCAAGGCGACTGCTCCTCACGCCAGGGCTGGAGTCCGTGGGGCACTCCCGGGTCTGCCCCTGCGTACACCACCCTGGCCCTGGAGACCCCGAAGCAGTCCCTTAGAGAGCCGAACCTTGTCTGGACCTAGTGCTGCCCAGACCTGGGAGCTCAGGTGCTGACTGGATTTGCTGAGGCCACAAAAACCAGCACAGTGGTGACGTCTTGGGGACCACTTCTGACCTACAGCGTGAGATGGAAAAGCAGGACACCAGCAGGACAAGTTCGCTTACATTCTGTGGCACTGGGGATGAACCCAGGCCTCCTACATGCTGGGGAAGCCCTCGACCACGGGCCACGTCCCCGGGCCTTTTCCAACAATTTTATTTTGAGATGGGGGCTCAGTTGCCCAGGCTGTTCTCAAACTCGCGATCTTCCTGCGTCAGTCTCCCAAATAGCTGGGGTTACACGTGTGTGCCTTGGCACCCGGAGAGGACAGGTGACTTTAAATGCAGAGGCTGGCAGCTCCCTGAGGTGTGGGGGTTCACAGCGACGCTCTGGACTGTCCAGTCAGCAGCCTCCAGGAGCACAGGCAACCTGTGGCAAAGTGCACTTCACTCCCACAGTTAGACACGTCAGTTCGCTGACCTCACAAGTTAGTGAAGCACCACCCCAGCCCAGACCCCGGGGTGACACAGCAGGCTCCAACTGTCCAATCCTGTCCTCAGCCCTGGCTGGAGCCAGCGGGGAGGGAGTCACCAAGGGGGCTGGTCCCGCCTTGGCCAGGTCTGCTCCCCTGGGCCTCCTGTGGCTGCAGAGCCTCCTGCTGCAGCATGAATCCTGGGCCTCTGTCGGGTTCAATCCCACCCTGGGAAGCGCTGGCCAAGTCAACCGTTTCTGGCCAGGAGCACAGCTCTCAGGCCCGCTGCCGCCCGCCCAAGACAAACACGCAAGGATCTGCTAGCGCCATGCTGGTCCTCTGTGCTAATAAATGGCCACCAAAAAATATGTGGCAATGAAGCTGGGAAGTGTCCAGACACACACACACACACACACACACACACACACACACACACACACGCCAGCTTGACAGATGGGGTAGGACTCAGCCCTTGGACCCCTGGGGTCCGAATTCACACACTTTTCTTAACTGCCACCTGATTACTTCTCCAGCTAAAGCTATTTTAAAAGTATCCTAAAGGAAAGTGCCAAGGCCCCCACTGTCCTGGGCTCCCAAGGTCAGGAGCAGGAAAGGCCAGCCCAAAGGGGAGGCAGGGAGGGCTCCCCTCCCTGATCAAGGACAGATACCGTGAGAAGTCATTCTAGGAAGGCACAAATACCAACCCACGCCCCTAAGAAGGCAGGGCACTGTGACAAGTGCAAAGACTTGGATTACAAAGTGAAAAGGGCACCGTCATTGTGAACACAGCTCTGGTGCATGACATGTAACGTTCCCTACATGAAGAGACTTTCGGTGATTTCTAACACAGACCCCAAGTACACAGAGGAAGCTGCTCGTGGTACAGTGTGTTAATGGGATCTCCACCTCTGTGGACCCCAGTCTCGCCTAGTCTCACTGGAAACGTGAACTGCAAACAGTGGGTCACCTGCATCTGTTTCCAGGTGTGCAAAAGGAGACGCACACACACACGTGGCACGGTCTCCCCGAGCTGGACCTCACCTGGGGCCTCGGAGTCACGAGCAGCGGCACCTCCTGGGATGCTATCCGTAGGTGAGCTGACCCTGCCCTTAGACTGCCACCTGCCACTTTAATACGCAGACCTAGATCTGGTGAGAGGAGCGGGCTGGTTCTGTGTACGGTTACCAGGAGGCTGCGCACACGACACACAATCTCTGGGTTTCTATTTCTGTTTCTGAAAAATAGGACAGCTTCACGGCAGTGACCTCTAGCTGCCCTGGCCCCAGGGTGCCAGGTGAGGCTGGAAACCTCAGAAGCCCCGTCGGAACACCTGGGAGGGGGGTGCGTTGACATGTATAGGGGACAGAAATAATTGGCGATGATGCTGGCAAGGGACAGGCAGAGAGATTAAAAACAAATTAGAACACAGAGCA
This sequence comes from Callospermophilus lateralis, assembly GCF_048772815.1. NCBI lineage: Eukaryota > Metazoa > Chordata > Mammalia > Rodentia > Sciuridae > Callospermophilus > Callospermophilus lateralis. The sequence continues at coordinate 114,187,256 of NC_135312.1, read as the reverse complement.
GGAGGTCCTCTGGGATTCAGAATGTTCTCGGACAGGATAATTCTTTCCACACATCTGTCACCCCAGGAGTTTGTCACAGTCAACACTCGTCCTTACCCCCTGGTCACCCAGTCACGACTGGAACCTCTCCCAGTTTCATCAGAGGCAACACCAGTCACGGGGAGAACCAGAGGCCTTTTGTTCTGGCTCACAGGTTCCTAAAACCCCCCACACACTTGGGTTCTTTGGTTAAATTCTGAAAAATTAATTACAACACCTTTTCTTTTTTAAAAAGTAACACTATAAAATTCGACACAAAAAGATACTCCAGGTCATTAGAGAAACGCAATCAAATACAGTGTGGGACCACCTGCCATTCACCAGGACGGCTATAATAAAAAAAGATGGACAATAACATAACTAGTTCTGGTGAGAATGTGGAGAAACCAGAACCTCCCGCACCCCAGGTGGGAACGTAAGATGGCACAGCCATTTTGGAAAATGATTTTGCAGTTCTTCCAAAAAGTGAACCAATTACCATATGATCCAGAAATTTCATTTCTACATACCCAAGAATTTGGAAAACATGTTCAAACAAAAATATGTACATGAATGTTCAAAATTACATTATTCAGAAGAGCCCCAAAATAGAAACAATTTGGATGTCCATCAACTGAAGAATACTTAGACAAAAGGAGGCTTATTTGTACAATGGAATATTATTTAGCCATAAAAAGGAATGGAGGATAGACACATGCCACAACATGGATGAACTCTGAATACCTTATGTTCAGTGGAAGAGCCAGATACATAAGCCTGCCTATTCTGTGAGCCCATTCATATTAAATATCAAGCACAGGCACATCTGGTGAGCCAGATCAGTTTCAGGGGGAAGGGCTAATGCAGTGACGAGCACAGGTTTTCTTTTATGGGTGATGGAAATGTTCTGGAAAGGACAGTGTGATGGTGGCGCTGCTCTGTGAACACACTAAACGAACACCAATGAGATTTCAAGATGGCTGTGTGTACTGTGGGAGAACACTGGAAACCCGTAGGAGGAAAACAGAAGCTTGTCGACTCGAAGACCTGGGACGGCAGCACAGTAAGAAACAGACGTCTCAGCACAAGCGGGGCTGGCTCCACAGCTGGGAGCGAGGACCTCCCCTCTGCAGGGGGACAGTGGGAGTCCCAGAGAGCTGGACCCGCAGGGTGCTAGCAATCCCAGCTCCCGGGAAGTCCCCCCACCAAGGCTCGCAGCCTGCAGATTACGCTGGGAGCAGAACTGAAGGCAGTGCCAGGCAGTCCCGCACAGGCGCTGGACACTAACAGGGCGGGGAAAGAGTTCTGTGGTTCCAGCTGTCGTCCAGCTGCAGTGGTGCAGCCCCCAAGGAGGTCTGGAGGGCAAGTCTCCTGGTGCCAGCTGTGCCCACTCTTGCTTGCTCCAGTGGGGATTTCCACTGGAAGAACTAGAAGGTGAAAAGCCCCGGTCGTCATCCAGTCCGTGGGAGCTCACAGCCTAATCCCTGGTTCCCTGGCAGCACCTACAGCTGGAAGAGCTGGGAGAAGAGCCCTTCCCACGGCTTATTCCCAGGTGAGTACTGCAAGAGGGAGTTTGAGGTCCTGCTTCTGGGCAGGCATGCCCTCGGGAGCAGCAGAGAGGAACATCACAGCTCCTGCACCTACCACGCTGGCCCAGTTCCCATCGCTGCAGCTTGTCTGACCACCCACTGCCATCAGGACTTCTCCCCGTGAAGCACCTGGACCCATGCTATAGCCCAGTCAGAGGGCAAGAGCTTCAGACCTGCACTATTATGGGGTGAGCCAACATCAACAGTGTCTGAAGACCCATCAACCCACAGGGGCAACGGCCCACTGCGGGAGTTCCACACGGGGAGCATGCCTCACACTCTGCTGTCCACGCCAAACCTGCCTGAACTTCTGGAGTATCCCTCCTTTTGTGTGGGTCTCTCTGCTGACATGATAAGCCCTGTGCCCACAGCCACAGAAGCACATTCCAGTGCCCACCCAAACCAACCCTGCAAAACAGCAACAACCAAAGACACAGCGTTAGGAGGAAGCTGCTAACCAAGAAGGCCATCCCATAAAAGTGGTAGAGATATCTGATTCACCAAAGGCACAAATCACAGCGATGAGCACAAAAATATATGAAAGAAACGGCAATATGAGACCTCCAAAAGGTCATAACTTGCTAGTGAGATATTCCTAAAAAATCAAAATGGATGAAATGCCTAATAAAAAATTCAAAAGAAAGATTTTTAAAAAGCCAATAAGATGTAAGAGAATACAGATTTAGTTAAATGAAATGAGGAAGACAATACAGAACATAAATCAGAAACTCAGGAAAGAGAACCAAACACATCTTGAAAATGAAGAGTTCAATAAGTCAAATAAAAACTCCAGTCAAAAAGCCTCAACTACAGACAAGACCAAGTGGAAGAAAGAATATCTGAACCCGGAAGACAGGCTTTGGAAATATCACATTCAGAAAAAAAGGAAAAAAAAAAAACAAAGAATGAAGAGCACATTCAAAATCTTTAGGATACCATTAAATAAACATCTGCATCACCGAAATATCCAAAGGTAAGGAAATAAAGATTAAGGAAGTACAAAACCTAATCAATGAAATCACAGTAGAAATCTCCCTGATCTTGAGAAAGACATGGATATCAGGTGTAGGAGGCTTACAAAATTGAGTCCCATATAATAAATCCCAAATATTCATGAACAGAAAAAATCCTGACCATGAACATATGATAGTCAAACCATCAAAAGTGCAGGACAGGGCTGGGGATGTGGCTCAAGCGGTAGCGCGCTCGCCTGGCATGCGTGCGGCCCGGGTTCGATCCTCAGCACCACATACAAACAAAGATGTTGTGTCCGCCGAAAACTAAAAAATAAATATTGAAAAAAAAAATTCTAAAAAAAAAAGTGCGGGACAAAGAAAGAATTTTAAAATCTGAAGTGAAAAGTGTTGAGTCATATTTGAGGGCAGCCCCATTACACATGATCTCCCAGCAGAAACCATAGAAGCCAAGAGGGAATAAATGAAGTGTTCCAATCCTGTAAGAACACAATTATATCCAGAAAGGCTATCCTTCAGAAATGAGGGAGAGGTGGGGGAAGAAGACCTTCCAAAATAAGTAAAAGCTGAGAGAATTCATAACAACCAGGCCAACCTTACAAAAGATGCTTACAGGAGTCCCACATCCAGAAGTGAAAGATAACTACTAGAATAAAAAAGGAAAATGAAAAAGTCCCCCTAGAAGAGTGGATACACAAAAGAGAAATAGAAAAGAATCAAACATTATCAATACAGGAAAACATCAAACCACAAAGATCAATGAGAAGAAAAAAAGAATATTTAAAATGAGAGGAAAACAAACGAAATGACAGACAAGTCTGTTCGTTCCGATAATAACTTTGAAGGCAAATGGATTGAGTTCTCTAATTAAAAGATATAGACTGGCTGAAGGTATTTAGAAAAACAAGACCAACGATGTGCTGCCTGCATGAACCTCACAAGTAAAGATACAGACTGAAAGTGAAAGGATACAAAATGATATTCCAAGTACTATGGCTTGTCAATGAGGCTTCCCCCAAAGTTCATGGTTTATGGAGTTTAACCTAATCGTGGATTGATTCAGTTCTATGGATTAACTGGATGGCAACTGTAGGCGGGTAAGGTATGGCTGGAGGAATAGGTCACTGGGGCATGCCTTTGGAGTTTATATTTCTTCCCTGGTGAATGGAGCTCTCTCTGCTTCCTGGTGCCGTGTCTTGAGTTGTTTTCCTCCACCACACTCTTCTGCCATGATATTCTGCCTCACCTTGGCCCAGAGTTGACCATGGAATTAGCCTCAAAAAAAGTGAGAGGCTACTACAATGGAAATTATAAAACAGTGATGAAAGAAATTGAAGATATTAAAAGATGAAAAGACCCATGTTCATGGACTGGAAGAACTAATATTGTTAAAATGTTCACATTCCCACGTGGCACTTCCCATCAAAATACCTGGCACTCTTCATAGAACAAATGTGTTAGCTTCGTTACTGGGACAAAATAATGGAGAAAAAAAAGGAAGAAAGATTTATCTTGGCTCCTGTTTTAGGGTTTCAGTCCAGTGTTTTCGGGGGCCTGTGGTGAGTCAGAACATCAGGGTGAGGAGTGTGTGTTGGAGCAGAGCTGCTCACTTCATGGTGCTGGGAAGTAAAGAGAGCGAAAGGAAAGTGCTGGGGGTCCCAATATCCCTTTCAAGGGCTTGTCCCCACTGACTGGATTCCCTTTCACTAGCTCCCCCTTACTCCCACCTCCTAAAGGTTCTAACACCTCTCAAGAGTGTCATCAGCTGGGGACCAACACATAAGCCACTGGGGGACATTTAAGATCCAAACCATAAAAATTAGAAAAACCAATCGAAGAAATCGTATGAAAGCACAAAAGACCTTGAGTAGTCAAAGGCATCTTAGGAAAAAGAAAAAAGGTGGAAGAAGCGCAGTACCTGACTTCAAGACGTACTCCAGAGCCACTGTAACCAAAACGAAAGTATGAGATTGGCATAAAAGCAGACCCACAGAGCAATGTGACAGAACAGAGATGCCACAGTAGACCCACCCATCCAGAGCCACTGAAGCTCACCAAAGGCACCACCGACATCCTGGAGAGAGGACAGCCTCTTGAACAAACGGTGCTGGGAAAAAGTGGATATTCACATGAAACCTGAACCTGCTCTCACCTTGTACACAAATCAACTTGAAATAGGTAAAGATCTAAGTGGAAGACTAGAAACTATGGAACTACTAGAAGAAAACATAGGGGAGTCATAATTGGTTCTGAAAGTGGTTTTCTGCACAGAATCCTAAAAGCACAGGAAGAAAGCAAAAAAGTCAATAGGGTTACATCAAATTAAAAAGCTTCTGTGGAGCCACAGAAATAGCAAGAGAGTGAGGGAACCTATAGAATAGGAAAAAATATCTGCCAGTTATTCATTTGACAAATGGCACTATGCAGCATCAGTAAAGAACTCAGAAAACTTCATAGAAAAAGAAGAAATCCAATTTAAAAATGGGCTAATGATCTCAACACTTTTCAAAAGATGAAATACAATTGGCCAATAAAAATACTTAAAAATACTCAGTATCATTAGCCATCAAGGAAATAGAAATCAAAACTACAATGAAAACCACCTTATTCCAGATAGAATGGCTATTATAAAAAAACAACAAAAAAGAAAGAAAATCAAAACAAACGAACAAAAACCAAAACACAACAAATAGTGGTGAGGATGTGGGGCAAAAGGCACTCTCATCCTCTGCTGATGGGAGTGTGAACTAGCACAGCCATGTGGGAAACAGTTTGGAAGCCTCATAAGACTAAACACAGATCTGCCACGTGGCCCAGCCGTCCCACTTCTGCCTACAGATGAAGGCTTTCCAAGGGACTGGGAAGGTGCTGGGGGCAGGGTGCCAGAAGTGTGGTTACAAATGACTGGTGCAGTATGGAAATAGCACATAGATTCCATTAATATGTGTAGTTAATGTGTGCTAAGAAAAAATAAAAGCTTCATAAGTTAAAAACACCTATGACCTGTATGCTTAATGATTAAAAAAACTTAAAGCACACTATCAACTCTAATTTTTGGAAGTCATTATCTAACTTCAGCTGTCTGCCCTCTCTCCCTTCCTCCCTCTCTCCCTCCCTGTTTATATGCAGGGGAGGTGCCTGGAAGGATGTTCACCAATATTAATGGTAGGTAATGGCAGTGGAATTTGAGAATCTTATATTTTCTGCATTACTTAAATTCCTTATAATCAAAATACATTATTTCCCCCCTGAAATTTAATGAGCTCCTTAAAAACAGAAAACAAAAAGTAGAAAATGAAAAGATAAAGCCATGACATATAAGGGAGAGTCCCTTATTTATTTATGTAGCACACACTAAGCACCTTTCTTACAGGCTTTTATTTGGGTTTGATTGCCCCACAGAAGCAGCCAAGATTTCTTTAAACATTTCTGAAGAGGACAAAATGCAAGTCTGTCTCTATCTACATCTGAACCCAGCTGACAACAACTTCCAGCATTTTCCATTTCTCCCCACTGGAACGTCTCAGGCACTGCCCTAGGTTTTTGTTTTCTTTTCTTTTTTGTGGAGCAGGATGGGCAGGAAGGAGAAGGGAAGATATTTTTCTCCTTCATTTCAGACACAATAATTCATGTGCTCTTACGAACACACACACACACACACACACACACACACACAGTTTTTTCCTACCCTCAGGCCATCTGATCTTTCTACAACTGCTGAGCATTGTCATAAACATTTGTATTCCTCTGACATCCGTGCAACCAAAAGCCTTTCCTAAATGGTGGGTCCCTGTAGTTGACAGGCTCACTCGAGGTGGCTTAACAGAGCCTTTATCAGCTCCTGTCTCCAGCTGCACAGCAGAGAGCCTGCTGTATGCTCCATGGTGCCTCATAATTAGCCCAAAGCAGCCGCTTCCCCAAAGCCTCACTTTGTAACCTGCCACTACTGTCAGTGCGTATAAATATTAAATGCAAAAGGCACCATTAAAATAACATTAGGATTTTGGCTGAAGCATTGACAGCTGCGATCTCTGAAGTTGAGATGAGGCAGCTGCCTAGAAGTTCTTTATCTTTCTGGGCACTTATTTGTAGTTTTCTGAATTCCAGGAATCACTCACACACCTCCTGCTGATAGGTGAAGGTGGAGATGAGGCAGAAAACCACCTTACATGAAGCTATTTTTCTGAGTTTTCACCTGGGCCCATGTGTAAAATTTCATCTACCAAATGTGTGGCAGCTGGACCCCACCCTCCTTGCTGAGCACTGACTCTCGAGGGCTACCAGGCAGCAGACCAGAGGCAGCTTAAGACTTGTGAGGCTGTGAGGACCTGAGAAGACCAGGCGGGCTGGAGGCGGAGCCGAGGCTGCCTTTGGCTCTGGGGAGGCCGTGGTCTGGCAACCCCCATGAGCTGTAGGGCTCCAGCCTTTTAAGTACACAAACATTTGAGGGAGACATTCAGGGCAAGGCCAAGCAATAACTCTTTCCCCCAAAGAGCAAAGATGAGGAGCACACTGCGTGTGTCGTACATGGAGGCTAATCCAGATCTCTCTACCTTTCAGCCTCCACTGACATGATGAGCCTTTAATATTTTCACTATGAAATCTACTTAGTAACAGCCTCTGGATTTCACAGAAAACATTTGCTGGGATAGTGGAGCAGTGAGAAACTTCTGAAGTGTGGACATACCTGTTTAGCGACGGATGAAGAAATGGCTTTCCTCTCCAGAAGGTCGAGAAGCTCAGCGAGCGCAGAGGGTGTGACGGGACTAGGCGGCCCCACGAAGAGAAAGAGAAAGAAAGTTCACATTTCACACCGTCAGGGTACTCAGGACCCAAACTGCTCGATCGTACACGTTTAAAGAATCACAACCACACCCCGGAATGAAAATAACAGGCCAATTGGGTTCTATTTTATTTTACTTATTTATTTTGTATTTTAGGATATAACAAATTTTTGTGACTGGTTTTGTTTTTTTCTGCTTATTTTACCACCCAACAATAACAGCTGTTTGGCAGAAGCTGTAGCAACAGACAACTGCTCAGTGCAATTAGTCAAAAAAAGGAGGTGGCTGCAAAATTCATGAACCACAAAGAGAAAGGGGGAAAAAATCCAGTAATTAAATATTTTCAACGGAAAGATCGGCCTAAAAATTACTTCAAACAAAACAGCTAACAAAGCCACTTTTCTGTGTTGTTTCTATGCAAATATAAATTCCTTATAATTGTGAGAGATTTTCTGTAGGGGAACACAATGTCTCCCAGCCACGGCTCTACCTGTCCTCATGGGCCCTCTGTATAATCTGTTCTCTTCTGCAGATTCACAACAGCTTTCTGGACACAGAAGGGCCCCAAATCCATTATATCTGTGATGTAACTTATTTGCCAAGGTGCCATGATACAAAAGGTCAGGGGGAAAGGAAACACAGTAACGTGTCATTAACTCACACTTGGGGTAGGGTGAAGGGATGTGTCAAGATGACTGAAAAGATGAGACTCAATTACAGCCTCCTTTACAAATATTTGGTTTTCTAGTTTAAGGCATATGCAGCAACTAGGCTAATGAAATGCCGTCTATCTGAGGTCATTAGGGGACTAGTTTAAAACAAGAGGAATGACTTAAAACAGCACACAAACATGTCCGTGAGTCACAGCTTCTGAAAGGTACGTGCCACTTGAAAATTTACCTACTATTTAAGTCCTGGTTTCCACCATTCACAGTTCATTTCTTTGTGGCTCTTACATAGGGAACCAGAGTTCGGCTCCTATGCTAGTTTCCATGAACTCCAGCCCAGTAAAGTGCTACTTAACCAGGAGTGGCTTACGGGTCTCAGACCCAGATACAGGGGAACCTTTATGGTTGTTCATTCAAATCAGCTAACACACCGAGTCAGCCCATCATCCTGAAGTGCTTGTTCATTCCAAAGTATGAATAAAGGGTAATTTCAAGTGGAAATTAGGTTTGGAAAGTGTCTGGTGTTACTAAGTTAGTGTCTGGAACATCTGTGAACCATGCTGATTAAATCTCAAAAGAAAGAGGGGCAGAGGGCTGTGAAATAAATCACTATCCTTTTCCAACCGCCCATCTTACTGACAAGTAGAAAGGAATCAGTTTTCTCTAAAAATGTGGGTTGCTTGCATGTTCTGCAATCCTAGAAAATACAACAGCCAATTATCTTATAGTGGAGACTGTGCCTGGACCCACAATAAGGGCTGAGGTTTCTAGAGCATGCGAAATATAGGGTCTCTACCCCCATATGGGTTAATTATCTCAGTTCATCGGGGCTGATATAACAATACCATTGCCTGGTGGCTTATAAACAAAGATTTCTTTCTCACAGTTCTGGAGGCAGGGATGCTGGAGATCAGGGCACCAGCAGGTGGTGTCTTGTGAAGTCCCTCTTCTCAGGAGTGTCCTCACAGGCATCCAGGGCAGCTCTCTGGGGCTTATTTTATAAGGGCACTAACCCCACTTATTCACCCTACTTCCTAATACCACCACCACAGGGGTTAGGATTTCCACACAGGAATTCTGAGCACACAGAAACGTTAGCAATGGGGAAGAAAAAGAACACAAAATCACTGAAAATACTTAGAGAAATTCATCTAGTGACCTCAATTTATTAGGTTATAAATTTACACTATAAATCTCTCCACTGACCTAAAAGCACATAGGATTTTCCAATTATCTTTTTATTCCATAATGCTCAACACATAGTAGGTCAATAATATTTGTGTCACAGGATTCCTCCTGCCAACAGGGTATCTGAGGAGGTTGGTTTCAGGATCGCCATCCCACCCCCATCCCAAGGATACTAACATCCTTTGCACAGAAGCTATGCACATCTTCCCATATACTTTGAATCATCTCTAGATTAGGTACAGCTAATACAATGCAAATGCTACGTAAATGGTTGTTTGGGGAATAATGATAAGAAAAAAAGTCTGTATGTGTTCAGTAGAGATGCAATTTTCTTCCAAAATATTTTTGATCTGCAGTTGGTTGAACCCTCACATATGGAAGGCTTACTATACTAATTCCAGGTACGCCAGTGCATAACTAGAATGAGGGGATGACAAACATTGGTACCTATCACACCAAGCCTGAAAGACCCCCCTGCCAGGTAACTAAACAGACCATCATATTTCAAAGCCAATGGCAGCAGAAAGAGAAGCTACTAATTTGCTGCTGTCAGATCTAATACTGGCTTCTGGACAGTGACTGTGTCTCCACTGGGAAGCTCTGATGTGGGAAGTGGAGGCTCTGTGCAGACTGTCTTCCCCTTGACACGGGATCTTTCAAACCTTCCAATCTCACCCATTCCCTTGAGTTCTTCTAGGGTCCCAACTTCATGTCCAGCTTGGATTCTGAGAGCAGACACCCTGCCACTTCTCAGCCAGGGCCCACCCCAGTGAAATGGCTGTCCATCTCAATCCCAAGCTGATCCGCCCGAGTCCCCCCTTCTCTGCCTCTGTTGAAATGAGACTCAAGAAGCTGCTGCAGGAAGATGCTGGGCTTGGAGTGTGCTGCTCACTGAGGCTGCTATTCACCCTACTGGCACCCCAGTGCCCTGCCTGGGCCCACACACCCAGCAACTGCTCCAGACGGTCTCCTGCCCATCCTCTTCCCTGCACACACCCCACCTCCCACTTCCTAGGGAAGTCAGCTGATGCAAGGGCCAGGGGCCCCTAGTGCCCCTCCCCCCATGCTCTCCACCCCATTGCCTGCCACATGCTTACGATCTGGATTCCTCCTGGGAGGTGCACTTTTTCCAGCCTGTGGCTTTAATCTCACCCTTCACAAATGCTCAGACCTCTCCTAGCTTGAAAATGCCCACAAACTACTAGAGCTGCTGGGTTTCTTACCTTATTTTGGCCAATAACGATCTAGCCTTGCTGGTTACTCTGTGCCCTCAGAAGCATGTGTCAACTGGGGTCCACCCCAGCCTGCTGAGCAGCTCCGCTCAGAAACTGTCCACTCACTTGCTGCCAAACCCCAGCCTTCCCTTCTGCTGCCCCGACCCAAACTCAGCCCCTGTGAGCAGGCTTCTTCCAGGCCTCCCTCTGCTCCTCCCTCAGCTGTCTGTCCACCCCCCTCCCCACTCCAGGTCCTCTTCCTGGGTCCCTGGCCTTCCCTCAGTCTGCAAAGGGGAAGCGCATCTGTTCCCAGGGTGCTGCTGCTGCTGCTGTACCTACCTGCCTCCCGTGAGGTCCCACGCTCACCCAAACTAGGTGTTTTAAACCAGGTGGCAAACTTCTGGAAAAAGCGAGATGGCAAATATTTGAGGATCTGTGGGCCACACACATTCTCTTTCCTTCCTTTTTTTTCATGGTGTGTGTGTGTTTGTGTTGGAGATTAAACCCAGGGCCTCCAGCATGCTAAATACACATGCACCATAGAGCTTCACCCCAGCCCTACCCCCTTTTTAAAGAAGGTAAAAAATCCATTCTTATTCACAGGCTGCATGAAAACAGACTCCCCAGACAGCCTGCCAAGCTACACTTAGCCTCCCACTGCCTCTGGTTCTCAAATGATGGCAGTGCCATGCCTCTGGTTACCTGGTGCACATGGTCATGCCATTTTTGCTTAGCTCACTGCCCACTCCCTGAAAGTTTAGCCCAATACTGACAAGTCCCAGTGATCCTTCAAAACATTAGCTACAGCCGTGCCTACTCCTGCATTCCCCAAACTGTCATTTTTGACAGTGTTGTGACAATAGCCCCAATGATCTAACATGCTTCCAGTGGCTGTGGCCCATTCTTGGAAGCCATCCCACATGACACTGCTGGACTAAACCTCCTGGCATCACCACTCCCTACTTGGCTCAAAAGCCTCCCTGCTTTCCCAGTGCTTAGGGCTCATGCCCACTGTAGACCTGAAGTTTGGGACACGCACCTGACCTGGACAACCAGACAGCTGCACTGGCCTGATTTTACTACAAAATACTTAGGCAATTTACAATTTCCATTTTCTTAACTATAATTCTACTTTCTTTTTCTTTCTTTTTTAATATTTGTTTTTTAGTTATAGATGGACACAATATCCTTATTTTTTTTTAAAGAGAGAGTGAGAGAGGAGAGAGAGAGAGAGAGAGAGAGAGAGAGAGAATTTTTTTAATATTTATTTTTTAGTTATCGGCGGATACAACATCTTTGTTTGTACGTGGTGCTGGGGATCGAACCCGGGCCGCACGCATGCCAGGCAAGCGCGCTACCGCTTGAGCCACATCCCCAGCCCGAATATCCTTATTTTTAATTTTTATGTGGTGCTGAGGATCGAACCCAGTTCCTCACAGATGGTAGGCTATTGCCCTACCCCTGAGCCACAACTCTAGTCCCAGTTCCACTTTCTTAACTAAAGCAAACCTATTAACAATTTGAAATTTCTTATTAATTTAAATAACCTCCCAAAGTAACATACTGAAAAATAATCAGAAAGTTCAGAAAAGACCGGATTCTTTATATGCCAGTCTTTTGATATGAAGAAAGCAAATTTGCACAATCAGCATCTATAAATTTGATTGCTAGAATGTTCCCTGATGGGGTGTCAGTAGGACATAGTAGCTAGCTACTGCCCCTCTAAGTTTTGGTAACATAAGTCCTAGTGGCCAAGGCTGTTCATTAATTAATGTTTGCTCCAGGGTTAGGTTGGTACATTCTGTGTCTGTTGTTTGAATATGAACTGTCCCTTCTGAAACTTGGGTTGAAATTTAATGTCTATCAAGGGATACTAAGGAGAGGGACAGGTAGGACCTTTAAGAGGTGATCAGGGCTCTACTTTCCTGATGGATTAATAGGTCTGATGTTTCTTATGCTCTGTCTGTTGCCATGTGGTATCCTACATGGCTTCAGGATCTGCCAGTAAGGCCATCACAGATGCGGCCACTTAATCTTGGACCAGAACCATGAGCCAAGTCTGTGGTATCATGCCATTAACAACAGAAGACAGACCCAGTCGGCTAAAGGTTATTTGAACTGTGTAGAAACAGAGCGGCTACCACTGGTTTCAGCTCCTCCTCACATGGTTTGGAATGACTGTAATATTTCTTTAGACAGAACCAGGGCTCCAAATTACTCAACAAATTACTCAACAATTTATCCTCCAGTTCCTTTAGAAGCCACTGGTTGTTTAGCAGACTGACATATAAAGAAACTGATCCAAAAGTCAGGAGAGTGGCATGTATCCAAGGGAAGTCACCTTATCTCTTAGGGCCTCTGTTTCCTAATCTGCTACCAAAGTTTTCTCCCAAGACTAAAATTCAGCAGCTCCAAGAATTATACCCAAGCCATGACTCCAGAGCCGAGGGATTTATACCTGCTCTGTACACGCAAGCCCCTCGCCTGCCTGGGGCCTTCCTGGATTCTCGGGGACAGTGTGAGTCTCCCTCCTCTCTGTCCCATCTTGCTGTGTAGATGTGAAACAGGAAGTGACCTACTCTGCCTAGATTTCAAACACAGAAGTCTAGGCTTCTTCAGGAGAACGACAGTGACTTGGGGTGGGACTGGGCTGGGGCCTGTATATCTACACACACACACACACACACACTCTCTCTCTCTCTCTCTCTCTTTTTGGCTGTCTTCTGTCCTCTGCTCTTCTCAGTTCTGCCCGTGCTAGTTCCCTGCCATTCCCACATCTTGGCTCCCACAGGCATCACTCGGGCCCCTGGCTCATCAAACCCAACCCGTCCTTTAAGGCTCTGGTACAGCTGTGTCTCCTCCATAAATTCTGGATGGATCCTGCCTTGCCTGAGTGGCCATCGTACTGTCAGTGTAGAGTGGCATTTCTGAGTGGAGAGTTCACACCTGGGAGGATGGGGATGAAAGACCACGGATGCCATGGAGTTCAGCAGACTGTTGTCAACAAGGCGAAGAAAGTAAGGGAACTGAGGCCAGAGACTGCCCTCCCAGACGTCGCATCAGCCATGATCCACACACACGCTGACTCCTGGCTCCCACTGGGGTGTCTGTCCTGCAGGCAGCTCAAACTTGGCATGTCTACGTGCATCGTGGTGTCCTCTAGCCCTTCCCTCTGAACTTACTCCTTTTCCTTGTCTCTACCAAGAGTGAGAAAGACTGTCATCCATTTTACCTCAAGTGGCCAAGCAAGGAATGTAGGTGTGACGCTGTGTGGGGGAACTGCTTCCAGCTCAGTCCCCTCACTTTAGCTGAGCCATCTCCACCCTGGCTCAGGCCTGGGGCACTTCTCATTAGCACTCCTTTAAGATGTTTCCAACTGGTCTTTCTGCCTCTAGACTGTTCTTCTACTCTGCTGGATTATGCCCTCTCCCCCCATACAAACATCATACATACAGGTATATATATATATATCCCAATTGTCCAATGTGATGGTATTAGGAGGTGTACCTCTGGGAGGTGATTAGGTTTAGATGAGGTCATGAAGGTGAGGCCTCCAAGATGGAATTATTGTCCTTGTAAGAAGAGACCCAGAGCTTTCTCTCTCCACTGACAACACCTGATCTTGGACCTGCCAACCTCCAGAACTGTGGGAAACAAATATATTTAAGCCACCTAGTCTGGAGTGTTTTGTTACAGCAGCTGAGCTTACTAATATACACATACTCCCCCAATGTGACCCTAGGGCTTTGCATAGGAGTTTTCCAGATGGCCTACGGTCGTCTCTCCAGCTTTGCCCCCATTCTTGCCTGCCTGCCTCGGCACTCTATAGTCTTGTTTCCTGAGTGTACAAGGCCACTGCCTCTGAGCATGGTGCTACTGCTTTCTTGGTTCAGTGCTTCTGTCCCTCCCACCACTCAGCAACTCCCACTAGTTCTTCAGGGCTGGGCTCAAGTGTCACCTGGGGGAAGCCCTGGATGATTCTGCAGCCCCCACGCAGGGCCCTGTTGCTAGCAGTCACGGCACCCCACGTTTGCCTCTGGAGTAACAGGATCACACTGAGGTGACTGTTTTCTTACAGATCTGTATCCCCTGCAAGTGTGCAAGCTCCTCATCTTATTCATCTGCAGGCCACCAGCCCCATCCCCTAGCACAGTACAAAGGACATGGTGCACAGTCAGGAGAACTGAACAAATAGATGAATTTTCAGATGGGAGAGAGACTATTTTTAGAATTCAGAATATACAGGCCATGTTTGTTGTCTTTTCAGGAGAGCCTGAGGGAGAAGAGGAAGAGGAAAAACTCACCCTGCCCTATTTCAACTATTTTTAGACAGAGTTCATGATAAAGGAAGAAAAGAAATCCCCAGATCTCACTCACCTCTCACTGACAGTCAGGTTCTGTTGCTTTAAATAGCCCAGGAAAGTGTTGAGGACCCAGCTAGCCACCTTTTTTGGCTCTGCCCTAGTTTCTTTTATCACATTTTGGAAGAACTCCAGTAGGCCAACTTCATTCTATTAAAAAAAAAAAAAAAAAAAAAAAATTACATAAAGCCTTCCCCCAAAACGAAAGATCAGCATTCTAAGGCAAATCTGACATTCACTCTTTCTTTGCTAAATGCTGAGATGTCACCAGAAAATTCTGATCGTTTTCAGTAAACGGCAAGAATTCTACTTCTACTACTGCCACTCTGCATTCAGACAGCATTTTCTTGAAGGAATGATCGTGTGTGTTTTAAGAGCCCTGACTATGTGGCCTAGAGGACAGTAAAGGACACACTAGGACACACTCTTGTGTCCTTTCAGCATCACTCATGTACCCAGTGGCCTCTAGCCTTGAGCTGCAAACTGGGCCCACATGTTTAATGCCGTTTTTCCTTTCTAGGCCTGTCTCCTGTTAGGAGTCTTAGTGATTGCTAGAAAAGAAGGTAGGAAATGGAGCCAATCAAGAAGGAACGAGCACGTGACCCAGACAGGCCAGGCGCAGAACCAGTGGAGGAAGCTGCTGGCTCCCAGACCCTGTGAGCAGGCGAGGCTCGCTGGCCCTGCCTCTCATCGTGCTCCCTGAAGTCACCAGAGGATTGAATGAACATGGAGAGCTGCTTCATGAAGACTTTACTGTAGTCCCCTCTGGACGGTCAGCTGCAGGAGTCAGGGCCATGCTGTTCTAACACAGAGCCAAGTCAACGCTGGGCCACTGTAGCTGTTTGGATGGAATCAGGGTCTGCTGTCACCATGTCACAAACACTCATTCTTAGATGTCCTACATTCACCTTTAAATAGTGGAATTGCCACAGTTATGCATGAGAGTGACTGGGCACTCATCAGGTTTCATACTAATGGCCACCAGCTCAGTGATTTAGCACAACTCAGAAATTTAGCTAAGACTGCCCCTAAAATAAAAAATAAAAACATACTCGACTCATGTGGTGGAGGCTGAAATTTCCAAATGCAAAAGGGTACACATTTTGGGAGCTCATAGCCCACTTGAATCAAAGTGTGAAATATGATATATCAAGAACTATGTAATGTTTTGAACAACCTACAATAAAAATTAATTTAAAAAAAAAAGGGTACACATTTTAAGTAACAGATTTCCCTTACCTGCTGAAATCCAAGTCAAACTATACTCTCCTTGAAATATTTTATTTTTTTAACATTCATACTGCAGCTAAAGCTTCCACTTCCTCCCCTTTCAGGGAATCCATCATTAAGCAAGGAACTTTCTAGAAAAATAAGATACTGGGAAGAAACAAGAAATACTAACAAGTGCTCTCAAAGTTTAGTTATACTAGAAACTTTAATATATACACACAGGCACAAGTGCTGCAATAGAAATTCTATAATAAAAAAAAATGTATGCGCCCTTTGTACCAGATAAATTCTCTGGTGACGGGCCTGCTGAATAATCCCATAATCGTCTCTTGAATCTCCTTTCGAGCCAATAGCTATTATTCTGTTCATGCTAAAGGAGGGCAAAGGCCACCTCGGCAGCCCAGACTTGACTGCAGATGAAGGCAAATTCAAGCAACATGAAGAGGAAGTGCAGCTCAGCTTCCAGAAAATAGTCAAACTCTGCAATGGTGTGCAAATCACTGGGGAGAGAGAAAACTGCTTTCCGGCCCCAATCAAATGGGCAGAGTTCTCTGTTCGAACCCAGACAGGCAGGCCCGCTGGCGAAATGAGCCGTTAGGAGGAGAACTATGCTTTGCTAAGGAAAGGTTCCCGAAATCCACCTAGAAATATTGTGCTCGAGCTTGCAGGCTTGGCTGAGCGGCTGGGACGTGATGAATATCTACTCCTCTACCCTTGGGTGGTTTTTTTATTGGATGGATAACATGGCAAGTCAGATTTCTGTTTGTCTTTTCATGTCAGTGCTGTGATGAAGCCTCTCCGAGTTGGAACTGTACTTCACTGGGGGATACGCGGTTTCAGTGCTCAATTTAAAGTGGACGTGAAAATCTGCTACAGGGAGTGGGGCTGTCGGAGGCTGCGCTGTGCTGCAGCTGTCCAGAGAATGATGGATCAATAAAAGTTGCGCACGGGCTGCTTGCTTTGGCTCTTCAGAGCCCAAGCCCACTTTCCAGGGAAAAACGCACATGCATTCTGGTTTCCTAGTGTTAGTTCTTCGATGAGACTGGCAAATGCTAATAAGCCTGGCACAGATCTCAGAAGTCCCTGGTGAACATGGCAGTGCAACCATCTGGTTTTCTCTGAAAAACAGCAGACTGGTAATTCCCTTACATAAAAATCATATTAAGAGCAATGCAGACAGGTCACTGCACTAAAGGACCTTCAATGTCCTTCCCTGAAGCCATAAGCCTCATCTGTCCTACACAGGACAGAACTGAAACTTCAGCCACCCAGTGAGTCAATCTCCTGGTTCACATGACTCCAGTTGTTCCTCAGAGGTTGCTGAAGTGCAGTAGGGACAATCAGTCTTGTCTTATGTAGAGTACCAGGCAGTCTCGAGCTCTGCGACTGGAAAGCATCTTTTTCACATTTCAATCAAATTTCTCAAAGCATTCAACGACATCCAGAGTCAATGTCAGGTGAACCTCTCAGATGATAACAGGAGCCCTCACCTACTAATGGACCTGTCAGCTGGTCGATGTGGGGGTGAGGCAAAGTGGAAGATCACCTCACTTCGCTGCTTGCTCTCGGAATGAGCCTCAGTTTACCCTTGCATAGGGGAAGCAATCTGTCCCCAAGTTGTCCTTTGTATTCTACCTTCAGAGACAACAAAGTGTTAGATGACTGTCCAGTTGGAACAGGATGAAGGCTGATTTCTCAACTGCAATTCTCATTCTAAGTCACACACCCTGTGAACCCGATGACAGTCCAGAAATGAGGCTGGACTATATTTATAAGTAGAACGAAACCTGATAGAGACAGCTGCCCAGGCGCAGGTTCAGAGAAGAAAAAGAAGCCCAGAAAATACTAGTGAAGAAACAGCTGGTTATGTGACAGGGAGTGTCTTGGCACCTATGAGGGACCCTAGATTAGAGATGCTGGCTGATCAAGGTCTCGAGAGCATTTACTAAATATAGCGCTCCCCTTCTCCATGGGGGGATATGTCCCAAGTTCTCCAGTGGATTCCTGAACCCTGGTCAGTACTAAATAAGCTCTGTATTCTCCCACATATAAATATCTGTGATACAAGTTCTAATTGATAAATTAGGTCCAGAAAGACTAACAATAACTAATAATAAAATTAAACTATTATAATAATATACTGTAATGAAAGTTTTTAAAATTTTTTTTTAGTTGTCAATGGACCTTAATTTATTTATTTATTTATATGCAGTGCTGAGAATCAAACCCAGAGCTGAGAGTTGAACCCAGTGACTCATACATGCAAGGCAAGCGCTCTACTACTGAGCCAAAACTCAAGCCCTGTAGTGAAAAGTTTTTTATAACATACAAATTATTTCTGGAATTTTCCATTTAATTACATTTGAACCATGGTTGACTGTGGTTACTTGAAAACTTGAAAGCACAGGTAAGGGGAGACTACTGTACCTATTAGACACCTGGTAGTCAGCCTTGTGGGCAGCTGCGTATGACGGCTGCTGATGGTGAAGATTACAATGATAACATTGGAGGGGCCTGTCCTGTAAGTGAGTTCCAACAACCTGTGAGCTGAGGAGTATCAGGACTCTCCTGCACATGAGGACACCGAAGCACTAATGTACTTGAGGCCACACAGCAAGACAGCAGCAGAGCCAGGAATCCGAACCTCTGCAGTTTGTGTTCTTGTGTGACACTGCCTTTGAGCAAAGAGGACACAGTCGATGCCTTCCTGGGGACTGAGACTGAGCCCCTATCAATGCGAGGCTTGATGAGAGGCAATGAGCTCATCAAAAGAGAGCGCTTCCCCACCCTTCCATTATTTTGATACCTGCCAGATGTTCAAAGGTTATTAACCTATGAAAGATGCTTCAGAGGCCCCCAGCAATTAGCCTAGAAATTAGAAAGAGAAAATGGTAAACTCACTGTTTGCCTTTGCCAAGGTACACCTAGGCCACCTGGCACGACACACTCCAGTTCCTGTACTAAGGAGGAAGACAGTGGCAAACCTACAGCCCCTGCCACTAGGGTTCCATGGGACAGGAAGGTGGCCAGAGGTCCCCCACACCACTGCACCAGAGAAATTAGACACTGCTCAGTTCTCAAGTACCTTCTGACACAATAAGACACATCCCCGAATTTCTCATGAATTTGGATGTGAAGCATACTCTCTTATCTACTGCACTCTGGTTCCTCTAATAAGGGTAACCCAGGTGGTGGGCCTGCACCTAAATGGGCAGGTCACCCCTGTGGTGAGAGGCGCTGGCTGTCCAGGAGGTTTTGCCTCTGCAGACTGAAGGCTGGTGGTTTTAACTGGGCAAGGCTCTCATGTGTTACAACGTGGCATTTTGTGGAGCCACAAGGAATTACATCCAGTCCCTGTGTGGCAGGGGTTGAGGGCTTGAGTAGCTGCTGAGCAATTGTAAAGACAGTCAGGGACCTGTCATCTACACATCCATGGGGGCTCTGTCCTTCCCTCCTTGTTCCTGTGAATTTGGTTATTCTTACAAGATAAGAAAAACTAAACTCAAACCCACCAACTCTGTAAAACATGGCGGTGAAAATAACACCAACTGCTGGTTGGGGATGGAAATGAAGTGAAAAGGGCCGAGAACGCAATGGTTCTAGGTCTAAAGGTTGAAGTTGTAGGAGATGAAGGACTGGAATTATTTTGGGGGTGGTGGTGGTGGGGTGGCAATGGCTCTGGTCGTGATGTGAATGAGCCTTTCCAGGGGCTGTGATAATCTTCCAGGGAGGGTTCCTGCGAGCAGAATAACCACTGAGATGGGCCTTTCCAGTGGAGAAAACAAAGGGAGTTAACTGGCACGAGGTTGCCTGGAAAGCAGCATCCTCACGTGACAGTTCTCCCTCAAGAGAAAGCCAAAAGAATCCTGAACCAGTGTTGCAACTTTTAAACTACAAGAATCTGCAGAAGCTCTGAACAGACCTACCCACCCCAAAGGCATGCTCTCTGGTCTGGGCCATCCCAAGGACACATGACTAGAGGTGGATAGTCCTATTTTGGTCCCTGTGATTCCCAGCCCTGGGCCATGTTCTCCAGCGGAGCTCTGGAGAGCCTACACTCTGAGCAGAGCTCTCAACAATTTCACTTGTGCCATGTTTCTGGCAAAACCGAGTTGTACACAAATCCTGAGTCAATCCAGTATACCAGTCTGTGCAGGGAACACTCAGGCCAACGTGGTACACTTGCTCCAGGAGAGAAGTCAAAGGGAGGCCCATTTGGGAATAAGCATTTCTCCTGCCTAATCACAATGCAAAAAATTAAAGCAGTGAGAGCTGGCAGCAGCGCAGCACAGTTACGAGACTGCATCTGCAAGAATGGGACCCTGGAAGTACGCAATTCTGGTTGTAGTCACATTTCAAGGAGCCTAAAGCCACCACTGTCATCCGGGGTAAGCAAGTCAGCTGGGGGAGAACTTGGGTTGCTCAACAGGAGCTTTCTGGCTGCAGATTGAAATTGGCAAGGAGCTTGCCGGCCATGTAGATATGCATGCGTATCTACTTCAAGATCTGCCTGAAGCCTGAAGTGGCATATTTTATTTGTCCTGAATCAGAAATTATTCCATAACTAAGAAATGCTGCTACAGGATGGGTTGGGGACAGAAGTGCCTGCAGGTCTCCAAGGTAGGGGGCTCAGGACGTCACTGCCCACTCTGCTTTGTCCACAACAGGCAGGTTGCTGAGGGGGTCGATAGCACAGAGCACAGAGAATCCTCACATCTGAAGGCCCCCGTCACTTGAATTTGGAAGAAATGGAGACCCGTTTTTGCAGGGGTAGAATCAGAAGATGCCTCTTTTTATTCAACTTTACCAGAACAAAATTTTAGTTATTTTTCTAGTACAGAGAGTAACTGTAAAAGCGTCCTTAAGCTGGCAAGCTCCAGATGCAATTTATAAAATGAAGAATAAAATCAATTTTGAAAATTGCATGGAGTTAAAATATGGCCACAGCAATGTTGACCAAATGGATTTTCCTTCAACGGCAGTTAGAAGGTGACTGCTTTGCACCTTGGTGAGTCTGGGTAGTCTAAAATCAGTCAACATGGCTTCAGATACTATTGTAAACCATTAGCTTTAAAGCAATACTACATAAGGGATATGCAGGTATTTATCGTGGCAATTGCTTCATGGGCAATTCATCCAGAAGCAAACCAGGCTGTTTCTAGCTTATTTGAGACTTAAAGTAAAAGTCTTGAAAAACAATCCATTTGATAACCAACTGTGGTCATGATAGCTTTTCTGTTTCTTTGTCTCTTGGAGACACCTTAACCTTTTCTATGATGTCAGAAACAAAGCATTATGACTTGCAAAGGGAAAGAACCAGCTGGAGAAAATCAAGTTGTTCAAATAAGATGATGCACCTTGAGGCTGCATATAAAGACACACACACACACACACACACACACACACCCACACACACACACACGGCAGCCCACGTTACTGATCTTGGGTTTACAATCACATTGTCCTTTGGAGCCAGGCTGGATTTTTCTAAAATTCTGCCTCTGGTGGACAACTCTCCATCCATCATATCTGTGTGCTGCTGGTGTTCATCTCCTCTCTCTGGCAGAATATTCTTGGGAGTCTGCTTGACTGTATTTAGTTTTTTTAGATTTGACGGAGACTGGAGTATCTTTGGGGTAAGCAAGTCATCCTCCTATTTCAGCTGAGGAGGGGACTGGCTCTGTTGACCCTTGCAGAGCCTCCCAACTCCTGAGAGTCAGAGGTTAGAGCTGCAATCAAGAATATCTGTCCCTTTGTCAGTATTTTAACCCTCTCCCTGTGGGGCTACTCAGAAAGCACCAAAACGACACAGCCACACTGAAGGCTTATGGGATAAGAGGGACAGGTGAAGGGTAGGCCTTAAGAAACCAATCCGGGCTGCTCTGTCTATACTTCCTCCATGAAACCTGCCAAGCAAGATGCGGCCACATCTTTCTAGCTACTGACTTCACAGGCGGCCAGTTCCCTGACAGCACACACCTGGACCTTACCAGGTGCCTACTATGTGCCAGACTGAATGACTCGAGGCATCAGGCAAGACCATCCTGCAAGCCCCACACCTTATGGCCCAGGTGGACGCACTTCTTGATGAAACAGACAGAAGGAGCCATTTTGTTTAAGAAACAAAATAAATAAAGCTGCCGAGAACAGCTTACACTGCTTCTCTTCTGACTTAATTTTTCCACTTGGAAAATTGACATCATTTCTGCTTTTCATGGGAGTTGACCGATTTTCACTAAATTTAGCAGACAGCACTTGATGTTTATTTATAGGGCAGTCTGACATTTAAAAACCAACAGGAGTGGTCAGAATCTTCAAGGAACCCACAGTCTCTGAGCCTCGGGAAACGAGCATGGTATAGAGCATTAACAGTAAGAGAATTAACTAATGTCACTTCCCGTCTTTTATCAAACTGCCTTGCTCTCTGACCTCATTTTTTTATTACTTATTTTCTTTACTAATGAAACAAAAGTGATCCAAAACAGCCATTACCCTGAAACTTTATTTCCACTTGGCCCTGGAGCACATCAGTGTGCAGACAGACAGGAGGGCTCAGAAACAAAGAGCCTGATCCCTCTGGTCAGCCTGGTTGACTGTGGGTGGGGAAAGTTACCTGACCAAAGAGGCTGCATTTCCTCCCCTATGCCTGCCTAGAGGGCTGTCCTAAGGACACACTGGGGACCCTAGAGCATGCTCTTGCAAGCAGACTTTCAAATGTGTGACTCAGACAAAGGGCTACGGTTCCTCTGCATTCCCTGAGGGAAAGAAGACAGAAGTTTACAAGAGCTGCTTCATGGACATCAGCCAGGAATGATTTTGCCAAGAAAAATGCGCGTGATTACCACCCTGACCATTCTGATAACTACTCCTGTATATACTCAGAGGAGGACTAGTTATGTGAGAAGAATCTCATTTTTCAGAATCCAAATACCTGAATCTCAGCTTCCACATTTCTTTCTTTTTATTATTGTTTTTTATTGGTTCTTTTTAGATATACATGTAGTAGTGTATTTTGACGTATCCTACATACATGGAATATAATTTCCCATTCTTGTGATTGTACAGGATATGGAGTTACACTGGTCGTGTATTCATATATGAACAGAGGAAAGTGATGTCTGATTCATTCTACTGTCTTTCCTATTTCCATCTCTTCTCCCTTCCCTTCATTCCCCTTTGTCTAATCCAATGAACTTCTATTCTCCCACACTTCCCTCCTTATTTGTGTGTGAGCATCTGCACATCAGAGAGAACATTTAGCCTTTGTTTTTTTGGGACTGGCTTATTTCACTTAACATGATAGTCTCCAGATCCATCCACTTACTGGAAAATGCCATAATTTCATTCTTCTTTATGGCTGAGTAATATTCCACTGTGTATATGTACCACCTTTTCTTTATCCATTCATCTGTTGAATGCTACCTAGGCTGGTTTCAGAGTTTGGCTATTGTGAACTGTCACTTCCATATTTCTATTCCTTAATCTTTACAAATGAAGTAAGAGAGCAAGACAATTTGATATAAGATGGGGAAGTGACATTAGTTAAATAGACTGAAGTCTTAGGTGGACAAGGTATTTATTTATGTGAGCAGAAGAAAAACCAGTAATAGTTCTTCTGGGAGGGAGCCACATGAGGTTGTAGGAGAGAAAACCAGAATGTAGATTTGATTTACTGTCCCAATGAAACTAATTCAGAACACAAAAGTCAGACCAAGTGACTTGTGTATGGTCACAGGTAGTGGGATGGCTGAACTCCTCACCCAGAGTTTGATGACACACATGTCACCCATGATTTGCTGGGTTGTCCCAGGGTGGTTCGGTGCATGGTCTTTGAAAACATCAATCCCTTCATCAGGACTACTTCCCCCAGGATTTTCCTGTGTACTGCAGCGATAGCCGGCTCATTCCCTGTCCATCTCAGTTGCTGAGCACCCACCATGCCTCTGACATCATAGAAGATACTAAGGTACACTATTAGACTTGTGCAAAAATCAAAGATAACTAGATGCAATTCAGTGCTCGCTGCACATGGACATGACAATATAAATTAAAGATGAGTTAAATTCTGAAGATTTTTTTTGCGGGGAAGGCACGTCATGTGGGGATGGGGGGATATATGCACACTGCTTAATTAAATAAGCAATCCAAAGGCAGGGAGCACGGAGCCGAGGCCCTGCAAAGCACACCTCCACCACTGCTATTTATTTAATGAATACTCCTGGGCACTCTTTAAATTGAAAGATGGTTCATTAGATTTGTGCATCTGCCCTTCTCAGCAATCTGTTGTGTTTCTGATGGAGGCAGGGAAAAACATGAACAGATCATTTTCGGGAATGTTATGAGTAACCCAGCTTCCAATGATTACAAAGTCATAAAGGGCTCAGGCTGCTTAATTTGGGGAAAACAATTTGTCTGAATCATTCTCTGTCTGTTCCTATCTGTTCCTGTTCTCATTCATCGTGGAAATTTCAGGTACTAGGCCTTTCACTTTTTTTTAAAAAAAGACTAATCACCTAATATATTATCCGCAAGCTACAAAATAAGCATGTGTTTGAGGTACCAAAACATTATAATTCTTTTCAAAAACAGCTAAAACAAACCACCTCTTTCTGAGGTGCTCCAGGTCTCAGTTGAGTCGTCGCCACCTCCGCGGGGCCCCCATCTAGCTCTGTCACAAGCTGCCCTGGGGGCTGGCTAGCTGTCGTACTATGTATGCATACATAGACTCTAAGGAGACCAAAAAGGATCTTAAAAACAGTCTTTGTCCCTATCTCAGTACCTGCACCTAGGCAAAGCTAATAAAGTGTTGAACAAAATAATTATAGGTAGGTTTCTCTTGACAGGCCCCTAAGCTATTAAAATGCAGACTCGCTCGTTTGCAGCACTAAGGAAAGACCTTACTGAAGGCTGACACCAGGTTTTGGTCCCGTGAAGGACGCATGAATGAAGACGGGGGCACAAACGGGAGTATGAGACGCCCCTGCCCTCACGGAACTGAAGCTCAGGGAGATGAGGCAGCTGCTGTCCCCAGAACACACCCATCGGGGCCAAGTGTGAGGATCCTAGAGCTGTCCTCAAGGGGACACACACTTTCACCCAGTGCCTTAGAAACAGAGAGCTGTGCTCCTGAGAGGAGGTTCCAAAAGGTCCTTTCCCTTCTCTTGTGGAGAAGGCTGATCTACAAAAGGATTCCTCTGCAGTGTCTGGTGGCTTCTTCTCTGAGGCCAAGCAACCTCGGCACATCGCCACTCTCCGGGGGCTGCCCCTCCACTGGTGAAAGCCTCTCTCTGAGAGGTAACGATGTCCTCCCCAGCCCCACACAGTTGGCAAAGAGCAATAAAACGCAGACCTGGAATTCAGCATTTACCCCAACTGGGCTGGAAACTCAAGTGTGAAGATGAGGGGAGGAGTGTGAGACTAAAACTGGGGACCGCCACCTAACTTCAGGAAGAACAGGAGCCGCAGGAGGCTCAGGTAAGAGGAGCTCTATGGGAAGCTGACGGACGGCTTCAGCCAAAGACCTGGCATTAGGTCTGCTGACGTGCTCCTCTGTGCTCAGCGACAGGAAGGCGGGCACAGCGCTTGCCTTGAGATGCTCAAGGAGATTCGCTAATGAGCAACTGAAGCGCAGCGACGGAACCAACCGCCACAGATGGATGACTAAGACGCAGGGCAGCCTGGAGGAGGCAGGGATCAAGTCCGCCTAAGGTACTGGCAAGAAACTGATGGTGCCTGATCTTTATTGGTAGTAAAAGAGCTTTCTCATGAGGCACCCTGGATGTCTTTCAAGGGAGCTAACTTACGGATGGTAAAGAGAAACAATTGCTCAGTAGACATTCGATTGCCTACCCTACTATAAACCTCTAGGTGCTGTTATTAAAGGGTATAAATATGCACAGCCATACCATAACACCTCCTATAGTTATTATTAGTCATTTATAAAAGCAAAAGTCCAGTTTCCACAGATTTTGCTGTTCCAAAAGATGACTGGGGCATATACCTTACTCCCTGAGAGCCAGTCGCAAAACTTTCCACTTCTCCCTAACAGACAAGACAATGGTGACAAAATGCTCTGCTCACTGATGCTGTATCACTTTAACGTTGCCATAACAAAGAAAACCACAAAGCCCCAAGTAGCTTTGAAAAGGATGGAAAATCCCTAAGCAGATCTCAATGGTGTCAGATTCTCTACTGGCCCCGTTAGATGCATCCTCAAGCCTCAAAGGACTGATACTTTTAGTCACAGTTCCCAGCATTTTGTGGGGAATAAATGTTTTCTTCCACAATTGGTAAAACAACCGACTGACTTTTGAGAGCCTAACATCCTGCCAGACCCTGTCACGGTTCGATACTGTTAGACATCTAGAAACCCTATACATTGATTTTCCTTTGTCCTGCAGACACATGGGAAAACACTCATCCATAACATTTGGACTGGCTTCAAAAAGTCTCCACGGCTGCTGGGAGCGGCTGCTCAGTTCTACATGGGAGGAATGACTTAAGTGGGATTTGTTTTCTCTTCTGGTGCTGAGGAGCAGTCCCATAAAGGACAGTGAGCAAGGACACTGTGCCTCACTCTTCTCAGGGGCGTCTATCGTAGGAGTGAAGACGCCTGCCCACTTGCGGCCAAGTGCACGTGCAGGGGCCTCTCAGAACACCACCCCCTGCCTGCCTAGCCAGCTCGTTTCCGCCTCTGATCAACACCTACCAGTAACGTGAAGCTGTGCTCCGGCAGCAGCCCATACTGCTGGACGAGCTGCTCTCGGGTCACACTGGGGAGCTCCGGGAGCATGTCCCGAATCTGGTCAATGTTGATCACTTGCTGAGAGTCTGCACCTGCAGGCAGAGTCGTGCTATCGTAGAGTACCAGAGGAGGCAGGTTGGGCTCTGGCATAAACCTGGGAGGAAAGAGGAGACGGAACTGGAATCTGGAGTATCTGGATTGATTAGAACCACAGATCTACCACTGATAGGAATATTTCTGTGTCAGATGTTATGTTACTTGCAAACGATTTCTAATGTCCTATAACATCAATTCCCAGTTTTCCTGGAAAATCTTTGCACAGTGCTCACCAAGTGCCCAAATCACCAAGCTTGCTGTTCTCCATGCTCAGGAAGCAATGGTGAGTAAAATAAGCAGAATGCTCAGCCACATTCTGATTTATGACTGTGGATCATGTACACATTCATTAAGACATAGGCTGGAAACAACGGGACCAACTGAGAACAATTTATTAGGGAGAAAGATGACTTTCCCCTATTTTTAAATTCCCACTATTTTTAGCAGTATTTGTGTAATAATGAAAAGTTAAAGGTGGGGGAGGGGGACTGTTCCTTCTTGAGTGGGAGAAGAAATGAATGAATTCTGCCTAAATAAAATGTGGAAGCAAGAGGTAAGGGTGGGATGAACAGGTGGAGCACAAGGTACTTCTAGGGCAGTGAAATATTCCATATGACTCAGTAATGGCGAATACATGTGTTACACATATGTCAAAACCCACAGAGTCCACCACACTGAGAGGAAACCTTAATGTAAACTATGGACTTTAGTTAACAATAAGGTATCAATATTGGTTCCTTGCTATAACAAAGAGACCACACAAATGCAAGATGTTAGTAAGAATAGACTGTGTCGGGCAGGGCATTGTGAGTAAGTGGGAGAACGCTGCACTTTCTACTCAATTCTGCCGTAAACCTGTAATTGCTCTAAAAATATAAAGTTATTTTTTTAAAAATGTGGAAGCCTACCACTGTGTATATGCATATGAAACAAAGATGTCCCTCCCTGCTCTGTTCCAGCACTGATGTTCTCTCTCTGCTCATAATTGTCAAAGGGTTTATATAAAAGCAGGAGAATGCAGAATAAATGGTGGCTTGAAGGTAATAGATTAGAAGTGCAAGCAACTCATCAAAATTCAATGTTAAAGCTCTGCTATGAATCAGTGTGATTTCTGAAGGCAAGAGGAAACCAAAAGGAGGCCTCACTGTCAGCTAACTTGAGGGACTGAGCAGAAGTCACTGTCCCAATTAAAAGGCAAACTCCATGCTCAGCAAGAAAACAGCATAAATACAGTAGGGAGCAACACTGAGGAACAAAGAGGGTTCCTGGGAAAAACAGGCTGCACCTAGAAGATCACAATAATTAAACAACCTTGACTTTGACAGACACAGATGGGAGTCCTTGGGGCAAAGGCTACATCTGATCCTCACTGACAGCAACATCTGCACTTATATATCCTGCAACTCACAAAGGAGAGGTGGGCTCATCTCAACAACACTGCTGCTTCAAGCCTCCACCTTGGCAATCTGCTAAACTCAATGGGAAGAAGCAAAAGTTCAATTATTTTAAGCCTATCCTTATGATTTATTTGCAAATTTTCTACTGAACCAAACTTGTTTGTCAATGAAATAACATCACCTGAGATTAGAAGGGAAATGCCATTAACATACACACCTCTTTTCATTTTTTTCTCAAGCAACTTCAGAATTTGCTACTGAATGTAATAAGAGTAAAAATAGCCGAGGCCCCTATCCTTCTATCCTTCTATCCTCTCAGCTCAACTGTACAGCTCTGACACAGGAGTGAACAAGGTCTTTCACAGTTGATCAGACCAGGCACTCTGAGGCTATCAAATCAAGAAAATGTCATTTCTTCTCCCAAGATCCACATAAAATAGGGAGTCTTGCTTCATTTTCCATCATACGGTAAGTATTCCTAAAAACTCTCCAGGATCACTGTGTTCATCTTCAAATGGATTTGAAATATGCTCCTAAGCCCAAATGTGTAAGTATTTTGATCCAAGGATAATCACCTGTAGTCTTGTTTTCCTTCTTTGTCTCTCATTGGCACAGTGCACCTATAACAGTTAAGGAAGACAATATTGAACAAACACTGCATGTACACCAGCTAGCCTACACACACAGGAGGGGTTTGCTATAGTCTGAGTCTTGTGTGAACCCAAAGGCGTATGTGTTAAAAAAATGGTGTGGTTCCCCAGTTTGGTGCTACTGGGAGGTGGTGGAAACTTAATAGGTGGGCCTAGTGGGAGGTCTTTAGATCCGTGGAGGCATGTCCCTGAAGTGGACTATAGACTCCGATCTCTTTCATTTTTTCTTCCCAGTCATGAGGTCAGTGATTTGCTTGACCATACACTCCCACCATGATGCATCACTAGGGTCAACCAATCATGGATCGACACTCTATAACTGTGAGCCAAAATAAACCTTTTCTCTTCATAAATTGATTATCTCAGGTATTTGTTACAGTAATGGAAAAGTGACTACCACAGGTTTTCCTTTACCAATAAGGGACACAGGCAAATTCAGGTTCTTTAGCTTTACATAGGAGACACCTATGTGAATTCACATTGAAATGTCTGGAAATATGATTTAAAATAAGAAGAAATGACTTCAATATTTCCAGAATGTTTTTTAAGGTGCTGGGGATGGAACAAAGGGCCTCATACATGCTGGGCAAGTTCTCTACCACTGAGCTATATCCCCAGGCAATGTTTCCAGCTTTAAGCCAGCTCAAACTCTAGGCTTTTGAGCTTTTTTCTGTATTTTGCTTCAATCCTCAAAATTCTAAATAGGAAAATCAGGGTCAAAGTTACCTAAATAAACAAAAAGGCATGCCTATAATCAGGTTTTAGCTTTCTGTCTCTAGTTTAAGCTGGTAGAGGTCTGGTATACTATTTAAGGAAGAAAAGATTCTGGCCACAGAGTAGGTAAGCTAGAATAAGAACAGGTCTAGGACCTAAGACCAAGCATTCTGTTTAAAATTCTCAAGGGTCCGGTAGGGCATATATTAATCCCTGTAGGGTGCATTGATCTAATTTTACTGATGAATAAAGCAAACAGCAGAAACCTAATGGCCTTCCTCAGGAACAGATGTTTGGTCTGTGATCTAGCCCAGATAGTGAGGGGCCAAGATGATATCAATGTGAACTCACCCCAGCTTGCAGTCAAATGAACGAGTTTCATTCAGAATTTTACCTCCAGTCTCAAGTTCATTGATTTGCCTCTGAATTTCATAGTCTATAAAAAATATAAAAGAATTAGTATCATCTTTTGATTATATTTTTTATCCACTGATAATTTGAAGTCTTTTTAAAAATATTTTGTTTATTTTTTAGTTGTAGTTGGACACAGTACCTTTATTTATTTTTATTTTTATGTGGTGCTAGGCGAGTGCTCTACCGCTGAGCCACAACTCCAGCCCCAAAAACCTTTCTTAAACTTGAAGCTGAATGATAATCAAGAAGAAGACTGTTTATCATAATCCTCCCATGTGCTTCTCACTGCCATGTGGGATGCTGATGCTGGAATGGGCCTTGGGGAGGCCTGTACCCTTGTTTTTTTTTTTTTTTTTTTTTTTTAAACAATTCAGGTTCACAGAGATCAAGCAACCCTACACAGATGACACAAGCAGACAGAAGCAGGTGTGTTTAGTGACTACAGACCTAGGATCACTATCTAACGGGGGCTCTGACCCTGGGATCCACAGATGGGCTACAAAGAGCACTGGGACCCCCTGAAATTATATATAAAATGGGGGCTTGTGCATTTTTTGGTGAGAAGGTTCAGAACTCATTCTATTTTCAAAGGGAAGCACCCAGTCCACAGAACTGTGAGAACAAAGGGGTTACCATGTGACCATCAAATAAGAAAGGCAGGTTATGGCAGCCTAAACAGAACAAGCTCCTTTATGGAAATAAATCTTCCCTTAATTCCCCCCACCGCACCCCTTTCCTTGTTTAAATTCACACCCTTTGTATTGAACTGCTACATAATAGCAGCAATACCAGAAGATGCCCATTTTTATTCCACCTCTCCCCCACTGGAATGCTCTTTGAATGACATGAAATTATGGCTAAAAAGCCCAATGCAGGCAGAAAAATCATCATGGAAAAATTACAGGATTGGAGAATGAAGCTCAAGACAGCAAAGCTTTGGTCCTTCCACTGAGCTGGTACAATTCTTTCTGACTGCTGCTCCAAAGGACACTTCATATGACAAAAGAAGGCTCTTTCGTAACCGATTAGGGATGAATCTACTTAAAACATGGTGGCTTGTTTTTTTGGGTTATTATTGACACTTCTTGGAACCATAGGATCTAGAACAGTTCCTGGCCCAAGGTGAAATGGAACTCTCTTTTGTTGGTTCCAAGCTTCCCCTTCAAATACATGGGTTACAGACCTGAGTTTCCCTGACTTGCACCTTGGCAGCTTCAGAAACATGGTCACGTCCCCTTTTAGAGACAGAAGAGTTCATCCTCTTTAGCCTGTCTTCACATGGGGACCTTCCCTTTCTCTTCCCCCTCCCAGAAATTATTCCCTTGTCCATTTTTAATGTCTTCCTTGAACTTCTGTAGATGCGTGAGTGTCTTTAAGGAGTCTGGGTGACCATCTGAGTTCGGGATGGAAGGTTTTATACAAAACTGGAATCACCTTTTCTGTATTGTTTCTGATGTTTTGCTTGACACGACTCAGGATTCTACTAAACATTTTGGGGCAGCAACATTCTGGCAATGTGTTTTGTTGTCTTGTTCCTTGTGCACATTTGAGGGATGCACTTTGAATTCCTTTCCCTCCTTGTTGTGTTAGGCTTTAAAAAAATATTTTTTGTCTCCAAGATGTCCTCCCCTGAGACTCAGTCATCAATTTCTATGGGAGTGCACAGATGTCTATCCTGAAAAGCTATTTCAATAATTATTAGATATTTTTCCTTAATGAAATGCCCACAGTGTGCTCTAGTAAGACCAATCTTGATTGTACAGGCACAGAGAATCTATTAGTTGAAAATAGTAAAGAGCAGAAAAATACACTGAGCCATTATGTCATGCCATAGCCAATCTAAAATGACCACATATGACTTCATAAAGTTCAAGCCATGGCCAATCTAAAATGAACTTGACTTTATAAATACTATGGTACACGGTAAAATATGGCAACAAGAGCCTGTGAATCCTCTCTTTGGGAGGTGAGTCTATTTCTCTCCACTTGAGTCTGCTTTGAATTCAATCTGCTCTGAATATATTGGAAGTGATACTGTGAGAGTTCTAGAGCTTAGGACTCATATTGCTTTGAAGCTTCTGCCTCCATTTTTCTGGAATGTTCCAATGGTAAATGAGAAAGCCTGGGCCAGGCAAGTGAAGGATGGAAAGCTATATGGATAGAGAAGCCTGGTGGACACTCAGCACCAAAGCCCCCATATGTGAGTGAGGCCATCTCAGATCCCCTGTTTCAGCTGACCTATTGGTTTTGCACAGCTATGGGAGCAAGCAGAGGAGAAGTGGAAGAACCAACCAGTGCACAGAACTGAAAATCAAAGGGGTTACTGAGTGAGTCACTAAGTTTGAAGAGGTTTGTTGTGCAGCAAGAGAGGACCAACACAAAGCAAAACAACAGGAACAACAGCTGATATTCACCTATGGCTTTGGCCAAGAACCTGATGCTGTTGAGATTCTTCACTTCGGTTCGGATGCCCAGGGGTTCCCCAGGGTGATGCACAGATATATTGGCATCCACTCTCAACTGGCCCTCTGGAAGGAGAGAGAAAAGACAACTCTGGAGAAATTCTGCGAGGCAGTGCTGTCTTCTGAAGCCTGGTGGATGTTGAGGTAAACTACGTCTATATCCACGTGCTGCCTAGTCACAGCAACCTCACGTTGCAGAGGACACAGCTGGTCCTGAAGAAAATGGCTGGTTCTTCTGTTCACTTAACAGCAGGCAGAATCAGTACTGAGGCATCTGAGGGGTGGACCCCTCAGGGGTTCAAGTGCATGTGTATATAGATGTGTACTAATGCACACTCAGAAGTTCTGAATACACCAGCTGGGAGTCTCTAACATTTTCTATGCTAAATAAGAACACTATTAAAATGGAGATTTACTCTGCAGTTTTATTCTGAAGTTGTTTTTTTTTTCCAAGTGTCAGAACTGGGGTTGGGAAAAAAGCCTCTAAAATCATTATGTGAAAACACTACACTGCACTCCAATGCAGTGTGGATTTCTTACAGCGATTCCAGGAGATTTATAAGACAGTCCTTGAGAATTTACAGCTCAAGGGCAAGAGCTGAAACCCGGGCTTTCTCCCTCCTCCTCCCTCCAGGTACTGTAATAATCTCTTCTTCCCACAAACATGGCTCCAAAGCCTTCCTGATTGCTTTAAGGATTTGCTGCAGGGGAAAGCAGAGCTGTGATGAAGTCACTGGGGGGGATGTCCGTGGTGGGACCAAGGGGCTGACCCCACCCTGGAGGACCTACTCTGCCCCTTAAAGGCCCTCCCCTAAAGAAGCAGGTGGTTGTGGAGAAGACTAAAGGCTTCTGAGGAGGAAAAGGGGACAAAAGTCTAAGACAAACAGATGAAGATATGAAATAATTACGTCAAGTACCTTACAAAGTAAAGCTCAAATACTCTGTTCTCCAATTTCACTTACAACACTCAGAAAGGAAGAAGACAAAATGCTGGATTTTCGTTTCCTAGGTGGATTTTTAAGATGGGATTTTCTGTGTTGCCCAGGCGGGCCTTGAACTCATGACCCTCCTGCCTCCACCTCCTAAAAAGCTGGGATTGCAGGTGTGTGCCATGATGCCCAGTTCCTATACAGATTTTTAAATTAAAATGTAATCTGCAAATTTGAGTGCTTCAATGGCCTGAATAAATTCACTTCCAAAGATTCCACATAAAAGTATAGAAAAATAATAAAAAATTGAAAATAAATTCCATGCCAAGAAAAGGTGATCTTTGGAATGGCTTAATCCTGCACCAAGGGTGAGAGCCCCAGCTGCCCGCTGCTGCCCCTTCTCTCCCACCCTCACAGAACAGGAAGAGCTCACCCACTTTCTGGCTCCAAGTGCCTGAAAAGATGCTCTTCTGCTCAGGAACTACTCTAACCATATCTCTAGCACTGACCTCTCAATGTTTTTATAAAAATCCCACAGCCCCTTCCTTATTTTAAATCCCCTTTTGAACAAGTTGTGCTCTTCTGAGTCTCAAATCCTGCTAGGGTCGTACCTTGAAGTCCCCTTCCTCTTCCATCTTCTTTGCCCCTTACATCCAAACTGCCAATCAGATCCTACCAGGTCCTGCCTCCATACAGTCCCTGGATTTGTCACTTCCTCTCCATTTCCACTGCTGCCACCTTGCCCGAGGTCTTGGAACCTTACCGGAGGTTATGGGATCACATCCTGACTCTTTCACACAGCAGTGCCCCCTGTCCAGTCGCCCACATGTGACCACAACTTCATCCTGCGACACTGTGGCTTTCATCACTCGGTGACTAACTGAAACACAATGGCAGCTCCCATTGGATCATCTCGTCTCCTCTCGGTACTCAGGAGCCCTCACTTGATCTGCAGGTGGACACAACCCACATCTGCCCACCTTTCGTTCCATGGGAAAGCTCCCTTGCAGCCAGGGGAGCCTCTGTGCACTACCTCCTGTCTACATCAGCGGCACACACTCAGTACCCCTGCTCCTGTCCCCCTCTCCCGCCTCGGTTCATCCTTCTGAACTGTTGCCACTGTAGTGTTACCCCCTCTACTCCACCTTACTGGACACCTCAGCAGCATGTGAGAGAACAACTCAGCTTTCCTTCTCGAAATATCCTCCGACCTCATCGGTAAGTGAGCCTCTACTGGCAGGGCCTCCAACCTCAGAATACACACAATCTATGTCACGAAGCTGAGCCCAGGACTGAGAGTCTATTTTGAAGTAACCTTATCTTTAAGACCAAAATGGAAGCTCCCTTAGGACCAGGTCAAATTTTAAGGTCCCTGGTGCCCTCTCAAGGAGATGGCTCTCTCACTTATCCCTCTCCCAGTCAGTCACCGTCCTCTTCCTCAGCGCGCCCTCCACTGTGGACGTGGGTAACAGCTTTTCTCACTAAGAAAACAAACAGAAGCCCAAACCGGGTTTTCCCGAGCCCCCATCTCACCCCACCAGCCATCCAGCCTGTTTCTGTTTCCTTTTCAGCAAATCCTCTTCAACAAGTTTTGTCAGGAGCGTCGTCTCCATTATCCCACATCCCACCTACTCCCAACCCACTTTTGTCCCCACCTCTGTGAAAATGCCCTTGTCGGAGGCACCAACAACTCTCTGGCTGCTA
This sequence comes from Callospermophilus lateralis, assembly GCF_048772815.1. NCBI lineage: Eukaryota > Metazoa > Chordata > Mammalia > Rodentia > Sciuridae > Callospermophilus > Callospermophilus lateralis. The sequence goes on along the minus strand of NC_135312.1, from coordinate 114,152,120 downwards.
AATCCAGGGAACAGGGCAGGTTTTGTCTTCACCTTTCTGGACACTCAGCAGCACACGACAGAGCAACTAATCCTTCCTTCTCGAGATTTCTTCCGACCTCAGCTCCTGTGGCCTGACCCTCTTGCTTTTCCTCCTGCCTCCCTGGACATTCTATTTCAATTTCATTTGCTGGTGCCTTCTTTTCTAAACTCTTCCTAACTACACTTCTCCGCAGGGGTACATGGAGTCAAATGTCACCTAAATTTCTCTCTTCAGCCCAGTCCTTTCCTCAGACTGCTACACTAGTCTCACGGGCATTTCAATTGCCAACCCCTATTTGTCCCTTCACAAGGACACTTTTGTTCTCAGCTTTCGACTTCAGACAATACCACCACCTTCATCCTTAAACTCCCTCGAGGTACCCTTGCTTTCTTCGGTTAGCAGATCTTCCACATGGGCCTATAACGGAAAAGTCACTCCAGAAATCACCTTGAACCCACCCCTCTCTACCATCAGAGCCACCAGCACCGTCAAACCACCTCATCTTCCATCTGAACTACCACCAGCACCTGTGAACTGGTCTGGGTTTCACTCTCTCCTTCTGGAATCCACTTCCCACAGAGCAGCCACAGTGGTTTTCTAAAACATTAATCCCACCACGATGTTACTTCCTTGCTTGGAAACCTTTCAGTGATTTCCCTTGCACTTGGACAGAAATCGAAACTTCTCGCCATTACCTGTAATCGGTCCCTTGCCAACTTTATAGCCATCTCTAATGCCATTGCTCCTTCTGCTTTTCCTACAGTGCCCTCTGTCACCTTGGGCACCCCAGAGCGTATTCTGAGCTCTTTTACACCTCAGGCCCTTGGCCACAGCTGTTTCCCCAAAATGCTCATCTCCCAGCTCTATGTGGCTGTGCCTCGAGTCATTCTTCAGGCCTTAACTCAATGCCACCTTCTCTGAGGGAACCTAAAAAGCAACACTGTCACTTTCCAATGTTATTCTGAACCACACCACCTCATTTATTTCCTTGAAGCACTTATCACTGTAATTACTGTGTTTTATCTGTTAATGTCCTGGTGTCCCCATGAATATAAGCTCTTGTGGCAGGAACAAGGTCTTTCTCAGAACCCAGAGATGGGGCTGGCACATGATGCTTGTTCAGTGTTGAACAATGAATGCCAACACGCTGTTATCTTCCTGAGCAATGAGTAAGCAGGCTGGCCTCCATCTCACCGTAGGCTCCTGACAGGTTCTAAGATTCTGTCTGAGCAGGACTCATCAACAGTTGGACTCTTCTGAAAGGCCCATTCAGCTCAAAGGCAAACTTCCATCTATACCCAGCTCCGCTCAACCAAATCTCAATACCTGGGAGACAACTTTTTTTTTTTGAACTCAGGGAACCCTGAATTACTCACTTGCTTTTAAAAAGGAAACCATCTTTCACAATTTAGAATTCTAATTTGGAAGAGGAATAAAAGCTTGAATTTTAGTTTCTTCCAGAGAAGACCATACTACATAAATGTCTGAGAGGAATCATTTAGTATCCTGTGGTGTTGAAAGAGAGTTCGCGAGCCTAGATTCAAATATAGTATCAAACATTAACAAAAGACTCTCTATCCAGAGAAGACAAAATACCTTTTAAACAAATTAAGTTAAATTGCCTCAAGTGCATGAGAGCCTTACCAGGCAGGTTTACTTCAATGCATTCTGTCCCACAGAGGGAGGGCCTTCATTCACTCATCATGAGAATGTTACCAAGCTCAATTTCTGTCTTCCAAAGGCTGAGAGATTTGTAACAGCAAAACTAAAATACTATACCACTGAGCACAGTGATAGAGTGCAGTTACATATTTTTTTCTAAAACACATTCATACAACAGAAATACAACATCACGACAGAAAACTGTTTCTGCAAACAGCAGGGATTCCAGGCTTTGGTAGGAAGGTCTGTCAAGCTATCTCATTCTGGTTGCTGAATACTCCCCAATACTTTAATAACAAGATTTAAGAAAAAAAGTATGCACCCACACATATAAAATGCTATAATTTCCCCCCAGTGCTAGGGATAGAACCCAGGGCCTCGCCCATGGTAGACAAATGCTCTACCACTGAGGTACATCCCCATGTGAAAGGGACCAAATTCTACTGAACATAGCTCACAAAGCATACCTCACCAAAAAATGTGGTGATTCCCTAACAGCAATCCTATTTATTTTTGTTAATAGAGCATGGGCACTTACCCAGCACCGTCTGTTCCCCAGGCCCTGTGCTATTTCATATACACTACTACATTCGCTCTCCATAACCTGGCTTCCACGACAAACCCACTAAGACAGCCCCGGGGTATTTCAGACTTAGCATTTCCAAAAGGAACTCCAGATCTCCCCCGTAAAGTCACTTCTCTCATGCAGCTGCTCCAACTCCACTCAATGCCTCTGTCAGCTTCCTGTCCTTTCTGGTTTCTTCCATTCACTTTCTACACACCGTTCCTTAGGGATACCTTTTATAAATGTGGAAAGTGAGGCACAGAGAAATCAGAAAATTTGCTCAGGTTTCTACCATGAAAAGCTGTGGGACAGGACTGCAGCCCAGGTCTGGGACCTTAGAGCCCTTAGCACTCGTGATCTGCTCCTCTGGTTACTCCCCCAGTGGGTCTCTGTGGCAGTCTCGACACTGCTGTGGTGCTTAAATAAAGATCTTCTGGAGTCGTCACCTGGGCTCAAATCCCAGCTCAGGTGCTTCTTGTGAACCCTGGGCAAATAACCCCACCTAACCCTGTAGCTGACCTGTACCACAGGTAAGGAATGTCTCAGGAATGTTGTAAAGAGATGGTATGACGATTTTTAAAAATTCTCAGTGAACTGGTGAGCATATTTTAAATATTCCAACTGGTAGATACTACTATTGTTGAAACACTTAGTAGGTCTACTTCTACACACGTGCTGTCTGAGAAGGAAATGACTTGGAAATGGCTTGAACTGGTCCATGTTCTTTAATAAAACTATCAGGAACTCAATCACAACCCAGAACAGCGGAGGCCTCATTCCCGAAGCACCGTGTCCGCTGGTCTTCACTGCCACCTCTTCTTTAGGGTGGCCCTAGGTACCCAGGATGCAGTCTCCAGTGCTGACACAGGGGTCCTAGGGTAGTGGGACAGAAGGATGAGCCGAGGAGTCAGGGCTGACACAATCTACCAGGAAGCCGGACTCCAGCAGACTGCAGGCAGTCCCCGACTCCCCACAGCCTTCAGAACAACCAAAGCCACTCGGCTGCTGTGCCGGAAGCAAAGCTGCTGGATTTGTGTTTAAAAGAAACAAAAAGTGTCACAACAAATGAGATTTAATGAACATGCTCAGCTGTCACTGACTCACGAGTTCTTGCCGTCATGGTTTATCTCTTGGCAAGGACCCAGATGGGACTATTTCTCAGCTAACAGGTGGCCTGTTTATTATTCCACAGGGTTCACAAGAATCACAGTGGTTTTGAAGAAGAATGGAATAATAAAAACTTTCTTAAAGCAATAGAGAATCAATGCTTAGCGCATTAATGGATAACCATCCAACCTGCCCATATTTCATATATGTTTTGTGGGTAAAAATGTAGCATGAGTGATAAATGGAAAATGGAAACTTCTTTTAACTCTCAGTCTCATTTCTATAAAGGAAATGTGTAGACAGCTAACCTTTATGTAATTCAAATTTATGGGGCTCTGTGTTTCTAGTCTTTGGCTTAAGATGATAGCAAATAAGCAAGTGCTGTCTCCAGACTTGACTTGTACCAAAGCTTTGATGGTACTCTCTATTGCTTGTATGTGACAAATGCAGCATTACAAATTCCGAAGGCCTTCTGTAACATGCAAATACATCATGAAACATGATAAGGGTGTTAACAGTACTATGGACCAGCAGAGAGAGGAACGTTATCACTGGTGGTGTGTGCCATAGAAGACCACAACTGTGCATTCAGATCCTGTATTTGGTCAGGGAGTGCTTGGAGGCTGGGAACAGAAAATTGGGAAGAAACCATGGGAGAGATTAGCTTTCAGTAATTTAAGGGAGGGCAAAGGAGCAAGGGCTAAGGGAGTTGAGCCACCAAGACACTGAGCTTGCCCCAAACTTGTGATTTATATCCAATTTTCAAACATTTAAAAGGGACAGTTTCTTTCCTTCCCAAGGGTACAGGTGTTTATTTTGTTGCTTGGGTTTCCTACTTTATTTCTACTGAACTTAAGTCTGGGTAAAGCTTTATGTAGTCAAAATCTGGGCTTACAGCCAATATTATTTGGCTTTGGTTGCACATGGATGGAAATTGTTTTTTTAATAATTATTTTAATTGTACAAATTTATGGAGTAGTGTGTTAATTTGACACATGTATATAGTGTAATAATCAAATCAGGGTAGTTAATGTTTCAGGGTTGAAACTTCTACAAAAAAAGGAAAAGAAACAGATCCCCCTGTCCAAAAGTAGCAACTATCTATCTATACAGAACTCAGGAATTATTCTGGGAAAGATGAAACTGTTTAAACACATTATTTCATGAGTCCTCATGGTTTTGATGTAAGAAGCTGGGAGAAGACACCTTCTCCTGTGCTCATGTTCACTGGCTTGCATTACTGCGCTGCTGTTATGTATGTGTTTATTTTTATTTGAGGCTCAGAAAAGAATCCAAGGGGGTAGGGAGCCGGTGGGCAAAGGCTGAAAATGGGATGTAAACTATATTATAACTGATGGAAAAGAACAAAACTCAGAAGAGGCCCAGGAAGCAGAAAGCAAGATGGTTCCTACCTGCCATGTTTGCCTGGCTGGTCCCCAGGGCTTGCAGTATCAGCTGCAGCTCCCTGACGACTGCTGCGGCCTCTTCTCCACAGGACAGGTCGGGCTCCAGGACCACTTCCAGAAGGCCGACTCCTACCAGAGAGAGGCGGAGTCAGCCTGCCTGTGTTTGGCCAGTCCATCAGCAGACAAACCAGGCAGAAGTCTCCGGGAAAGCCTACATTCCCAAAGGGCTCTCGAGGTGGTTCTGGCTTGAAATTGTCTCTCCTTCCCCCACATATACTGACTTCTAACTCTGGCTTATTTCTTTTGACATACATCCAGCTGCAGGGTCCGTGACTGGGTATGGAAGTCTGTCTGACTTTCGGGGTGGCCCAGAAGTGCTCACAGCTTGGGGGCCGTAACACCAACACGAACACGTTGCTTTCCATCAGCCAGGCCCCTCTGCCTGCTTTCTCAATTGGTTTTGGAAAACTCCAGAAGTGAAGAAAGGTGTCTAACACCCAAGGAGCCAGAGGCTGGAAGGAAAGACTGAAGCACTGCGCCTACCTGCCCTGTTCAGATCAATGAGCGTCTGGGCCCTCAGGTCATCGTGAAGGCTCTTGCCGCTGTCCTGCTCCAGCTGGATCTGCTTGATCCGCACCCTCTTGGAGACCAACTGACCCCGCTTCTTCCCTACAAAGACGCTGTAGGCCAGGCTGCCATTCGCAGCGATCGGGAGCCTCTGCTGGGTAATTTGGTAGCCCGCCTGCATTCAAAGACACACGCGTTACAGTCACTAGGCCAGAGCCGAGAGCTGGGATCCAGGTGACTATTCCTTTTACTGTCACACAGCTAAAGGCTTATGTGAAAACAAAGTGAAAAACAACAAAAAGAAGAAAAAAAAATCATTTATGCACTGCTGCCATAATTTAGCCTGGCTTTTCCCATCACTCCCTATCCTCCCCCTCCCCAAACCCCTCACAAGAACACCATAACAATGCAATTAACACCACCAGACCCATTTTCCTTATGGAAAGCCGTTTTGGGGAATAACAATAATTTCATTGTTGGGGCCCCTAAAAAGAATTTATTGTTTTCATTTAGCTCATTAGCCTAAACCCTGCATCTCAGTAATCAGGCGCTGTCAGGCCATCCCTATTAGTGAATGCTGGCTGTGCATTCTCGCTCTCTACTCTCAAGGGGATAACAGCGGTGGTCAGTGTGTTTAAGCTTGCTTTGGTTCTGCTCTTTCAGCTAACCAATCATGCCAGCTGCCCTC